>NC_085012.1:14878041-15103041 GCF_963854185.1 Sardina pilchardus
GGTTGGGAGCCCAGTGCATCGTGGCACAAACCACTCAGAGAAGAGGAGAGGAGAAAACTCAGTGAGGAGGAGAGTAGAAAAAAGAAAGTGAACTACAGCCTCCCAGTCATTACAAATTGACTCCCTCTCTCTCCCTTTCTCTTCCTCTGTCACTCCCAGAAAGAAAGAACGACAGATAGAGAGAGAGAGAGAGAGAGAGAGAGAGAGAGAGAGAGAGAGAGAGAGAGAGAGAGAGAGAGGGAAGTGAAATGCAACCAATCGTGGTGCCCTGTGTTTGTTTTGCCGCAAACGCTGTGCAATGCAATGTGAGGTGAACTCGGGGATGCTGGGATATCAATAGCAAGCTATGTGAATGTGTACACGCCCATATGTGTCTTGTTTGAGTGTCCATTTCATTGTGTGCCAAACTGTGTGTCACTGTCACTGTATGTGTGTGTGTGTGTGTGTGTGTGTGAGAGAGAGAGAGAGTGTGTAGCATGCCATTATTAGAGTGTGTCGATACATGTGACTCTCTGTGTGTGTGTGTGTGTGTGTGTGTGTGTGTGTGTGTGTGTGTGTGTGTGTGTGTGTGTGTGTGTGTGTGTGAGTGTGGAGGGTGCTGCTGTGGAGCACCAGTCATCCCTGTCACCCTGAATCACATGAGGCCAGCTGCTGGACGAAGAGGGCCTCTCTCCCCCGCAGCCCAGAAGAGCACTGAGACTCTGGAAGAGCTCCTCAATCACACGCAGGAGATATGCACACTGACTGCTCACACACACACACACACACACACACACACACACACACACACACACGTATACACGCTCTGACCACTCTACAGCCTGTCAAAGACAGAAGGGATCTCATTCTGTCATGTGCATATACACACACACACATACACACATACACACATACACACACACACACGCCTGTGTGTATGCAAGTGCAAGTGCACACTCTTATTGAGAGGCACGCACAGATACACACTTTCAAGTGTCCGAGGCCAGAAATACACATAGGAGTGCTAACACATTCTATTGCTGACAGTTTTGTGCACACACACATATACACACACACTCTTGCTGACAGACCCGTACACAAAAACACACGTATACACACTGACACATTCTCATGCTGACAGGCCAATAGACACACACAGGTCACACACACACACACACACACACACACACACACACACAGAGACACAGACACAGACACACACACACACACACACACACACACACACACACACACACACACACACACACACTCACACCCACACAGATACACTAGTTCATCCTCCTGCTGACAGGTCAACACACAAACATACACACACACACACACGCAAACACACACACACGAGCCTCCAGAGTTTTGCTGCGAGCAGCAGAATGTTCTTCCCTGTCATTCCCGTCAAGGCGCCATCGCTCACTTTCAGAAACTCTGGCTGTGTGCTCACACTCGGCCGGGGCCCAGACACACTCCTCAGGAGGAACGCCCGAGAGAGCGGAGCGGTGTTTACGCACACACACACACACACACACACACACACACACACACACACACACAGCGGGCTGGTCAGTACCTAAGGTCAGGCTCCTGTGCGTGGCCAGATCTCGGCCATCCATTCATTATTAACAAGCTCGTCTAGAAACCCCGGCATTAGAGGAGGATGATGATGATGATGAGGGCCGCGAGGAAGGCCAGACGCCAGCTCTGAGTCCGTCTGTAGCCCAAACACCTGGCTGCATAAGTGTGTCACGCCACTGCTCTCATGCACACACAAGCACGCACGCACACACACACACACACACACACACAGATGCCAGCACACAAGCACACACACCAAACAAAAACAAAACGCAGTCTCCAGAGCCGTAACCATGGTGATAAACACACAGACAACTTTCTCTCTCTCTCTCTCTCTCTCTCTCTCTTTCTCTCTCTCTTTCTCTCTCTCCGCTCTAAAAATGGAAAGTGAGAGCAGGGGCCGAGGCATCTCATCGCTAGCAGACGGGCTGGGCGCATGTCCGTAAGCCAGATGGGCCCTACTGCTGTCCCCTCCAGCTTCTTTCTCCACCCCCCTGTTCTCCTCTCCCCTCTCCCCTGCCTCCAGGCACTGGGGTCCAGCCTCGGGCCTCCGCTGGATGCCGCGCTCTTTCATACACGGCCAGATGATCGGCCGGCAGCGACTTAAGATAATTGGGTACTTCTTCCCCCCCCAAAAAAGCGGGCGTATTTTTAGACGGCCCGGGCCAGGCGCTGGTGGAGTGGAACAGGGGGCCTTTGAGCGATGGCGGAGAAGGCGAGAAGCGGAGCGGGCAGCGGAGAGTCGAGCGTTTTGAGCTCGGCCAGCTGTTTCCTCGGGGAGATGAGGCCGGCTCTACCTCTCCATAAACACGCTTTTGGCAAGGTCCCACGATCCCGCCCTCCCTCTCTCCCTCTCTCCCTCCCTCTCTCTCTTTCTCTCTCGGCGTCTCTCCTTCTCATCAAGGAATGTTCTCTCTCTCTCTCTCCCCCTGGCTCTTAACATACCTTAAACAGACTAGTCAAGGGGGGGAACCTTTTCTCGGCTCTCCGTAAACAACGCTGCGAGGACAAAAGGCTCCAAGGCTCCTCTGTGTCAGGAGCCGCAAATACTTCCAAACAACACCAGAGGCATTCAGAGCCTGGCTGGCTGTAGAGGCCCTTTGGAGAGTCCACAACCACTTAAAGCGCCACCGCCCTTAACTCTGGCCTCCTCGACTTGACACGAGGATGACTCCGCATGCTTGTGCACTAATCAAATACGAGTGTCAATTAAGGCCAGAAATTGGTCATTACCTTCCATTTTACGTTAAGAGCTCAGGCTTGGGCGTTTCTCATTAAATAAGCCCCGCTTGGAAATTACAGCCGTTAGATTCAGAGCGGGCTGCCATTTGCTGGCTAGAGTACAAAGCTCGTTCTTCTCAAATGATGATCCTGTTTTCACTGATGAACCACTGCTCTGAACGTCAATAACAACAACCAACCCTATTATGTCCATGATTAAAACCCTGGCATCTGCGTTCATTTGTTTCCTTCATAAATGCATCTGTTTAAATGATGCGACTGTATTTAGGTCAAAGCCGTTGTAAGGGGAAGGGGAGGGGGGGGCATATTTGCACTGCAGACTCCATACTCCATAGCGCCTGAATGCATTGCACACAAAGAGACCTGCTGCTCACAAAACATAGATTTAATATCAGCCTGACAGCGCGGTGCAACAGGGATATTATGGGAAAATATCTCTTTTCAAAGGGCCGGTGTTCCACCTTGTTAACAAATAAAAGCCATTGTCGCCGGGAAAGGGAGGGACTGTCACAAAACACCACAGAATAAGACCCTCCTCTCTCTCTCTCCCTGTCTCTCTGCATAGCTTTCTTCCTCTGTATACTAGAATGTCACCATCTCTTTTGATACATGTCAGTCGGGGCATTCTTTAGAGCTCCTGTTAGTGGCACCGAGCAAACAACAGGTGCCTGGCTCTTTTTTTCCCCCTCCAAACAAACCGCACAAAGCCCTTATCCCTTTTTTTGCTAATGAGTGCAGTGCTGACATGCACTAATACTTAATAACCCTCATCAGAAAACAGCTTAATCTCCACAACACACTACACACTACACACTCACAAGCTGCTTCAAACAGATGAGAGAGAGACACTGAGGGACAGAGAGGGAGTGAGAGAGAGAGAGAGAGAGAGAGAGAGAAAGCTGGCTGCCTGCACACTACCGCCATCCTCATCTGAATTTTCTCTCACACAGTCCGCTGGGAGACACCATCTTCCACTCACAAGAAAGTACAACGCACAGGGGAGGGAGTTGCCTAGCAACCTGCCTCCTGGAGAAAAAGGCAGCAGCGGTAGCAGCAACAGCAGCCAGCAGCAGAAGCAGCCATTTCTCATCCTCAGCTTCAGGTCTGAAATCTAATAGCAGTGCCTGGGAGGGGGGGGGGGGGCATGAGGAAGAGGTATGTATACACACACAAGTAACACTGATAAAATTAAATCATGTGTTTCCTTCAATTAATTAGAAACAATTCCCCCTTTCTGCCTTTTAGTTCTGTCACTTTATGTGTGAGGGCTGAAGGTGATGTCACTGCCAGGTCAGAATAACATTCAAATCTAGCAATATAAAAGTATACAATCAGACAATGAAATAAAAAATACATGCAATACAATACATATATAAAATAACACACGGCCATCCACTGACAAAAATGCTCCTCAAGGAGCACACAAATAAGACAAGATATCAATCATCTCTCCATTGCCGTCTTGACCTACAAGCTCAGGGAGACAAACAAACGTGGCTTCAGTATCTGATCCATCAAATACCCAGAGCTCCCACACACACACACACACACACACACACACACACACACACACACACACACACACAAGTGGCTCTCTACATCTCTGTCATTCAGCCGAGTGATTGAATGGACCGACAGACGAGCCATGAAATGGATCACAAACAGGCCGCGGATGCTGCTGTTGTATGTGTATTTTTGGAGCAGGCGAGGGGTGACTGGAAAGGGTCAATGGCTATGAAAGGCTAAGGAGGAGGGGTCAGCACAGGTCACGGTGAAGAAAGCCGCAGGAAAACCGAGGCTACCGCCTCGCACCGTGCCAACAAAGCAAGAGTAGCTCTGGAGCTTCCCACCGTAGGAAAGTGATGATGGTGCTTTTCCAATCTCCTCTTCAAACGTGCAACTCGTCCGCTTTTCTACGCCAGTAATTCCCCTCCAGGCAAACTGGCAAACTGAAGCCCAATTCAACTACAGTTGGCCTGCTTTAGTCACAGTGGGCCTGCTTGCCTGCTGCCTACATTCTGTGATCATTACATTATTAGATGGCAACTGGTTGAGAGTCAGTGCTCTGATAAAAAACATCAAATATGTCTATGGGTTTTTTTTTTGGTGTGGTCTTGTTCCGCAACACGGCGTTAAAAATCGGCAGCCAGTTGGAGAGGTGAGAGAGGTCAGAGCGGAGACCGCTAGCCGCGTCCCCGTCGCCTCCGTGTCCAAGGGCCGTGAGTGGCCACACCGCAGCTGGGCCGCAAGCCGCAGGAGCGTGAGAGACAGGCACAGAGCGGAGGAGCGTGCGCGTGAATGACAACAAGCCTCCTGAGAACACCACCCGACCCCCACCCCACCCACGTACCCCCCACTCACCCTCCATCCATCCATCCATCCACCATCGCCGCTACACCCCCCACCCCCTCAACCCCCACCATTTACCCTGCTGACGGGCTCGCTGCCACAGCCAATAAGACAAGGAATGTTCCCCTGCAGAGAAGACTGCTCCCGAACACCCCTCGCCCCCCCCCCTCTACCAAAAGACACTCACACACAGACATCCTTTGTCTCCGAACAACGTCAGATCCCCCCTGGCAGGAGCTGATTCTCTGAGGCAGATTGTTTGGGCAGAGTTCGCTGCAGCCTCAGCTGGCTTCCACACAGACTCATGACTGAAGTTTAGGAGGTTCACACTCCCAGAGAGGAGCGTTCTTCATCATGGGAACTTCACAGTCCCTCAAAGAGCCTCAAACTGCCTCTACTAAACTTCCATACTACAACTACACCAAACAGCTGATGGCCACACCATACAACCATAGTCTAACACTCATCAGAAAGGTCCAAGTGCAGGCTTCCAGAAAATTCTATGGAGTGCACGCTGATATACAGTCCCAGTGAAGAGAATCTCGGTCTATTGAGGATTCCGACCTACGTCACTATGTCACTGTTCAGACAGGTCATCTCAGATCAGACAAGGCTCAAAGCTGAAGTTTTAGATCTGATCACTTGTATGGATGCAACTTCGACGCTACGTAGCTAATCCCACTCCTAAGTGCCGGCGTCCGAAACAGCAAAGGTCATGTTATGTTTGGTCTCGGTGAGTGCACTGCGATGGGCACAGGGAGGTGGGGAGGAGGCCAATCCGAGGGCCGCGGCATCGCCGTGGCAGCGCCGACACCGGGAGATAAAGGCCCTCCAAATGTCAGCGCTGGGGCACGTGGATGTGGCAGAGGAGCGGCAGGAGATGAGATGAGAGGGTCTGGAGGGCCTCCGAGAGCCGATGGCCAGATAACGCTGATGGAACATTTGGATAGGGGAGCAGGGACAAGCTGAGGGTGGGGCCGAATGTAAACATAATGCCCATATTTCCCACGCACCCCCTCCTCTCCCCTCTCTGTCTGTTTCTCTTCCCTCTATGTTCTCTCTCTCTCTCTCTCCCTTATTCATGTTTTTATTTTGTAGTGTTTAAACACACCAGATATTGTTTTAATAAAAGGTGTGTTAAGTCTTTCTCTCCCTCTTTCCCCCTCTCTCTCATTAAGGCTCAGGTACTAGTCAGGAAGTAATGTAC
Organism: Sardina pilchardus; assembly: GCF_963854185.1. Taxonomy (NCBI): domain Eukaryota; kingdom Metazoa; phylum Chordata; class Actinopteri; order Clupeiformes; family Clupeidae; genus Sardina; species Sardina pilchardus. The sequence goes on from NC_085012.1 coordinate 14,884,409, forward strand.
CCAAATCCTTACTAAAGGAAGGCCAACTCTTAACCTGCAAAGCTTCAGTGAACATCCGGCTGTAGCATAATGGTGGATATGTAAAAAGTAAAAGCAGTAAAATATGCACTGCATAAAAAAGGATAAGCTGCAGATGGTTGGCTGGGCCTCCAGGAAAAACCAAAAGGAATGAGAGAGGGAGAGAGAGAGAGAGAGAGAGAGAGAGAGAGAGAGAGAGAAAGAAAAATGCAGGAAAATCGTGTGAGAGAGTGAGAGAGAAAGAGACTGAGGGACAGGAGAGAGAAGGAGTTCTAAAGGGGGTCCGTGAACATGTTTCCTACACTGAACAATGACACACACATACAGACACACACACACACACACACATGTGCACACACACACTCAAGAGGGGTAACCTAACACCGCGAGAGTGCTGGGCCACGCCTGGCTGCTCTCCTAAGAGAGACACACACATATGTGCGGTGCGCACACACACACACATGCACACACTCTCTCTCTCACACACACACACACATGCACACACTCACTCTCTCACACACACACACACACACACACACACACACACACACACACACACACACACACACACACACACACACACACACACACACACACACACACACACACACACACACACACACACACACACACACACACACACACACACACACACACACACACACAGAGAGCACGGCTCCACTCTGGGCGGGGCAGGGGGTAATACTATCCCCACGCCTGCTTTGTGTGCATGGGAGAAAGGGCTTTTCAGCACATAGGCCTATGTTACACAAGCCTGGATAGAAAAGGCTGTTCATGTACGCCGCGAATGTCTGCATGTATTTCAACGAGCTTGAGCATCTCGCTGGATCTGCATGTATGTGTGTCAACAACTTGCAAGTTGAAATACTGCTAAAAAAAAACCCTCATGCAAACAGAGCATGCCCCAAACCTCTTTGACACACACACACACTCACACACTCACACACTCACACACTCACACACTCACACACTCACACACTCACACACACACACACACACACACACACACACACACACACACACACACACACACACACACACACACACACACAGAGCATTTAACATGGCCGAGTGTGAGCACCCTCATCAGGCTAATCCTTAAGAGTTAATAAGAATCCAACGAGCAGCGGGGCCAAGAGGGGAGGGGGGGGGGGGGGGGGTTGGAGCTGGAGCTGGAGCTGGAGCTGGAGCTGGGTTTAGGCTGAGCTGCATTAGTTTGGGGTTGAGGAGGGGATGTACTTTTGTAGCTCAATCTCCAGCCCCACAGAGGGGGCCCCCTTGCCAGCCAGCGCTCATCCAGGCCCGCTCCAACCTCACGACGACGCGCCTGCCCTCGGCTATTGTGTGCTTCCCCACCCCCACCCCCACCCCCACCCCCCGACTGACCGTTGTATGAAATGTCAGCCCAGCTCGAGGGTCTCGGGGTCGAGGCTGGGCATTATAGTGCGGAATGTGTTCCATATTACATGTTACAGGCCTTATTGTGTGGGCTCCTTCACAGAACATTACAATCCAAACCCCCCCTAGCCCCCCCTCCATCCCCAACTCCCTCCTCCACACACACACACACACACACACACACACCCCACCCTGCTCTCCATTCTCCCCCTCCCACACAGCCCATCTCCCATCCCATTGATGGCAGCTCCTCTCCATTACATCCTTATTTCCACACTCTCTGTCTCCTCCTCATGCCAGGGACCCGGAGAGGACTAGTGGCTATTGGCCATGACAAAGGATTAAAAGCGGCTTAGGCTCCCTTTTGAGATTCAGGATTCTCTGACGGGTTTCGAAAAAAGGGGATTACTTTAAGATACACACACACACACATACACACACACACAGAAAGAGAAAAGGGACAGAAAAGACCACACTTGTATTTCTTGCTGCTTCCTACTCTAAGTGACGTCAGGTTTTGGTCAAAAGTCTGTTATCAAGTTTTCCTTTTAAAGTCCACCCACCCCCATCTTCACACCACCACCACTACTACTACTACTACTACTACCACACACACTCTCTCTACAGTAGATCTACTCAAATCTGGGGGGCTGGCCCCTATGTTGTTGTTATCCCCTACGGAAGCTGAGGAGGGACATGCCATGCTGGAGAGGAACAGCGTTAAGCCAACGGTAAGACGGCCAGGCCAGCGACAGATCAAGATCTTGGCAGAGGCCTCAGTGACAAAGTAGGCACCGCGAAAGGTGAGCTGAGGTTCCTGGAAGCCCCATCACCGCCCCTCCCCCCCACGGGCACCCTGCTGAGCGTCACCATCCTCGACGTCACGTCTGACAGTGCCAGGTGTAAAATGCCAGCATCTGCCAGCGTGCCCTTGCCAAGCGCGCTCCTTTCCCCCCAACGAGCCACCAGACTGCGGGGCTGAAGGGCTACGAGGACTCGAACGACCCCGTGAACCCCAGTGTCGCACTCTCATCCTTTTAAATGTCTCGCTAATGCATTCAGCACACTCAGGGCCTTTACACGGCTACAATCGTCGTGGGAACTTAGCCCCTTTGTCAGGTCAGTTCTTTGGCACGGCTCTCGGTGTGGCGCTGTTTGAGTCCATATGGGAGCTCACACACAACCACCAGGTGGGATCGGGAAGAAAGAGAGAGAGAGAGAGAGAGAGAGAGAGAGAGAGAGAGAGAGAAAAACTCACTTTGAGAAAGAGAGCCAGAAGGAGGAGGAAGAAATGAAGCGAGAAGGAGGAGGGAGAGAGAGGAGAGAAGAGAAAAAAAAGCCACGGGCACATTTTGTGGATAAAAGCCGGTTCTGCAATCTTAAATTGGCGCGCTGGTGAACGAGTGGCTGATAGGAGTGGCGCTCGGGGTCCTTATCTCCCGAGTTGTGCGTGTGCTCCCTGCACAGCCCTCCGTGGCTCGATAAGCCCTGCATGAAAAGACCTGTGCTTTCATGCTACGCTGAGAACGGACACCTTAATTACCCCAGAAGAGAGAAACAAAGGGGGGGGGGAGAAGAAAAAAATCTGAAACACCCACTAATGACGTCATCACCGGGCGAAACAAGCGATAAAAATTATACAGAAGCCGGGAATTGCTTCTAAGCCAGTTGCTTCAACGCCCTATAAGCTTTCCCCTTGATCACTTTCTCTTTTGTGAGCACGGATCCATTAACAGGTTGGCTAGGTATAAATGAGGCAAATCAAGTGGCCACCATATTGATTTTCCTCTTCCGCCTTTTATGAAATCAGTGCTGCTGGAGCTGGAGGAGGCTGTGTGGCGGTAAAGGGAGAGGGCTGCCCCGGTGGAGGGTAGGCTGCTGTGTGATGGCAGTTGGTGATACGACACAGAGCACAAAAGGGGCCTCAGTTCCAGCGGGGAGTTCTTCAAACTCCTGAAGCGTAGCTTCAAACCAAACCCCGACCAATCCCAAATGATCCAATATTAAATATAGCGCTGCAGTCTCTAGGGATATACGGACTGGCTAGTGGCTATGTGATTCAATCATAGTCTAACTCTGTGCCAGCAGTGATGCAGAGGGCTAATAAAGCCAGCATTTTCCATGTAAATCAACAAATGCACTTATGAAGCCAGATAGGCCATGGGGATTTAATGTCTTAAAAACTTCATTTCTTTTATTCCTCGGAAAAAAAATCCAGGCAAGATCTTTTTTTTCCCTTTATAATGGAATAGGGATAATTTAGGTCACGCTTTAATTGCAAATGCACATCTCTCCATTTCCTCCTCCTCCACTCTCTCTCTCACTCTCTCTCTCTTTCATTCTGTGTTTGTGCCGTTCCCCCTCCCTCACAAGCCAAAAAAACCCATGACTCAACGCAACGCAGACTCGCTGATGGCACAGCTTAGTGCGACGGGGATGCGCGTGAAGCCTCCACGCAGAAATGCCTTCTCATGAGACAAAGCGCAGGGCTCTCTTTCAAGCCACTGCCTTCACATGCTCCTAAGGACTAAAAAAGGGCCTGCCACAGAGACACAGACAGAGAGAAAGAGAGGGAGAGAGAGAGAGAGAGAGAGAGAGAGAGGGAGAGAGAGGGAGAGAGAGAGAGAGAGAGAGAGAGAGGGAGAGACTATGAATAGAGTGCATTGTCATGGTAGGCCCTCTCGGTGGCCGTGGTCTCGGTGAGGGCCCTCTGGCTTCCTGGGCTGAATAATTAGAGTCGAGGCAGCGGCCTCCAGAGAGGCAGGCTGGGGAGCAGGGCAGCAGGCAGGCTCCCATGACTCATGTGCTTTCTATCTCTCCCTCCGTCTTTCTCTCACTCCTTTTTTCGCTCCTTTTATTCTGTGTCTTCTTTTGCGTCATGTCTGTGACCTCCACTCTTTCCAGTCCACTCTCGTTCACTCGCTCACCTCTCTCTCCCTCCCTCCCTCGGCCTCTCTTTATCTCTGTCTGCTATGTTCTCTGGTTTTAGATCTCTTTTTTCTCTTTTCTCTCTCTCTCTCTCTTTCTCCATTGCCCACCCTTTCCTTCACTCCATTTGAGAGGCGCGGTGATCAGCCATGATACAGCCCCAGTCACGGCGAGAAATGAGATCCCTTCTGTGTCCCTCAGCCAGGGGGGCCGGGCCGGTCGGCCGTGACGCTGTCTTGGATAACGACCCAACCGACAGGCTGCCAGCATCTGTCGCCAAATATCACAGAGTGAGCAAACGTCCCTCTGCGTCAGGCTCCTCCTTCCCCCTTTTCTCTCTTTCCCTCTCCCTCTCTGCCTCTCTCCATTCCAACGAGCGCCACAGCCCTTTCTTTCCCTTCATCTGTCTCGCTGTCTGTCTATCCTTCAGAGCCCTCCGTCCGTTCCTGTCTTTTATTTTTCCGTTTTTTTTTTTCGGCGTCCCTTTTCTGCACACATGCACGGCCGAACAAAATGTGAGAAGCGGAGCGGGGGAAAAAAGATTGTCCATGACTGCTAACGTTTTCAACAACACGTGCTGCTGGGTCCAAAAACACAAAGGCACATTCTTTCCCATGCAGGGGAATGTGAAATTGAAAACAGAGCACATCAGCCAACCTTTTCCACCCACTTTCATTTTTTCCCCCTCCCTCTGTTTGTGTCAAAAAGACTCAGGGCTGTGTCTTTAACACTACCCATGTTTGGATTACAAGAATGTACATATTCATCAGACAGTCAACATATTGCCACCGAAATACAACCTTCAGCAGAGGTCACATTTTTGGCCTGTGTCACCACGCCTGGATCTCCAAGCTTGTGGATAACCATTGGGAAGGGTCCTCTGACACACCCGAACACAGAGTGGGCTTGGCAGCTCTCTTTCAAATAGGCCAAATTCTGGGAATGCCTGCTTCTCCTCATCAATGGTCAGACATTTGCTTTCAGTTCCCATCGGTGTAGTCCCCAAGTGTCCCACCTCTACCAAAGGCCTTGGGAATCAACACGGATGAGAATGAGCAGAAAATTGGCTCATTCTCACGCACACAAACTCAAAGAATCTATAGATCAATACCAAAGCATGGTTGTGTCAATGGTATCGCTGGTACCACATGTTTTTGCAAAGGTCTCCTGGTCCTCTGTACTCCTCATGGACTTTCTTTGAGGCATTATTATAGTTTCACATCCCCGATGAAAGCCCTGACCGAAAGGTTGATCTTTGCTGGACCAACTGACGTTTATTTGTTGGTGAAATAAGTGGGCACTATCATTACCAGAGAGTGGGCGGAAGAGTAGTCGATGGGATTGAGAAGGGAGGGTATTGATTGGTTGGTAATACAGCTTCTCAAAGGATTGCTGATATAAAAATAAGTGGGATGGACTCCTCTACTCTCTCTCTCTTCCTCTCTCCCTTTCGTAAGCTCAGCTGAAAGCTGTGTCATACTAGGGGGGTGCTGGGTGAAACCACCAAAACCTTGAAGGTTGCAGAGATCAACACCTCCCACTCTGGTAAGTCCAGTGTTGGACACGTAAATCTTTTTCTAAAAGATTTTCTAACATCCCCCAGAGCTCCATCGACCACACTTCCAGCTGCACACCACTTGTGAAAACCAACACATTCTCCGAGAGCAACAAAGCCACCAAAATGTCACATCACAAAAGCAGATCTGAAAACATTGACCAAGTCAGGACTTTTTCTCAGTGCCAGTGTGAGTTGCCTCTTTTGGGTGGAGGCAGTGTGGGTGCAGCAAAGAGGGCCCAGGATAAACCGAGAGCCCGACACAAGCACATTGTTCAGGAGCAGCACTGTGATATAAACAGAGGGGCCGATTGAGCCCACATGACCGCATTCCTCCAGAGTCTGCGGGGAAGCACTGGGATAGGCAAACTCAGGGAGGGGAGAGGACGCATGTGTGTCTGGGAGGGTGGAGGCCTCGCCAGGCCGTGCAGTTGCACAGCTCAAGAGTGGGTGACCTGTCTGCACTCAGAGGTCATATGACACCGGAGGCTCCTAACAGGGCCTTGTGCTAACCCCAACCAACCCACAGTTGCCTCACAGGGCACGACACGTACGTTAGCACTGAATTCCATGTGCAAGGCGTAGCCTTGCTAAGCCATGACTAGGAGTTCTTTACTAGCTTCCAAACTGAGAAAACCTTAACATATATCAGTAAGAATGTTAATTAGAACGACAAGCTAATCCGAACTGTATCCAAACTTTCAATGAGTTGGATATACATCAGAAATGGCTTCACAAGGAGGGGAGAAAACTTCTCTTTGATACCTATAAATGCTATTTTTTAAGCTAACTGAAGCAAAATGCAATTGATATTAAACCACATGCTTTGTGTTAAAAACTCTATTCTGGCCAGAATTTGTCAAGAATTAACTCATTTAAATCTAAAAGCAATTTCTCCAAGTGCTTTAGGAACATTTCTTGAGCATTAACATTTCAACAACTTCGGGTGGAATGAGACCATCAAGCTACAGTTGTAATGGCTGTAAAGTAGGCTAATGATTAACTAAGGATAATCCTATTTTATTGGCTGCAATTGGGTGGAACATCTAGGATGTTCTTCAGGCAGCATTTGGCACAGATTTCTTCCTTCCTGATATACTGTAATTACTCTTCTACACACCCTCATTGTGCTTTATGCAGGTTTGACAATTAGCCCTTAGTGTAAGTAATGAACAACTCTGGCAGGCCAAACAAATATGCTTAGATAAATGGCATGGCTATGCCTACATGAGTAAGACAGTCACAGGAAGCAACGTACAGAATTTCCCTAGACTAAGCTTCACTTCACTTTAACTGTCTCACTTCTTCACTGACACTCGATAAACCATCAGGGTGAGAGCTCAGTCTGCATAAACTCAGTGGCTCTCAATCAAACCTTCAGCGCACACAAAAAAAGGGGGGGGAAAAAGAAACGAGGAGACATCTGCAGCTGTTAGCCACACAAGTTCAACAGAGCTCTGCTGTTGCCTTGGTGGTGGCAGCAGCAGCGCATTCTTCTGCTCATGTGTTTGAAACTCAACCCCCCCTCCTCCTCCTCCTCCTCCTCCACTACCACCACCAGGACCAATCCCTTCCCAATCGCCACTCCTCCCAGCCTTGTGAAGTCATACAGGATGCCAGGTGTCTCCCTTTCCTATTTATTTAGCATGGCCACCTCTCTCCGTCTCTCTCTTTCTCTCTCTCTCGACAAGACAGACTGTGGAAAGGAAACAGAGCCTGTACCTCATTGCTTGGCCACGGGGTCAAAGTTCACTCAGCGCTCCCTCCTCCCTCGGCATGTACAGGATGTGGGTGTTTGGGAGCATGTACATGGCATGTGTGTGGAGGTAACAGGCAGCTAGGAAGGCAGTCAGTCAGGCAGGCAGGCAGGCAGCAGCTGTGCACTCTGGTTTTGGGAGGGTCTCTGAGGTGCGGGCTGAGAGCCAGCTCACTCCGAGGGGGCCAGTGGGGACCCGGGCCTGAGTGGCTACTGAGGCTCAGCAGGGGCCCCCGTCGACGAGGCGGGGGGAGAGCTGAGCTGAGTTGAACGGGCGGCCCCTCAGCAGCGAAGGAAGGCCCTGGAAGTGCGGGGGCAGCCGGGTGTGAAATTGTTTACTGACTTTCTCGGAGGACGCCAAGCTACTCTTAATAATTAATGATAACGACAGCGCACAATTACAGGTCATCGCTGCGTGTGGGGGGAGAGGAGGAGGAGGTGTTGAGTATGACCTTGGCTCTCTTCATAGTCACACTTTCTCTCTCTCTCTCTCTCTCTCTCTCTTCCTCTCTCTCTGTTTATCAGTATGGGCAAGATCATGAGGGAGTCCAACTCAGGTTGCTTGGGGATGGTAGACTGGATTTCTGATATTATCACAGCTTTGGTATCCCTGGGCATCCTTCAAACAGTCACAACAAAGAAGTAAACAACAGAGTTTCGGTCTCAAAGAGAACGAGCCAAGGGAAAAACCCCTCACACATACTTTTTTCCAGGCTCAGTTAAAAGAGTCTTAGTGTCCGCGCCAGTGGAATTCACTGCATTCACTCAAGTATGTCAAATGCTCCAAAAGCAGGCAATTTTTTAAACATCTAAAAATAGTGATCAAAGTGTATCAAACTATATTGGGTATTAACCTCTAACCTTTTAGAGGTCATGGGGTCAACAAGGAACAGTGATTGGATTAAAGATGAGACTGAGCAATCTGAAGGTCAGTGGGATGACATAATCCCTGTGGCAGCCAGCACTGGAAACAGCTCCATGGTAGCAGATGGGACTCAGACACGCACACACAAACGCACACACACACTCTCTCTCTCTCTCACACACACACACTTACTTACTTACTCACTCACATACACATAAACATAAACAAAAGAACACACACACTCACACTCACACACACAGATTCACTTACAAAGCAATAACACAGCCATTCTGCATTTTCTTCCTCACACAGGGACTATTTTATGGTGTGTTCAACAGATGTACTGCTTTCTCAGCACATTTCAACCAAAGATACAGAGGGAGGTCAGACAAGGGAAGGAAATCCATCATCTATCATTTTTTAAATCCCTTGTCTGGTGGCATTTGGAAAGAGTGCAGGGACCCGTTTGATCGCAAAAAAATGGCTGTTGTGTGAATCTGCAGCCCAGAACCAGAACCCGAAAGCCTGTTCCAGACAGACACTGGGGCCGGGGAGTCTGTGCTTCCCTCTGTGACAGCAAGCCCTGTCTGCAGGGGAAGGGAAGAGGAAATGAGGTCTTGCAAGGTGCCTCAACATCTGGCTCCTTCACTGTGAGGTGAATTTCATGACTCTCTTTGAGATCCAACCCACTATTTAATTACCTGCGAATGAGACAAACAAAACTCACAGTTTTGAGTTCAATGCGGGCCAATGTGGAGATATGCCATAATACACACAGTGGGTGCAAGTGGCTTCGGGCTGGAAACGTGGCTTGGAAAAAGTAACATGCGGGCAGGCAGGCAGGCAGGCTGCATAGTCAGGGAAATACTCTGACTCCTTTGTGGCATTCAAGAAATGCCATGGCTCATCTGTAGAGCCATGTTGCTGTCTGTGATGCCACAACCCTCACACTGCTAGCCAGGGTAACACACAACCTGAAGACCTGACTGCCAACCTCCCTGTCGGCCCTGATAAACTTAACACGCCCGTCAGTGTGTGCATGTGTGTGTGCATGTGTGTGTGCGTGCGTGCGTGCGTGCGTGCGTGCGTGCGTGCGTGCGTGCGTGCGTGCGTGCGTGCGTGCGTGCGTGCGTGCGTGCGTGCGTGCGTGCGTGCGTGTGTGTGTGTGCATGTGTGTGTGTGTCCACGCATTTAAATGCCAGACACTGCAAAAATACCAGCAGGATACATGTTATGGAATACCTGACATTCCCCGCCCCCCCAAAAATGTAACCAGATTCCAAGGCGTCCCCTACTGTCGCCCACACAGGAGCGCAAACCTGCCGGTGATCAAAGCATCCTTTTAACTGCAGATCTGAAAGTGAGCTGACCTGAGCAGCCCCCACTGAGAAAATCACGCCAATCGCAACAACATCGAGCTTCAAGGGAACTGAGATTTATAAACAACAATAAAAAAAAAAAAAACCTCCGGAGGAATGCTTTAAAAATAAAAGGGGATGATAACGAGATGGCATGACGGCACATTCCTTGTTGCCACGGCAGCAAACTGCTACAGTCGGCTCTCCTCTCCAGTGTTCAAGGCAGTTTTGTATTTCGTCTGAGAGGCGGAGGGAGGGGTGGAGACATTTGGATAAGGAAACTATTTCCTCATGTCAGACAGACACATATGGCCATACCATCACTAAGGAAGGACACATACCTTACATTCCCATGGGAGATGTGTTACAGCTTGGTCACTGTAGTCACACACACACACACACACACACACACACACACACCGCACACACACACACACACACACACCTGTTGACCACACAAAAGCCAAAATGTACTAAAATCATTCTTAGCACTCTGTCTACACTTACAGTAATGCCCCAAACCGGATGCAAAGTGCAGTGTGTTCTATAAAAAGGCAAATCATATCAAACACATCCTTAATGCATTAGGCCTTATAATACTGTAAACACTTTACTGGATGTGTGTTTTTAATTCAGAGTCAGAGTGTGTTTGTTTGTGTGTGTGTGTGTGTGTGTGTGTGGCACAGAGAAAGAGAGAGAGAGAGAGAGAGAGAGAGAAAGGCATTAGCATACTCTTCATTTCATTCAACATTCTGTCCATTAAGAGATCAGTACGACTCAGAGAGAGAGGACAATGGCTTGGCTAGAGATGACACGGCAAATCTGTTCTGCTTGAATCCTGCGCTAAAGCACCAACACATCATCAGATGCATCATCGGAGATGGCCCAGTGGCAGACAGCACTGACAGCCAGGCTATATTCTCTCCTGGAAATCCATCCTCTCCCCAACACTTGACACCGTCAATGTGCGCTAAGACCTCTTCACTGTATACAGAAATCAACACGAACAGCAAAAGTGGAAATGAATAAATAAATAACACTCGTATCATCCGTGTCAAAATGACCGAGGGCAGGCCAGTCGTGCGGCAGCATCCCCTCGTGTGTGTGTGTGTGTGTGAGCGAGCGTCTCCCTGCACCACGCTGGCCCCCCTGATGAAAGGGGTCCTGACCACGGCCTCGGTAGATGTAGGTCACAGAGGATTGTTCTAATCCGAGCCCCCGGAGACTCTTCGTTTTACAACTTAAACCAGACCTCCTGTTAATGCGACACCGGCGTGTGAAACCTGATCCCCAGGCTTTACCCGACACTTAAGGAGCTAATGTTGATTTTGGCTTTTTAACAATCAAAGGGGGGCCTCTTCGCGTGGACACTGGGCCCCCAAGAAGGATAGAGCGCTGTTTGGGGATAATACCAATACTATTGAGTTCAGGCTCAATTAAATCACTCATTCACTCTCTCTCTCTCTCACTCACTCACACACACACACACTTTCTCTCTCTCTCACACACACACACAAACATACACACATGCACACATACACACATGCACACACACAAGAGGAGGGAGCACCGCCCAGCTCACAGGGGACCCGTGAATCTGCTACAGAATGAGCCAATCACAGCCCCGCAAGGCTCATAAAAAGTAGGACACAAACCTACATGGAGCAAAACAAACATGAATGATGATGTCAGACACAATTGTGTGTAGAATTAAGTGAATTCCCCTTTATATTCCCCACAAGTAGCCTGTTTATTTAAACACTGATGTGTTGAAGGATGCCTTGTAAATCAGCTTAGGAGTAACTGGACCAGGGGTCAAAATTAACTTTTTGAAATGTGAATATCTACCAGCCAGAGACAGATGAACTGGTGAAATCCACCAGCCATTCAATAGGAAATACTTATTTTCTGTCTGAAATCTACCAGCCAACTTAAAAATTTACCAGCATTTGGCTGGTGGCTGGTGCTAATTTTGAGCCCTGAACTGGACTTGCACAATCTGGGTTTGTGGGTGAAATACAGATCAGGGAAAGTATTAGTCAAAGCACTACAGTTCAACAGAACTTGATGAGTCAAATTCAACTGCAACGTTTGAATTGCGAATATAAATATTTTGTGCTCAGGTCATTACATGGTAAATTAAAAACGAATCTCCCCATGTCACACGGTATTGTAAATACCACGACTGAACAAGATCGAGCTGGTTTGATCTGCGCAGACTCATCATCACTATGGCAACCACTGATTAAATGAAAACAAAAGGGACGCGGTGATGTTGCTGCCCATGCGCTTTAAACCCTGCAGTCTTGTCTGGCGGTAATGACATCACCCTTTTGATTCAAACATAAACACACATATACTTGCGAACCCACACACACCCACACAGAGCTTACAGATGACCGAGTGACACAGAACTTCCGTCAGGAGATAAGAGGGCTTATCTTCCACTGGGTCCAACAGCTCTTTATTGCACACTGTGCTTTTGGCCCATTTCTGTACAGTTATGGGCGGGGTGCTAGTTCAATGAGTTTAAGTCACAGGGACAGGTGTTCCAACTGTCAACAGGTCAACTGCGCCCTCTCCCTCTCTCACAGACACAAACACACACACGCTCTGACACACACTCACCTACTCTTTCACTCAACCACTCTCTCTCTCTCTCTCTCACTCAATCACACTCTGTCTCTCTCTCTCTCTCTCTGTCTCTGTCTCTCTCTCTGTCTCTCTCTCTCAATCTGTCCTCTCTTTGCTGTCCTCTCACCTTTTGTACTGTTGGCCCCTGTCCACTTCGAATCATGCATCATGTCCGACGGCAGCCACTGGCTCTCTGCTATGATTTACATGTGATGCCAGGACCACCCCTAATCCCCTCACCCCAGAAGGGGAGGATTTATGGTGCCCTGTCACCCTTCTCAATCATGACTGGGCCGGTCCCCCCCCCCCTCCTCTTCCCCCACCCCGCCCCCAGAAGGGCATGGAAGTACTCACATAAGCACGGCCATAAAACACGACTCAGGCCGAGACCTTGAGGTCTTCTGCCACATGCCGTGGGAGCCACGTGGGGCAGTGCAGTCCACGGTCTTCCGCACATCAATTGCAGCGTCTCGCTGCCATCTCACCGGTTTTTTAACTCAACAGGCTACGGCTACGGAGCACGCCGCGGCTAGACCGGCACTCGAGAACCAGCCAGCCGGGGGAGAGTGGCGGCGCGGCGACGCACCGACTGTACACTTCACACACTGCCGTCAGGCTGTCACTCGTCCATCAAAGGCCACTCATTATAAAGGCCCCCTGGTTGTACTCCGACGAAACAAGTCCACGCTGTTGGTGAGTGACAGGTTGCAGCGACTGACATGTGCAATGTGCCGTGATGGAGAGGGAGCCAGAGAGAGCGAGAGAGAGAGCACTTTCCACCATCGGCACGCACACAAACCCAGTCCCTGGGTAAACTGTTGGTCCATCAGTGGCCAGGCAAGGTAGGGTTCACTGACGGGACACTGGGGCAACAGGCCTTTGTAAACTGTTGGTCCATCAGTGGCCAAGCAAGGTAGGGTTCACTGATGGGACACTGGGGCAACAGGGCTTTATAGCACCCTTACAGAGAGGGGAAACGAGAGAGACAGAGCAGAGTGTGCCTCAGGGGTACCTATCCTCCGTCAGACCAAAAACTGGAAACAGCATGTAAGGAGAAGAGACAAAACAAAGAAGACAAAAAAAACTAATGAGGTATGAAAGGCATTGAAATTTAGCTGTTCTTTTGTCCTGATAAATACAGAAACTTGAAACATGACGAACGCAGAAATAGGTCCGGGTATGTTTTCTGAGAGAGACCTTCACCTGTTCTGTCATTACAGCCCTCTGTTGTCAACTGAAGTGACATAATCCACAATCCTCAAAGATAGTGGATAGACAACATGCCAATGAGTTGCCGTCATCAATTATTCAACAACCTTACCACGTCGTCCTCTGCATTTCGGTGAACTAGAGTGACTACACCTTTTATTGTTCATTCATTCGGGGCCCCAAATGAGAGGGACTTGTTGACGTGATAGCTTTGGTCTCTGCTGACAGATTTTGGCAGGGGAGGAAGCCATACTTTCACCTGCACAAGACCACGTGATGCGCAACTGCACAGCTCCGATTTTAGAGGAGACCATCAGTGATTGTCATGGCAATGAAGGGGTTATGTGGGCCGCTGCTCTGACTCTGCGCAGTGGAGCACCAGATGCCGGAGGCCTTGGAGGATGTGTAAAATGAGGCCCAGATGTGACCGAAGTGGAGGACTGCATTATGGGGGGAAGATTTCAAAAAGCTGCAGGAAGTCCAAAAAGCGCTGATCCCAACACCCCCCCGTTCCATCCCAGGCTCGCATGTCTCACTGCATCTACTGTAATAAACCCGCTGGCATCGTTATAGTCCTCCATGACGGTGACATCGCCAAGCACAACAAATAAGTAGTCAATGTAACATTGTAGGCTGTATGCAGGGATATGTTTGGGCAATTCTATTATCAGGAACATATGCAGTAAGTCCATGCTCTTTGTAGTCTACTAGTATCAATAGAATCGGACAGAAATAAATGCTTCTATGTCTCCTAGCCTATGCTGAAATAAGCTATTCCACAGGACTGGTGATGTCATCATACTATTGAATTAGAAATCATGAATACTCTTCACAGCACTGGCTTGTTCAGTTATCAATTTCAGGCAACAGGATCATCACATTTCCCACAATCTATGCTCAAGGCATAACCCATTAATCAGGACTGGTGATGACATATCTAAGAGCATATCAATGTGAATGCATATAGGTGTCGGTCTATATCTAGGCTATATCTGTAGAATTGCATCCTGAAAAGAAAACAAACTATCCTTCCCAATTTCATTGCAATGTTTTCATATGGCCAGTTCTTCAGTTGCATAGCTCCGGGCAAATGGTTTGCTAATAGAAGCCCAGGGTGAAGGATAGACGATGCCAGCCAAACGTCTTCATTTCGCTACACCACTGTGCCGTTGTCCTAACCGAAGGGTCCCGTCTGTCTGGGACGAAGTTAATTCAAAAGGAGTAGGCGGGACCGAACAGTCGCGAAAACATAGCATTGGGTTACATTCCACATAGCCAAAAAAATCTGCAAATGGCACATTCGCGTACAATCCTAGACTACAGCAAAACAAGCACTGGAGCTTGTGCTGATGTAGGACTCGAGCATAGCAAGCATACGCTACAATAGTGATACTGAGGCAAACGAAAAATTAACTCGGTAGCCTAGGAGGTAGGCCATATGTGTGGTTGTGAGTATTCATATATGTGACCATTCACAGCGAAATCAGTCGTTTTGCGCACATCGTTATTTTGAGAAAATCAACAATAACAAACTTCCGGGTTGAATTTCACGTTTTCGCATAATTCGGCGGTATACAGTCTACAGTTTCATATCGTGAACGCATTTCACTGAAAAACCTACGTTTTGACTGTTAAACCCGGCGAAGATTCAACACATTTGCTGTCATTCCCGTTGTGCACGCGCCGCTTAAACAGGTGATTTCTCCTCTTCTGGCATATCGTGACAGGAGAACCATGTCAACTTTGGATGCGGTTATCTTAGCGATAGTTTGTGTAATACCCTCGATATACATATCGTTGGAAAGCTTAGTTTATGGCCGTTCACGTGAGCACAATAACTTAATTTACTAAATTTTACCGAAACGACTGGTTCCGCTTTACAGGGTCACATATCTTATATCACTAATATATGGATCCCAAAGCTAGAGTATAGGCCTGCATGATAATTTGACAATAACCCCCCCCCCCCCTTCCCGAACACAGTCCATGGAAAACGAGAAGAAACGTGAGGCCAAAACATCCATGGGCGTGCATGTTAAACAAATTCTGGTCCACTTAGGCTATCGCCTTAAATGGTTCAGTTCTGCACATAACGGACAATCACGCACAGCAGCAATGAAAAACCACTAGGATGACGGAACAAACAAAATACAGATTTGAGACCACTGCATTGCCTACCCTATGGAAAACACTGCGTTAAAATCAATGGAAAACATAGACCGTATAACATAAACACATTTTAAGGCATTTTCCTTGACTGGTAGCAAGTGAAAAAGACAGAAAAATAGTCTAAGATACAAGGTTATGGCATTTGGGTAAGGCACGATTTGTCTGACAATCAGATTTTAGGAATATCATCGCTTACAGTCTGATCGACTGGGTTCAAATGTCCAAAATATAGCTATTTCATTGGCACTGAATCGTCTTCGGAAGACCATTGTTTTATTTCTAACGTAGACAATCTTGGATACCGTATTGTAGCCTTAGTCATTACAGCCTGCATTCGAATCAGAATAAATGAACTGGGTCTCACAAGGAACTCCGAAATGGGCTACAACAGTCTTCAAGTCTTCGGTTGTTAAATTCAAGGTCAACTAAACGGTTTTAGACCTGTGTGCAATAATGATGATGCTGGAGACAGTCGAAGGAGACAAAGAAAACTGATGACATTATATAGCAGGCTGTCGTTTTCCAACTGGATATTCTGTATTTGCTGTAAAGGCAGTTTGAATGATAATTGCATTCAACATCTGGTGGTGGTGGTGTTTTGAAGGAGGGAGGGGGAGGGGGTAGGGGTGTTATCAGATATTCTCCGCTACAACCGCTTTTAGTTAAAAATTGAATGATGGACAGTAAAATTAGTCTTACCCTCCGATAACTCCAGCTCCAACTCAGCTAATCTGGCTCGCACCTCCAAAGGAAGGGGCAGCGCATCGCGGTCCGCCATTGTCCGTTTTAAAATCACTCTCGTCCTTTCTTCTTTCTCTCGCTCTCAACCAAGTCTTTCAACGCTGCCCTTTCTCCCCACCACAGAAGAACATAAGGGCAGAGGAGGTGGTCGTCCGAGCAAACCGTCGAGGAACAATAATGCTTAGATATTTTTTCTTTCTCAGCGAAACCCCGCCATATCTGTGCGTCTCCTCTATTGGACTCTGTGCAGTAACGTCTTGAGTGCAATGCTGGGCTGTCAGTGCGTCGGTGTGGCTCGCCGTTCGCAGCGGTGTTTGCGGCTCCTGCTTCTTTTACTGTCACCCTCGCATGACGCAAGGGGACGTGCGTTGTGCCATTACCAGACGAGGGCGCTAACTATCGCTTTCATGTGGCAGACTTGTTAGGCCTACTGTAGGCTACCCCATCCAACCGCTCCCTACACGCCCCCACACGTGAGGGGCATAAACGGCACGGACAAGTCATTCCATTCAGACACAATCTTCTATATTACAAAGGCCACACTGTCGGTACAGTCGAAATAAAGGCTGTGAATAACCACTGGAATGTGATTTCTGCTTTTATTCCAACTATGTATAATTACAAAACAAAAGCAATTAATGAAACCATATTTAATTACTTTTTTTTTTTTTTTTTTGCTGAAGTTTCCGCCAATTTCATTCATTCTTGCCATTTTAGCCTACCAGTGACGACTTCTTAACTTCTAACATCAAAACTGATGTTAAATCTTCCCTATGGAATCTACCACGCAAGTGGCGCCCCCTTGTGAACACGTTGGCGTTGCATTTGCTCCAGGGGGACGTTGAGGAGTCCCAGGTAAAATGTTTGGTTGAAGGTCTTTCTGAAGGAGATTTAAGGTACAGTAAGCGACGCTGGATGACTCATGCGTTTGTTTTTTTTTAGCATATGCTTTTGTCTAAAGCAAATTCCATTATATTTGAAGCAAAGACAAAACACTATTGATGTGACACCCTTCAGTGATCCCCAGAACTCCAGTGTTATTTTGTGTTTATATGTTTGATTAACAGGCCTCGCCCACATGGTTCGTTTCCAGTTCACACAGCTAGAGCAGTTCAAGATGACCTTTTTTTAAAAAAAAAGCACAAGCAGATAGTCAGTAGAGAGTCGATGAATGTTACAAATAGTGTTAAGTGTTACCCTTCCTTTAAAAGGCACAATCCATGATGGTAATCCTAATCCTACAATTTTGGTCAAATTCGGTCATTTTTAGTGATCTGTTAAGTGTGCACTCCAATACACAGTAGCACTCTGTAATAGGAAACAGTGGTTTTGTACAAATTCTAGCCAATCAGCACCTTGCTTCAGGAACTATTGGATTGGTTGTAATAACAAGGCTGTTAATCAATAATCTCTCACCAAAAGCAGGGAACACCCTTTTAACTTCTTTGTTAAACGGTAAGACAAAATTCACACGGGAACATCTGTGGCATCCAATTCAGCATCGACATTTATTTTGATACATCTTTTTTTTCCTCTTTTAAACCAATGTAAGGGTACCTCTTTAATATTTTTTTTTCTTTTCAAATTATTTACATCTGTACAGACATCGTACACACATCTGAGTGCACATATTTAATACAGTATCAACTATTTGCATTTACAAAAAAGAAAAAGAAAATCAAAGAACTGAATAAACAGCCAAATGAGATTCTTCCATTCTTCCTTCACTTAATCCCAAGTGTGCTCTGCTATTTGGAGTTCGAAAGACAGAAAAGAAAACAGTAACTGAGCAAGACAAGGTGACAAAGGCTATGTGAACATTTTTTCTTTCTTTCTCCAAAAACCCTTGGGGTGGGGGTATAAAGAAGGGATGAAAGCTAAAAGCTAAGAGAAGAAAATAAAAATAAAAAACTCCAAGTGATTAGCTGAACAGTTAAGGCAAACGTCTTCTTTCAAGTTTAAATAAATTCAAGTTTTTAAATGGTAATTTCTTTTACATAGTGACCCTTTTCTGCACATTTTAAAAATAACTGCAAAGGGGCTGCTTAATTCAACCTTTGTATCGTTTCTCATAATAGGGCTTCAACCCTCCACTCCCCACCCCCTGCTTGAAATTTCAACCTTGTAGATCTGTGCGTCATTCATGTCACACAGCAAAAATGGCCAAACCTTGGTGTCTGTTAGCCCAAGAAGGAAAAGCAGGAAGATATCAGAAGCGAGATGCACTGGATGAGAAGAAGGTCTTCAGAGCCCCCTTATTTGACAGGAAGACGTCCATTAGGAACCTGGCCGGTGGCTGTCTGTGGCCCGATACCGACGCGGCCTGAAGTTTGATGGGAACACAGCAACGAGAAGAGACCAACACTTGACAACAAGACGAAGGGAAAATGAACAAAACCGATGGGTGACCACTGCCCACGAAAATGGAGTGCTCACAAGGACGATGGGGAACATGCAGAAGAAAGTGAAGGAAGAACGCCACTATGCACACAGTTTCTTTGCTTCCGTCAGAGTGAACACCTTCTAGTCCTGTGTGGATCGTTCCAAAATGTTGGGTCGAGACAGACTAGTTGATGTGGGACATGAGGTTTTTCTTCTCCCCCCGTGGTATTTTTCCTAGGCTTTCTCCCCCCCGCCCCAAAACTTTGACAACACAAAAGAGGAAAACACAAACAAAAATAATAACACAACTTACAGAAGAAACAACCCATTAGCACCACGTCAGCATGAGTAAAAGACTTCAAGAGAACAGATGCCAGTTTCAACACAAGACAGAAAACAGGCTAGGCACGTTAAACACACCCAAACTCCCACCCCACAAAACCCTGCTCTACCCTACCCTACCTGAGCCCTTAGCCCAAGCCCCCCTGAGGACTCATCAGTGTGCAGTTCTTTTGACTTCCACATAGAATTAAAAAAAAGAAAAAAGAAAAAAAAAAAAAATACATACATACATAACAAAACTCAAAACAAAACGTAAGGCGCTCAATTAAAATTAGAAACCAAAAATTAGATACATCTTTTTTTTAAAAAAAAGAAAAAATAAATCATACACACAGGACAATGGAATACTTCTCCCCAGCTACTGTACCACGCCAATACAAAGGATTCAAAAGGTATTACTGTGTGCTGGTGCATTGTTTTAGCTTTCCTTTAAAAAGAAAAAAAAAAGAAAAAAAAAAAAAGCGAGCAAATTCTCCAGTGCTGATTTGTAAAACGGTAAAAAAAACTGAGGGAAGATTTTTTTCCAGAATGTTTCAATCATGCAGAACATGGCTACAACACCTGCTTTCAAGGAAAATGTTGGACAAAAGTAAAAAAAAAAAAAAAAATCTAAACCAGTGCTGCCTAACATTACCCTGGTTTAAAAAAAAGATTATATAAAATATATTCATATAGAGATGTATAAAAGAAAAAAAGTGTTCAGCACTAACCCAATTTCCACACTTCTACCACCAACACGTAGCTACATTAAAAAGCATTAGCTTCTTGCCAAACTACTCTGAGTACATACTTTCTATCTGTGCCAGTACTTAATTATCATTGTCCTTGAAAAGGAAAAAAGAAAATCATGTTAAGAGTAGAGAACATAAACAAACACACACACACAAAAAGAAAATGCCTCTGCACCCACAAGTGCTTCTGCCTCCAAGCCCTGATTCCAGTGACAAGCTGTCATGTATGCACTTAAGGGGATTGGGATTGCAAAGCAGCAGGGTGGGGGTTGGGGGCTGTGGGGTGGGGGTGGGAGTGCAGGAGAGAGAAGTGTCACTAGTGAGAAATCAGTGGAGAGAGAGCAGAGATAGTCTGAAATCAGGGAGGAGGATGTGCAGTATGTGTGTGCGTATTCATATGTTTGTGTGTATGCGCGCATGTCTCTGTGTAGGGGTTATTAATGTTGCAGCCCTGACACACACTGGGGAGACGGGTGGTGGTGATGATGGTGGTGGTGGGGAGGGGGGTGTTCTACTTCTCTCTTTTCCAGTCCTTGCAGGAGTGGAGCTGGTGAGCCCCTTCAGGTGTGGTGCGCAGAGGAGGAGGAGATTGCGGCCTCAGTGCCAAGTCTCTCTCCGCCCTCTGGCTGGGGCCTCCACGCCTCGCGGGGGCGCACGGCAGGAGGCTTGGCGTCCTTGCTCTTGGGCTCGGCCGAGTCGGGGGCGCGGATTTCGTCCCCGGAGGCCGGCCGGGCCTCTTGGGGGGGCTGATGCGTCAGGGGAGCCTCCCTTATTCTCTGGCAGATCTCAGCGTAGCTGGGCTTCCGTGGCTCCTGCTAACAAAAGAAAAAAAACAGCTCACCGTTACTGGACAAGGAAGAAGAATGGGATCCAGAAAGGCTCAAGGTGGATTCAAATGAAAGGTGCTCTAAACGATGTTGGGTAACGTCACTTCTGCGGAAGTTCAAACAAAAGAGAGAGTTCTGAAACCATGGAATCGGACCGTGGGAGCAGTCTGGTTGCCAAGCCCTAGGGTAGTCCCCTCCCCTTACCTTAGCTACGGCGGTCTGCGGAGTAGGAGTGGTCAGTGACGGGCCTGGTGCCGCCGTCTTATCTGCAGTTAGTGGCTTGTCTTTGGGCTTCTCAAGTTGAGCCTTCGGAGTGCTGCAGACAGAAGTAGACAGCTCATTTGAACCCAATGTGCCAAGCGCATGAACAATAGGAACAACAGGAACAAATGGTCATGTGTGGGATGTGTTTTTGACGGGTGGCTGAAGCTGGTTGCTGATTGCTGGCTGCGCTGGGTGGGACTTACTCTTGGGAGCAGGCTGGAGATGGGGGCGGCTTAACGTCCTGGACAGGCGGGGCCACAGCAGGTTGGGGTAGTTCTTTGGGAGACGCCAAAGCCACAGAACGGCTGCTGACCAGATCCTTACTCACAGGCTGGACCAAAAATAAAGAACACAAAAACAAAAAACCCAGTGAGATACACAACATTCTCACACCCAACACACATCCACAGCCGCACACAAACCAAGACAAATTAAAAGAACATATAAAAGACCGCAGTCCGCGGGGTGTGGATTTGGGATACCTTGTCTGTCTTAGTGGTTCCAGTGACGATGGCGGACAGCCTGCTCTCGGCGGGGACTTCTGCCTTCACCTCAGGCTTGAGCTGGCCTGCGGCGCCAGGAAGGGGCGGAAAGCTGGACAGGCCCAGTTCAAAGCTGGGCGAGGGGGCGCGCTCTGGGCCAGGAGGAGGGGACTGCGTGGCGGATCGCTGTCCAAAACAAACACACCCAGAGTTCAGCCCAAGAGATGGGCGAGTAGTACACTAAAAAACACTCGTTCCACAGCGACGCCAGAGCAAAAGCCTCACAAATAGAAGAATAGAAGACACACACTTACTGTAAACTTGTCATCCCGTCTCTTTCTATTGCCATACACATTTTTCCTTTGAGAAAACCAAAAACAGCAAAATGTGAACAAAAACAGTTCTACAAGGTTGTCATCATAATACATTCCCAACATTCAACTATGCTCAAACTATGCACCCCCCCCCCCTAATTAAAACATAAATTGTTATGAATTATGTTGTTTAATAAATTAAGATCACTGTTAATGGCTACAATATCACTCACCACTGAAATAATTGCAATCATTGTAATCACAAACAACTGTGAACTAGAATACATTATATCAATATAACAACCCAGGATCCATTAATGTTTTAATTAGTTGTTGATGAGACATTTGATGTTGTAACACTATACCAATACTAACATTTCACCCCCGAAAGGATGTGGCTGCAACGTTAACATTGACATCTATAGTCATTTTGCAGTGGAACTGTAATTGTGGAGACAAGCAATATTTTGCTACATGTGCCAGTGACTTGCAGAAATGTGTTTCGACAGAACTGCAAAGAGTTGATCTGCAACTACTATCAGTCGCGATAGTTATCAGGAAAGTAGACCTCCTCTGAACATCATGCAAAAAAACTAGCTTACTGGTACTATTTCTAACACTCTATTCGGAGTAGTCTAAAAAGAGAGAGCGTGCCAACTGGGCAGGGATAGTAGGTGGCATGGGGTGAATGAGGAAAAAAGTGAATATTTAGATTAGCTTAAGTGATACTAAACTGACGTATCCAGCTAAAATATGTCATAGCTTAGTCTAGGGTGCAGTTGTTTTGGTTTGAATACTGTTTGCATGGCCACATGGAGCCATGGTAATATAGCCAAACATCAGCCTACCCACAAGGACAAAATTAGAGGAAAGCAGAGCAAACATGTACATTTTGCACGCACAAGTGCTTTTTAAATAAAAACTACAATTAGTTTAACTTGGGCCACATTTTCAGAGTTATATTCCAATAACAATGCATAGAGTTATGTCCATATTGTCGTTATTTTTGTACTGTATTCATCTCTAATACACGCCATTACTAATGCTTAGATAGAATAACACTGCTGTGTAAGAGTATTAGACATTATTGTAAAAAAAAAAAAGAAAACCTACAAACATTTCACCCCTTGGACCCTAATTGAATAATGGACAAAGTGCAAAGTCTTAAGGTCTAACTAAAGCTAATTCAACAACTAGGCTAAATCAATTTGCTAACACCATGGGTAGGCTTAAGACCTTAGGTGCTGACACTGATGAGTAAGCTCAATGCTCCTACATGCAACACAATAATTATAATTCATGCACAAGAGCTTTGCTTGTCAATAGACCACCCGACATTTAAACCAGAGCCCCATGTGCTAATGAATTTGAATAAGAGAACTGTAGAAACCGATTTTTCCACACATATGGACCCACTGTCTCCCATGGATATTTGGTCACCCAATGTTGGTTTGGCCTTGAAACACTGATAATGGCTATAACAGCAAAGGAAAAGGCTGAGGACTCATGTGCTGTGAACTGTTTTTGGAACCTCAACAATTTAAATTTCCTCTTACTAAAACCTACCATAGAACTGAAAATAACATGATCACCCCCAAATAACAATCCTTTGGTAGCATAGCTAAGAGCACTAATTATGTCTGGTTCTCGCCTATTGATATGAAGCCATTACAGCTCTAATGTTAGACATTATACATATGGACAAGAACACCTTACAATGCACCACAAATACTCTACTTAGTAGATTAATTTTGTGAATTTATCAACTAGTATAAAATGTCCTAAACAACAAACAATCTTAACAATAGCGAGTAGAGTACATCTACGTGGTCAATCATGTTTGAGGGCATGCATGCATGCTCTTTCAAGCAAAGTGGCTAATTCATCTGCTATACAGCACATCCATTTATGGCAGAGTGAAAATGACCAATTTAAAAAATGTCTGAATTGTTGCCTGGAGACATTGGTAAATAACAGCTTCAACTTACCAGCTGTAGGATAGCTAAAAAATGATCTGCACTGAAATATTTTCAGTTATTGTGAGGATCACTGCACTGGCTAAGCTAAGTATTCTGCCACTGATGTTTGTTCTGAATGCCAAAACTAGCGTCTGTTTCTTTTAACATTAGCTCACTTATTATTGTCGCCGTCATTGACGTTAGCGTGAAAAGGGCGAATTCAACCTCAGACACTTTCCGCTTTGAAGCATTGCTGGTGCTGAGACATAAAGACCCCTGTATACCTTCATTAAGTACTTAAGCTATTGAACTAGCTGATAGCCCAATGAGCTTCTATGCCACCACTGGCTAGACACTGCAGTCAAATGGTTAGTGGTTTGGTAATCCACGCCTCCGACGAAAAGTTTCGCTGGCAGAAATTTGTCTTACAACCCTCTCCGTGCCAGCAATTAGCCCAAACTACAACTTTGCTGCCAAGGCTATTATTTACACAGCACTTAATCCTCCAAATTCACCATCAGATTTTTAAAAACAGTGTCTCGAGACTGACTCCCCAACAAATGTTGGTTCAGTCCAAGACCCGTTGAAGGCATTACCGTACCTGCCACGGCCAGCGCTGAGGGAGGAGTTGGCCCCGTTGGGCTCCATGCGTCCACTGCCAACCTGCTCCCGGCGGGGGTGGGGGAGGCCAGTGGGCAGGCGCGTGCGGCCAGGGCCCAGGTGGTGGGGCGGAGGAGCACGGGCCCCGTTGGCCACGCGGTCTGCAGGGAAGCTGGGGAAAGGGGGAGGGTTGTCTAGGATCCCAACACCAACACCTCTGTCCAGACCGAGAGTGTTTGATCGCACATGGGGTTTGTTGTGGTTTCTGCCCAAGGACATGGATAGAGACAAACTATGAATGGACACAAATAAAGCCAGTTTAAAAATAAATCAATAGAATTTAAAAATAATAATAATAATAATAATAATAATAATAATAATGATGATAAAACAAAAACATCAGTTCCGATGGCAGAAAACAGTACCTGTTTCTTGGGGCATACTGTCTTATATTAAGAGGGGAAGTAGCTGATTTGAAGTTCGGGGACCCTGGAAAGCCATTGATGAAGCTTGGGTTCGGAAATGGAGCCACCTGCTGCATTTAAATAGAAGGTCCAATTTAGAGAAATCATCAGCTAAACAACAATTTAAAAAGCTGAGAAATAAAAAACGAAAAGTCTTTGCTGTTGAAGTGATGGTGCAAGTGCAGAGCACTCACCATGGTGGGATCCAAGTAGCCTTGTGTTGTAGACCAGCCCTGGGGGGCCACCAGTCTGTAGAGAGGGGGAAACTGTTGCTGTGCTCCATAGATGGGGGGCATGTAGTAGGACTGGTAGCGCTGCTGAACGTTAGCAGGCACCTCAACCGGCCGGTAGCCGTTCTTTGGCGCAAATGTGTTGATGGCAATGGCTTTGGCCTTTATGCGGGCCTACACAAGACAGAGGAAGAGGATCTAGATCAGTCAAACGTGCACTCACAAAATGACGACACGGCTGAACACACACATACAAGAAAGACATTTGACTGGCCGAACGGTTACCTTGACTGGTTTTCCTTGAAAGGTTTTCACTTCCTCTCGAAGGTACTGGTATGCCTGAAGCAACAAACATACAAGATATTGATTTATCTACTGGAACAAAAATATGAATTGGATACAAATTAGGGCAATACGATACGCATCTCATGGGTTACAATTCAATGTATTGCAATATATGTCAGGCGAAAGGCGACATATTGCGATTTTTAAGTCTAATTTTAGAAAAACTAAATATAATGAAGGCACCTACCTGTTGTGCATCTGCCTCAGATTCAAAGGTGATGAACCAGTTGTCATTGTAGGCAAACTCACAGTTGATAAACTTGGGTAAGTTCTCACTCTTGAAGAGCGCTTCGACTTCCTGTGAGACCAAAACCATAACATCAGCAGACGCAAACTCAGACTGACAAATTACAGGCTTGCCACAGTAATGTTTTTTTTTTTTTTTTTAAAGGAAGAGAAAATCCAGCAGGGAAATCACAGACAGACAGACAGACAGAGACAGACAGACGCTTGCCTCCACTGGAGTGGCCTCAGGGACCTCCCTCAGGATGACGATGCAGCGGTTCTGATTAGGCCGCACCTTCTCGCCACACTTATCCACCTGGACCAGAGGCAGCGCTGGAGGGGGTTGCAACACGCACACAAAAGAGACATTGAATAGACGGCACAAAGAAGCCAACACAAAGCAGAAGTTCTCATTCATCAAACCTACTTATGATGGGTAAGAGTTTTTGACCACCAAGGTTGAACAATGCTTACATTTCAGAATGTCAGAGATGAGCTCCACGTCGGTGCTGAGCTTCTTGATTTGGTCCAGATTGGCCACGGTGACGATTGGCACGTACTGGTCGCTGTCCATCTGAGAGATGAGGTACATGTCATTGGCGAGGTTCTCCCTGAAAGAGGAAAATTAAGCAAACAAATTTAACAAACAAGCGCAAAAGAGTCGCCAGTCACTTTCAGTGCCCTCGCAAAAAACATTCTGCTCCCTCCCTCCCACCCAAGGTCCACCCCAAACACATTCTTTAGCTCTCAAAAACAAAGATTGGCGTTGAACAAAAACACTCCCACAACGGCAAATTGAAGTCCCACACAAGCATTTGCTGCTACACATGCACAAGAAGCTGTACAAACAAAAGACTCTTTGCTGCGCAAGAGCATTGCTTAAAACACCACAAAACAATTAAGGCAGAGTCTCAATGGAGATTACGACACACTTCAATGGCAGAGCAGTAGGTGCCAGCTTTTGGGTTGCACAATGCAAGGCATCTTGATAACAGCGATACCAAAGCCATACCAGGACACAAGAAGACATCTTATCAACATAAATTTAAAATCACCTTTTTTTTGTATTGATAAATAGATTCATACAAATAATGATATACACAGAAACCAAATCATATTCAGTTTCAGGTTCTTAAGATTTTTTCAGGATTACATATAGCAGTTTAACTGCAACTAAAGTAGCCAATTGTCACATTACACTAGAATCTGGTAACATTATGTTGAGGAAACTTAAAACACCTGCTGTAAAGTTTCCCGCCCCCTTCTCAAACTTTTTCTGCGAGATATAATTGACAAATCAAAAGCACCAACAAGATTCAACTCCATAGCTAGTGACGACTACTCTTCTTAGAAAGAAACAAACTAAAACATTGACAAGACTAATTCAGTTTTACACAAGGATGGTGTACACAGGGCAGAGTTGTTTGCGTCAGTGAAACTACCACACATCACAGTAATGACTCCTTCACAACGTCACCAGCTAAAAATAAGAGGCCTTATCATACAATGATAAGTCAAGTATTTTAGAGCCTTTACCCACAACCAGACAAGATATACAGGATATTTAATCTCATTGTATCCAAAATTGTAAATACCATAAACATAAAATATTTTGGTTTGAGATTGAGTGAAATCAGGAGAATTGTATGCCAATTATTGCATCTACAGCTGAATTCCTGGACAATTAAGCAGGAATTTTGGTAGTGTTCATTTTCCAAATGAAATGGGTCTCGGCCAACCACCTGTGAGGAGTAACATATTATCAGTAGTTCTTTCCACTCACCGTGAGAGGCAGAACTCCAGCGTGGCCTTCAGCTTCTCCCGGAGGTCCTCGGACTGGCTGGAAGGGTCAGTCTCACTCCCACCTTTTCAGACAGAACAAAGAGGGCACAGTGCTGAATTTCAACATACAACCACATTTTAAAATACACAATAAACAGAGGTGTGTACATTAACCTCACATCTAATATTGCATATCATACTCGAACAACATGTAAAGTTTCTCTCATGCTGAAAACATCTAATGTGTAAGATGTTGCCATGTCCAGACTGTAGCCTGTACCTGCCAGGTTGAGCTGCTGTTTCGAGTCTTTGGCAGCACTCTCCATGTCCACAGGCTTGGCCGGTGTTGTCAGGGTGGCATCCATGGAGACTGTTGCATGCTGAAGTTCACAGCTGGTTTCGTACCCTGGTGATTAAATCAGATTGCCTTTATGGTGATGCAATTAAAGGACAACAGCTCATGCAAAGTGCAATGTGAAAAATACACAATATTTCATATTGAATTAGAACATAAGATAAGCTTGAAGTTTTAATAAGTTTAACATGGAAATTGCATAGTTGTCATTAATTCATAAAATTATATAATTTCCATTCGCACCGGTCCACAAATAATATATGATACCCTTGCACAAATCCAGTACAGTGCTACTATATACTATGGTTTACCTTCCGTCACAGAGTCTGCTGGGCCGTTAGTTGTTTCCGGCCATGACTGCAAGGTGTCCGAGTAGGTTGTTCCAGAGGCCTCCAGGTTAGGAACGTGGTTGGCCCATGCTTTTGCATTCGGGTTAAGGTCTGAGACCTTGGCAGACTCCTGAATTGACAACATACAAGAACTTGATTAGCACTAACTTCCACATCAAATGACAATGCATAACAATACAGGCAATAACAACTTAACACACATTGCCGATTGATAGACAATTTACAAAACCCATGATACCATTACACCCTTTGGACAACTTGTACCTGCATGCATAGTACTCTACTACACGTGTGATAGTCCTCCCTAATACTAATTCCTAAATAATACTGATTTACATATAGCAGCCATCTGTCAATGCTATCTGCTGATACTTACTAGTTCATCATAGGCACTCTGCCAGTCCCAAACACAAGTACCATCAAGAGCCAAAAGGCTATATGGATGGGCTGCCATGAAGGCCTGGAAATTCTTTAGTTCATCCTCAGTGGTTTCTTCACCATCTTCACCTAGGGGCATGTTGGAGAAGTCACGTTCCCAAGCAGTATCGACAACATATCCTGACTCTGGATCGGAGCAGAGTGTGATCTGATTCTCCGGAGACCACACTGAAAGGTACTGGCTAGGATTGGCATCTTCGTTGATATCACATTTTTCAAGCAGGTTGCAGACCAAGTTGAGCATTCCTTGCTCCCCTTCCGATTCATCAGTGCTGGCTGCAGTCTCTGGAGGGACTGGAAATGCATCCCCATTTAGTAAGTGAATCTCATAAGATGGCGTAGTGGCATTCGCATCGACTTGGTCTGGCTCCACATCTGAAACAAATGGCTGGCCAAAGTCACTGCTTGAGATATCTTGCTCCAAAGCCACACTGACCTCAGATTCCGTTTGCATTGCGACTCCACTAGCACCAAACAACGTGCCACACATGCCAAGTAGAGGCCCCTTAAATATGTCCGTTGTAGAGTTGTTGCCTGTGGTATTCTCATCAATGGCAGCTGGCCACTGTTCATCGTGTTGGAGAGGCTGGCTTATGCAATTCATAGGAAGTGTTCTGTGCTCAACTACTTCTCCTTCCCCTGAATACAACAGACCTGGATGATTCAGCATCTCACAGATTGGTACCAGAGTCATTTGAACCAGGGAGTTTGACACTAGGTCACCATTGTCTGTCACCATGTCAGAGAGACAAAAACTGTTCTCAGTAAAACAGTCTGTGGCCATGTTAGACATTGACAGAGCACACTGGCCTTCAGGGGTCATATCAAGGTTTCTTCCTTCATCATCTTCACAATGGTTCATCTGCATGCTTTTTGATAAGTCCTCTGATAACGGGTTTTCCAGTATCAGCACCTCTGGTGGTTCCAATGCTACACTCTTGAGATCAAAAACACTCGGATGACCTGGATTCAGGTCCACTAGCTCACCAGGTTCTGTACAAAGACTTGCGGGCTTCACAAATTTGATTCCGCTTAAGTCCCTCTCTGTAGATTCTCCAGTACTATTAGGCTGCGTGCATTTCTGTCGAGAAAGCTGGTCATCACTTCTACAGTCCACTACAGAATCTCCTATAATTGAAGGATCCTCTGCATGGATCAAACACATATTGCTCAGCTGAGTGGCATCTGCAGGATGGACAGATGAATGGTTGACCTGCTCCAGGGCAGGACATTTTTTCTCGACTGAAGGAATGAGAGGTTTGTCCACTCCTTCAAGCTGGGACGAACAATCATTTAGAGGTAAAGATTCACCACGTGCATGCTTCTCAGCACTTGTGATTGTGCAGGAGTGGAGTGCAGACTTGGGGGAGGAGTCTGGGGAATATGCAGCTAAATTGGAAAGGTCACCAAAGTCTTCACATTTGACATTAATGGCAAGTTCAGAATGTTGTTCTTCCACTACAATTGTCTCATGCCTTGCTCTGTTTAAGCCCAAGGCATTCCTCACTTCAACCAAATTAGGGACACAGGTGGGCATAGAATTGTCTATTTCTTCATCACAACCAGAGTTCTCTGAAGTTTCCTCACTTTCAGAACCTACAATGGGATTATGTGAAATTGATACCAGTAGTTCATCACAAAGCAAACTTTGTGAATTCACAGGATTTCCCTGAGAATGAGAGAGGCCTATGTCCATGCATTCACTAGAAATATCTGGTGCGATGGTGGGCATGGCATTATCTATTCCCTCATCAGATCCTACAGAGTTTTCTGCAGTTTGCTCACTTTCAGCACCTACTAACGGACTGTGTGTATGTGATTCCAGTAGATCACCACAACGCAGACTTTGCAAATTCACAGGCTTTTCCAGGAAAAGAGAAGGGCTTATGTCAATGCATTCACTAGAAATCTCTGATGCACACTGGCTGTCAGTATTTTCATACTGTTTAAGTTTTACACTTATATACTCCTCAGTGGCATCACCTCTCAAATTGCTATTTTCTAATGTTTCCTTACATTCAGTACTTACAAAAGGATTGTGTGAATTAGATTCCTGTAGTTCATCGCAAGGCAAACTTTGTGAATTCAAAGGATTTTCCTGAGAATGAAAGGGGCCTACATCAACGCATTCACTTGGAATCTGTGGTGCGACACATGCACACTGGCTATCAACATTTTCATACTGTTTAAGTTTTAAGCTTATAAGCTCATCAATGGCATACTGTTTAAAGTCCACATTGTCATTTGCACTCTCTGTTTCAGTCGGTTGGTTGTGAGCTGTGTCACATTCTTCAATGCATACATGTACATTTTTGGTGACTTCTGTAAAGCATTCAAATGCATTGTGATTAGTTTCTTCATTGGGTGACTGTCTGGCCACAACAGATGGCATGTTTGTCATACACTCAACAACACCGATTGTATTTGTAGAGTCAGTTTCAATTTGTTTAACAGACATCTCAGACACAATTTCTGGCATCTGTAAATCAGGTTCTGGAACAACCACATGCAAACTCGCAAAATGATTATCACAAAGAAGCTCCAAGTTCTCATCCTTGTTGGAAGTAGAGACTATGAGGCTGCAAGACTGCACCATGTCACCACATTCAGCAGAAGCCCCAGCTGTATCTTTACTCAAAGCCAGCCTTGAGCCTTCAAGGTCAACATTAACATCATCTTCCAACTCATCTCTCTGTCTGGATTTGGGCATGTGTGCCGTGCATTCACTGTCCAGCTGCAAATTTGTCTCAGGAGAGTGCTGTGGCTGCTGTGCATGCTTGTAATTGGACACCTCATAAACACTAGTTGAGGCGTGCTGATTTACAGGATGGACCCTGCTGTGCTCCACCACTGGCCATGACTCTTCTCCACCCAACTCATACGAAGACATCTGCCCCTTCCCTTCCAGCAAATCAGGGGTGGCATCGTCTGTGACCTCCATGAGAGCACCACTAGGACATCTACCAGGGAGTAACACAAGATGGTCTTTGACCTCTGGCTGCTCAGCAAGCACTTCATTCAGAGTGTCCTGATAAGGCAATGGGTCCTCATCTTCAAATACTGAAGGTTTACATATGGATTCTTTGGATACAAATGTCTGAAGGAGATCAGGGAGGGCTGGATCATCATTGTGAGATACAGACAGAAATGGTACACTTTCGGAAGATGGAGTAACTGAAGTCTCCATAAGCTCTTTGGAGAATTGTTGGCAATCCAAAGACACAGATTCTTCAACTGGACGACACACAGAAAACTCTACAGCAGAGGGTGAAGTCTCATCACCTACTGTTATGGTTACTGGTTTTCTGTCTATTTCTTTTGCAGTTTGAGCATGGGTCGCTACAACCTGCTCACACTCACCTTCCAGGTCATCCGCATCAATAGTACAAATACTGTAGAAGCTTTGTGTTCGTGTTTTAAAACCTTGTTCCAAGGCAACACCAGCATCCAAACAAATATCTCCACCATTGCACTTCTCTATAATATCAGAGGCTTTACGCTGATATAAGATATGAGCACCAACTGTGGAAACATTTGCTTTTCCTATTTCCATTTGGTGAGCTTCAGCTGTAACCTGACAGACATCCTCTGATGCATCATCCTTCTCCAGTGACTCAACAAAGGCACCCTGTGAATTGACTTCATCAAAGTTAAGCACACCAGTGGAAGGTGATTGCCCAGGTAATGTTTTGAAGCTTGACTCAGGCATATATAAACTCCCAGATGGTGTACCCTCCTTGAACCAGTTTGCCCTCATAACAGCATTTTCAGCTATTTTCCTTTTTACAGAGTTTGACATAACTCTCTCTGTACACGGCTTGATCTGTGGTCGTATTAATTTGATATCCGTGGTCGTTTTCTCCAAGTTTCTATCTCTTGATCCAGTACTTCGTCTTTCATCGGTGGACCTTGGTTTATTGAGAGAGGACTCACAGACAACAGATTCGGTCCAAAGCACACTCCCATTCTGTACACTGCTGCTGCATTTCTCAATTGGACCGAGTCGAGTGGACAGGGCTGCCTTGGTAATGCTGCTAGTAGTATCCACAGGGATGAGCTTGTTCCCATTTTCAGAGGGCTTCACGTCAGCCAGTCCTTCTATAGCGTGTGCATGTTCCCTCGTTCCTTCCTTAATAGGGGAGCCTTCAGGCACAGTCGACTGAAGAAGACCAGTCCTCTCACTGACTAAGTTTGGATTCACTTCTTTACTAAAACAGCAGCCCATTATATAACTACAAGAGAAAAAAATAACACTCTTTCGAAGAAACTAGTAAAAATTAGAAAGCGAAACTCCTCTCACTAGCTTCACAGAGAGAGCGCACGAGGGAGAAAGGCAAACGGTGCTCAAGTTCCCCCTCCCCTTCCCTAAATAGCACATTTAAATTTGTGCAGGGGGTTCACATGGTCCTGTCACTCAAAAAATAAAGTCACAACCCCCATGTGGGATTGTGTGGTAGGCAGAGACAGACTCCGTATGAATGGGATCAGCAAACTGGCAGTGTGCCATGGCCCTGAAACATGAATATTCCTTTCCACAAACCCTGTTACCAACCACCACAGACTAAAATCTCTGATCACTTGGCAACATCGAATCTTCTTGGGATTGGCCCTAGGTAGTATTAAATAATACAAGAGGAAGTCATGGTCATACTGTACCAGAAGGGGGATGTCTTCCTTAGCTTCCTGTGCTTGCTGCACCTGGGGTTCCGCTATAACTTTTGCTTCCTGGTCCGAAGTCATGAGCTGTCCAGATCCCGGCTCCTTGCGGAGGACACTCTGGGACACCAAGGAAGCTTTGAAGAAAAACAAGGTTGTTACAAATATGGGGTGGGGTAGGGGGATGGGGATTTTCTACTATACTTACAAATAAATAGCAGTATTTAAAGTAATATTAAGATTATCAATCCAATACAAAACAATTCCCTCCGTCTCCTTGCAATATATCTCCTTAAACATCTTAACACATGAAACATGATGGAGCAAAATCAAACAGAAATCGGTTTTGTTCTTCTTTTAAAGTACAATTTCAATAGTGGCTAGCTGTTTTATATATTGCATTCATTTAGTGGTGTGAGTGGATATTCCGATTAAATTGGCAATAGTCCTAAATGTGAAACAATGTACGAAAATGTTCATTTTTTTTAATTTTTTTTTTAGAATGGTTCAAAGCACCGGGTGCTCTAAGGGGCACCCGATGGGGCGTGGCCATCGTGTCATTCCACTTAAATGCATGCACCATACATGCAACTGTCTGATAGTCAATAAAGTATGTTGCATTACGCCGGTGAAACTATAAAAGAATGTATTCGCTTTTCATCTTAAAGAAATCTTCCCATATTGAGCAATGTTTAAAGTGAAAGAAAAAGTGACAAATTGAGTTTCGGTAATCCCCTTACAGATTGTAAAACAACGAATGGCATTGCTTTCTCGAGGCAACTGGCTAACGTTATCTAGCTTAGACTAATGTTGTTCAACAACTAGCCCATGAGCCTAAGCTACATCCTGACAGTTTGCCATTAATGTCATTTCGTTACTAATAAGGTAACGATATCTAGCATGGCTGCCATAAGGAAATGTTAGATCAAGCTAGCCAATGTTGTCTGATAGGGTAGCAAGGTTAACGTTAGCTAGCTAGGAGGCTAGCAATCAAATTATGATGCATGAAATGTAGACATCCATGCAGTTTGTCAACTAACATTAAGTAAACAAGTAATTTAACAATATGTTAATTGTGGCTTTTGCATGGGTAAAACTATTTATAAACTTTACAATTCTTAAAGAAGATGATGCCAGTGTAACATTACAGCTGTCGCACAGAGCAACGTTGGTTAAACACTCACAAGCTAACATTGGTTATCCTGGCTAGCCAAGTGTCTCTGACGTTAGTCATCAAGAGCTTTAATAAAATATGCTGTAAACTAGCCATCAAGGAAGCTAAAATAAGGTTAACGTTATAGCGCATTGTACTTATGACTAACGGAATAAGGATACTCAAGTACCCAAACAAACACCCTCAAGATAACGTTATCTGGCTATCGATGGCTAGCCACGATACCTGTTGGCTACCATTGCTAGCTAGTCAGTTCAAAAAACAAACTTGATAGTTTATGGTTACTTACTGATGTTAAGTTAATAGGAGACCGGACTGTGCCACCAGCAACCAAACTGTAAGTTACCGAACTGTCTATAAACTTACTGCTGATTATGGTTTATGTTAACTACGGCTACAAACACGCCAGACAATGAGAGCTGGCCTTCACAGGGTTTACCATCCTGGACTCCTAATCTAGTATTACGTCGAGGATCTATGATAGCTTGCTAGCGATATCTTATTAAAGCTGGCTACATAGGTATCTGTTAGCATGCTAACGTTAGTTGGCTAGTGTAAGCTAATGGCAAACGCCACAGCAACAACAAAAGCTAGCCAATATTGCTTGCGTTCAACATATGCCATCGAGTAACTTAGCAAGCGTTCCCAGATGATTGCAAGTTTGCTTGTTAACATGGTGATTTAAACAGCGTACACAATACACACGTTTTCAGAAACACCGTCAACTGCCATCTCACTCTGATATTAGGATGGAAGACGTAACGTTAGTAGGCGACTCACCTGCCAGCTCTATCTCCACACGAGTGACTGTTTTGGGCCGCGTCGCTGGCTTCAGACAACTCGTCAAGTCAACCCGTTTCTCAAGATAACATTGCGAAACGGATAATCACAACACCGGAAATACCCGAATAAGACGTTACAAAGACTAACTGTAGTGTTTTGACAGTTGGATATCTTTAAACTATTTACTAGTTTAATTCATTTTAGTCTACAACAAACACTCCTTCAACAAAACACGTCGCTACCACAAGCTTGCTAGCTACAAGTACAGCTAGCTTACTCGGTTACACTGTCCGAGATGTTATTCTTCGAATTCGAGTTGCAATGTCAGTGTTGGTTGTATAGAAAGCACGAGATACAGAACGTCTGGACAGTTCCTGGCTAAATCTCCATCTCAGGACAGATCAAGCTAGAGAGCATTATATCGAAAGCAAGTCCGTAATGCAGCATCCATATCTTCAGATTCGCAATGCAACCATTACACTCGCAGCCAAACGAGTCAGCGAACTCCCGCCTCATTTTACTGCAGAATTTTTTCGGTTGGTCGAAATGAATTACGGCAAGCCGAAGAGTCCAGAAATACATGATACGAGCAATGACCGAGAATAACTTTTTCTGACCGACGCTAACGTTTGTCGAGTGTTTTGGTTTCCTTAACCTAATTTACTTTCTCCACATGTTATCTACTTCAATGTATACCAATGTCTGCGAAGTACTTGAATTAATGTGAGATTCCCGAAATAACTGCACGTCTATGAATAATACCTGCAAGGACAGCAGCGATAACGACCCAATTGCATTATATTTCAGTTATATTTCCAAAACAGTGTTTGCAGATCTGACGTTAGACCATCCCCTTTATTCGTTGCTGAAATTGAAAATGGACGTTTTTGGATTATTATTATTATTACAGTATATTTTGTCCCAGGACGTGAGTGAGATCTGATCAACTCATCCCCGACAGTGCTACACTGCTTTCAGTCCGCAAGGGGGCATTCTAACTCCGGTTTAAGGTTACGCCATTTCATTGTGGAAAATGCCACCAGATGGCAGTTTAGGATTGCTTCTCTCCTGAAAGGCGCGGTTCCGCTTGAGGTCCAATTTAATATAAAAAATACGAACAATTGCTATCATAACTTGATTGTATTGAGAAGAAAATAAACACCAGTGCTCAAATTATAGACTCGGGTAAGTTGTTGCAAGTTTTGTTCTTTCCGTAACCTTATGCCAGCCGTGCTGTAGCTACGCTAGTAAACCTCCATTAAAGATGGAGGACACAGAGGAGTGTGCGAGTGGGGGATGGGAATGCTAAAGCAACAGCGGCGGATATGCTTCCTTTGCCTGTTAGCATTGTTTTACGTTTCACTGTTGTTAGCTCATTAGCATGCAAGCTAACCCTAACAGTTCTGTACGGGTGTCCGTGGCAGAAGAGTTTCGGTGGGGTTGTCACAATAGTTTGCCCACTGTGGCGTCTTGATTAGATTGTAAGCGTGCATTAGTTGTGATAAGCATTTAATTAAAGCTTTTAATGATCTGGCTGTTGTAAGAACTGGAGAAAACTCAAATCTACACTCACCAGCTAGCTTGCTATTCTCATCAAGCGCGCATGCAGTCCTCTTGCTGCTTTTCGGACAATCTTCCTGTTGCTCTTCCAGACATGTTGCAAAGCAGTGTTTTGATTGTAAATACAATAGTTGAGGTAGATATTTACATATCGGCCGCGACCAAAGTAGCTAACGTTTACTTAACGTTTGTTAATATTGTAGAATGGTTTAACATTAGCTAAGTTAAGTTACTGTTGACTTACTGTTACCCAGGGGCAATGCGCATTAACGTTACTTCAGATAAAGTTGTTCACCATAATACAGTCACTTTAATTCATCCTGTGATCGCATACTGCTGCTAGGTTTATGCTTAGTTGCCCCATTGTGAGAGTAAAAACGGCATTGAGACTTTCTGATGTGTCTTTATGTTAGCTACATGGAAGTGAATTTCTGTCTGTCTGTTAGTGGCGCCACTTTGATTCATAGTCCGCGCCTTTGCATTCCTCTGTCATTCTTTTGAGTTGCCTGAATTTCGCGGGTAAAATTATTGCATGAAGGTGGGAACGATATGTTAGTTGGCCAACTAATAGACTTTTTAATCAACGTCTTACAGAGCCAAACTACTTACTTCCTTTGTGAATTAAGATTGATTTGGTTGCACTGGAACGTTAATGCTTCGCATATTTTAGAAACGTCCATTGCTGTAAAAGAGAAAGCAATTAGACTAATGTACACATTATTTTGAGTAGGGATCATGTATAGTCTGCCATTTAAAAGCAGGTCCTGTTGTCACAGGGGTCTGTTAAATGCTTTTATATATGGCATCTTCATAGTACCATTATTTGGGTCTTCTTTCTTTGCCCACTATCAGCTGGGTGGTCGTGTGGTAATGTATGTGCACGTCCGGGCAGATGACTATAAATATCATGAAGTGCTATGCATTTAAGGACACCGGTGTAGAGGAAGAGGTTTGCTTATTGATTCATATTTAACAGGATATATTAATTGTGAGCATTTACTCTTGATCATGGTTAAGAAAGTTCACAAAGTCAGAATGGGGAATGCCCTGTATCAGTCAGGGACAACAAGACGATTCTGAGCTGCCTGTGATCCGAGTTTATTGGGAAATCAGTAAGTGACTGAATCATGAATGTTGTCTTAGTCAAAAATGTCGACATTTGAACCAGCATTAGCAAATTGTAAAGCAGAAAGTGAAGTTTATTCAAATTGGCTTTATATAACATCAAACCATCATTTCTTGATTTCTTCAGTTGATTGAAGCTTGGGATTTAAATAGACATTAATGATCTGATCCTCAGAGTTGTTGTACACATCAATGTGGAAAACAGAACGCTTCCACTGTAAAAGGCCTACTCCTTAAGATGAAAAAAAAATGCTAATGTGTGCTGTAGAAATTGGCATGTCTTTATTGAGTAGTAGTAGGCCATTATGCAAGTCACTCAGCATGTCTTCTGAATATGTCATGAATGAATCAAGTTTGATATTTGGCTCAGGTTGGAATTTATTTTTAACATCAGATTGTGTTATCAAATGGAGTGGGGTAATCACCACCCCTGACATTGAATTTTCTTACAATTAAGCCCACAATCCCAGCCTTGCTGCTCATCTTCATTTGTCTCCTTTTTTGTATTTGCGTCATTGTCTGGTTATCCAGTGAAACGGTAATGATGAGCTGAAGAGGCGATTGCAGTGTGTTGGTGTTCCTCTAACACAGCCTCCCCACAGGCTTTCCCCTCCTTCTGTGAGTGTCTGTCGCTCCACTGTAGTGGAATTTTCATTTACCCCTCTGACAGAAGCACAAGAACCTGAGAAGCTCAGCTGTCAACAAAGGAGAAATCTCCGTCCATGTTCTCCTTTGGCCTCTGTGCAGGCTTATCCTTGGTAGACCTCTATCGGGAAGTCTTGTAGATCACCCCTCTGGCTTTTCCTTGCACCTTTTCTGTGTTGCATTCTTACTCATTTCGTTCCTCACTTTGTTCACCTCTATGTAAGTGTGAAGCTTGTTTCTGTCAATATGGCAGGCGTGTGACACGGTCAAATGTTGGGTTTCCATAGTGTGTGTGTGTGTGTGTGTGTGTGTGTGCGTGCGCATGTGTGCGGGAGACTCTTTTGAGAGGAAAGAGCATTCATATTGTTGTCGCTAGTCTCTGCTAAAAAAAAAAAATCTATGCCTTTATTCTAAAGAAACATTATTTCACCGTCAATAATTAACCTTATCAAACATTGCACAATGTATTTCTGTGGGCAACCATTTGCAGCTCCTTAATGGTCACTTTTTAATCTTTTATCTGTCATGAGAAATAAAATATGAGCATCACCAAAAGGCTTTTCCCCCCCTCTGTATGGGATTGTTTGAAAACCACTTTGCATGCTTAACATGTATTCCAGTAGGCAGGTGTTGCTATGGCAACACTGTTACTGTAGGTCCAATGCTCTGCTCCCATTCCTTGATTCTTATTGGGTAGGTGCACAGAGATCAGCAATCATTGCTTTGCTTTGCAGGTACAAGAGAAGTCTGTTTTCAATAGAAACGGCTGTATTGGATCTTGTATTGAAATGGACTTTTTTATTTTAACCGAAATAACTCTGTGTTCATTAATCTGTGCTTTTGCAAAGCCTCCATGCATGCCCACACGGGTGTCTGTTTGCTCACAGTGTCATGATGTGCTCCTTGGTTTATTGTTCAGAGATGGACCAATCAGTGGTTTTAAGGTGGATTCCAGTCACCAATTGCCTTACATTGCTGTTGGTTTAGGGTGGATCCGGATGCTACATTAGACCAACCCAAGCAAAGAAATCCAAAAATAGCTGTAAATAAACCTCAACCATGGCACCTCGTTTGCTAACTCTGGCTCATGCATCTCAGAACACAGGTCGACTTTCCAGGTTGACCAATCATCTTTGAAAAAGTGTCTGATTGCATCATTTGGCTAAAAATCAACCAATACGGATAGATCATTGATTGATCCTTTTATCTAGTACTGTTCATAGAATTAAAAATAGCACTTGATTACTTTGTTGTGTTGCGTGTTTTATGTGGTCGGTGTGATGAGCATCTTGTCAGTGTCACAATTGGCTGTAGCAGCCCAGTATCCACTACCTTATTGGAGCTCAGTGGGCCAGTCCAATACAAGGCCAGCTGGCCGGTCAACAGGGACTGCCCAGTCAGACTCTTCCTGCTCCTGCATGTCTCTTAAATGCTGATTGTGCTGCTTTGTCCTGCTGAGATTTCCCTCCTCTCCCTCTGTTTGTCTCTCTCTCTCTCTCTTTCTCTCTCTTGCACTTTTTCGCGGCATGTCTCTTTGTCTAGGAGAATTGTTTGTGGGATCTTGGCCAAAAGCTGTGGTTCAGCAGTTCAGCCTGGTGAAAACAGTGGGGCATGGCCATTACGTTGTGGTGCTGGCCACTCTTCTGCTGTGGCAGTGTTGGATTATGTTGAGCGTCTAAGAGCCAGGCGTGGGTGTTTGAGGGGGAGGAGGGTGGTATATCATATTTTATGCATCTTTATGCCTTTATGTCGTAATAATGTGATAATTTAGTTGAGGTTAAAGCCCTAACAGAAGGGGTAGGGGGGGTGCTGAAGACTTAATACTTTTCATCGTACGTAGTCTTGGTAATGGTATACAGATGGTGTGTGTGTGTGTGTGTGTGTGTGTGTGTGTGTGTGTGTGTGTGTGTGCACGTGTGCGCGGGCGCGCATGTTGTGTTAACTGCAGATTGGGGGCCACAGACTTGCTGTCATCATTGCTCCTCATCGTGGAGGTTAGTAGCTGGTGAGGGAGTGACTCGGCAGCACTGATGTCGAGAGACACGCTCTGATCTATAATGCAGCAAGCTTAGTGCTAAAACCTGTGAGGTGTGTGTGTGTGTGTGTGTGTGTGTGTGTGTGTGTGTGTGTGTGTGTGTGTCTGAGTGTCTCTGAGGGAGAAATGCAAGACTCAGTCTCCCCCTTTTGTCTCCTCCACAGTTCATTAAGAAAGATGTGTGTGTGTGTGTGTGTGTGTGCGTGTGTGCGTGTGTACGCACACACTGAGAGCCTATGAGACCATCTGTGGGTGAATGGCACTGCTGAACTCTCTAGACAATTGCATCTATTTATACAGATGCCTTGGGCAGCCTCACAGTGTCAGATCAGCCAGGTGAGATTTTGGAAAGCTCATAACCAAGGCAGTGGCTGCTCCTATTAATTCTCCTCTTTCCCTGTGGACTTAAATAGATCAAGTTGGGTTGCCTTGACATTAACTCACCTCCCCTTGTTTGAGGCAAGAAGTAGCTGCTGAGTTGATAAATTGATTTTTACATTACAATGAGACAAGGTCATCTGTCTCCAGCCATTTATATTGCATGCTACCCTCCTGGGTTAAGGCAGCGGATTGGACTGGCGGAGTGTTCTCTCAGAGTCGTCCTAATGGATCATATTCCATCACAGAGTAAGTCTCGGACTCGGAGAGCTGTGGGGAATGAGGCAGCAAGGGAGTGAGGGAGGCAGTTTTGTTTTGGAGAGCATTATTTGTGAGGAAGGGTTTTACAGATTTGCAGTATCCGTCTTCAGCCGGTCTCCCTCTTTGCTTGTAAAGGGAGCTACTGACTGCTGATCTGTTTTTTTCTTGTCACCTCTCTATAAGGATCAGGCAATGGTATATGAGAAACTGGAAATCCAGGGTGCAGATTAAAGCTTCATCAGGGGTGAATGACGAGCGCTTTGTATAGAGTGTCTGAGCTTCAGGAGAAAATCACATCACCTGTGTGTTGATAGGTTAAGCTGTGGTTTAGTGTGGCATGCTGGGAAGATGTGCTCCTCCTCCCAGACGTCATGCGATTCTGCAGCTGCTTCATCACATGCCCGTCAGTATCATTAGCTTTTGACCCCAAATTGAACCGTGATGATGTCACATCCCCCCCTAAGATCAAGGAGCAGTAGGTACGGGGAAACCCCTAGTGTTGTAGTACCCAATATATCTCTCTCTCTATATATCTCTCTCTCTCTCTCTCTCTCTCTCTCTCTCTCTCTCTCTCTCACCTGTTCCCTGTCTCTTTTTTATCTTCTTGTTCTTGTTTCTTGTCCTCTTCATTACCATATTTTTGTTGATATTTTGTATTTGTTTATGTAAATAAAATGAATTGATACATTTAATTGTAATGTGTGTGGTGGAATTGCATCCGTGTGCAAAGTTCTGGAATTGATGAACCTATCTATCGTCTGATAGGCTGGTAGACACACTTCCTCATACAAGCCCTGTTCTGAGATCAGCTTCACTGTGCTACGCTGCCTGGCTGGGAGCCGCCTGCACTTTTCTTTACAGCCATTCCCTGCCATCCACGGTTACGTAATCACTCCACTGTTACATAACACCAGCGTCCCCTTTCAAGCAGTTAAGGGCCAGCAAGTATAAGTCTATCTGTGTACATCCATATTTGATTTCCTTGACCTTTTTATTGACCTAGAAATTGAAGAGAGAGCGACTTCACCGGCGGGGAATCCTGAAGTGGCAAATAATATTTGGTTTAAACTATTGTAACCAGTTCCTAGCTAAAGATCATGAAACTTATTGTAGTAGCTTTGTTGTGTTTCTTTCAGTTTTGTGTACGGTAGTTCCCTCCTCCGGTTGGCCTATACAGTATTTTTCTGTGGTGTCAGCAAAGTTGATGGGGGTGGAGGTGGAGGTGGTGGGGGTGGTCCTCTCCGAACTGAAGTTGGAGCGGGAGTTTAGTGGCCACGAGTAGACCGGAGTCTCTAGCACTCTCCTCTGGAGGTGTGGAGCCATCTAGTGTCAGGACCAACACCCCCACAGCACTCACCTGCCATCCGTGTGGCTGCTCCGCCGCTCCTTCACTAACTCAGGAGCTCAAGTATCCTGTTGCAAAGGGACTGTCCGTCCCGGGAAGCAGTGGTCAAGCCCATACTTTCCATCTGTTTTGTTTTTTTGGGTGGCGAGATCTGCGCTCGCCAGACAACTTTGGTCACGCACTGAGTCATCCATGTTTCTAAAGAGGGCCCTCCAAAAAAAGCTTTCCTAGTCTGCCCCCTACTGTTATACCATGGTGTTGCTCCAAGTGTGATTTGTCTGTTGTCATGACAGATTATATGAAATGACAAATTTTCACTGAAGTAAAGTAGGAGTTGGATGACATAATTAAATTCCTGTCTTTCTTTCAAGGGGAGTGAAATTTATATCGGCCTTGCAACTGATTAGATGTCTAATTCCTTTTGGTTGAAAAACTTCATGGTGAACACTGCCCCTAGTGGATGCCCATGGAGCCGCCTAAATGTCTGTGTAATTGAATTAGCTAATTTGATTCTTCTTGCCATTGTCCTCAACTCAACACTCCAAGTCAGTGTGGTGTCTTGATTTTTGGCCTTAGAAAAAAAAGTGTTATGATGAAAATATTTATAGGGAAGTTAGTATTATTAAATATAAATAAAGTATTCATGAAGTGTGCATAAAACTGCAGTGTTCTGTACTCTGGTGGACACTCTGCAGATCACATAAAAATCACAGACTGTATATACAGTCTATGATCAAAAACATTTTAATTTTAGACCTGTTCAG
Organism: Sardina pilchardus; assembly: GCF_963854185.1. NCBI lineage: Eukaryota > Metazoa > Chordata > Actinopteri > Clupeiformes > Clupeidae > Sardina > Sardina pilchardus. The sequence continues at coordinate 14,927,876 of NC_085012.1, forward strand.
ATGGCATGTACCCATTAATTTATTCTTTTATCTGTTTTTTTTGTTGTTGTTGTTTTTTTTGGTGTCCGTATAACAGGCTATGACCTCAGTGCCACACAGTGACCCCACCAGCCCAGCCGTGTGGAGCTAGAGTCCACTCAGCACTCGAGAGGAGAGCAGCCCGAGGTCCCGCCGCCCCACGTCCACAGTGCGCCCTCCGCCCTCCTCCCACTCTACGCACGAGCCGCAGGACAGCCAGGAGCGGACATGATCACCTCAGAGTTCCCCGTCCTGCAGTGAGTATGGGGATTCAGAGAGTGTTCATTCTGAGGGGGGATTCAATATTGTATTGTTTGTATTGTTGATGCTGTTGATTTAAACTTTGACTAAAGAGTGTGTGTCTGTGTGTGTGTGCTAGGGACTCATCTAATGAGTCAGGACCGGGGGACATGGTGAGCCTGAGCACTGTGAGTGTCAGTGAGCTGGAGGACGTGGGTGAGCCCAAAGGGAAGAGGAAGAGGGGCAGACCAGGAAAACAAGCAGTAAGTCCCGCCCACTGGATCCCCCACGCCTCCTATGGCCTTCCATCTTACATACAGTGACATGCATACATGCTGTCATGTACACACTAACGGTATTTTGGGGTTGTTACCAGGCAACCAATAAAAAGCCTCGGAAGTCACCGGTGGAGACGGGCCAGCTTGGGCCTCCCCGTGGGAAGAGAGCCAATGGTGTGGCCCAGCTGAATGGCGAGGGCGACCCCACCACGCTGTTTGAAGTGGTCAGAATGGGCAAGAGTGCCATGCAGGTGAGGTTGCATTTCTCGACTCCAATAAGAGCACAAGGAACACAGCACTTTGGGCTTGTCAGTATATACAAGTCTAGGTATGCATACACACTCATGCATCTGTGTGAACCTTTCATTATCCACAAACCCACCGTCGAGCCAGGCCAAGAAAATGTGATCTTCAAGCTTATAGGTTATTGGGCAGCCGTGGTGTACTGGTTAGAGCTTCGGGCTTGTGACCAGAGGGTTGCCGGTTCGATCCCCGACCCCCTGAAGTGCCCTTGAGCAAGGCACCTAACCCCTCACTGCTCCCCGAGCGCCGCTGGTTGGGCAGGCAGCTCACTGCTCTGGGTTAGTGTGTGAGTCACCTCACTGTGTGTGTGCTGTGTTAACTAATTCGGTTAAATTGGGTTAAATGCAGAGAAACAAATTTCCCTCACGGGATCAAAAAAGTATATATTCTATTCTATTCTAGGTGATCGTTAACCGGGTTTCACAACGCCAGGAGAAAAAAAAGAAAAAAAAAACATTCACTTCACTATTCTCAGCTGATTGCCCCTCTGTGGCTGGCTAAAAAGAGTAGAGTTAATTATGAGCCACTCTGAATTTTATGTTAATTAAATAAGTATACATCCATGTTGTGATTTGAGCTGGTGCATTTTTTTTTTTTTTTTAATCTGATTTAATGCAGATTTGTGGTCATGTGGTTGTAAACCCAAAATTCACAGATCGTGGTACAAATGGAAATTGCTTAGCTCTTCTGGCCATGGCATAGTTCTGGTTGTTTTCACATATATTATGTTGCGTTGTTAGCCCACGTAGTAAACAGAGACTTTGTTTTTGTGTGCTAACCATTTCTCTGTTAATTGCTAGCAATGTAGGCTTTGAAATAACATGAGTGACTAGTTATTTTACTTTTTCTGGCACTGAATCAACCTCATCTGACTATTATTCCCGCCATCCACCTTAACAATACCTCTCATGTTACTTTATAGCACATTTGTCTATGCTCAGAGTGCAACCTTAAGCACTCTGCATACAAGACATTGTGTGTCAAAAGATACCGGACAGAGTGGCATAGTTGTTGTACCCGTGATTACAAGACGTACAAGACAGACAAGAAACAAATGAACAAATAATACAAATTAAAAGAAGAAAATACATTTAAAAACAAAAATTTGTGTCCGAGTAGACCAATTGGTTGCATCTAACCACTGGCTGAAAAATGTCCAAGGCTAATGATGACTTGCATGAAACCGCAAACAGCTGTGATTTACTGAACTATAGCTGACCAACCCGGAGGATTTTTACTGGCAGTCTTGAGATTACTGGAGCAGCAGTCTTAAGTCATGGCCAATCTTGCTGATCAGCAGCTCGGTGGATTTTGATAGCAACAGTTTGTTATGTTCCATAGTTTGTGACGTTGTTATCAGAGTTCCTTACTCAATCCAGTTATCCAATGGAACAACGTTACCTTGAGATTAACGTTACGGTATCAGTCGACTCCTAATCATAATAAAAGGACTAAGAATAACACAAAAACTATAGAAAATGACATAAATAAAGAGTGAATATGTTTAACTATACAAATGATTAAAAAAAAAAACTGAAATATAACATAATCTGTAACCAGTAGCACCACTTTGGCAGCTGTAGGGTGCCATTAGGGCACCATTTTGTACAATGTTATGTGGCTTGCCCTTGATTGAATGATATCTATGCTCTTTGATCTCTCTCAGTCTGTAGTGGATGACTGGATCGAATCCTACAAGCAGGACCGGGACGTGGCCCTTCTGGATGTCATTAACTTCTTCATTCATTGCTCAGGCTGTAAAGGTAATTTGTGTTTGAATGGAGCTTCAGAATTTGTTTTTGTTTTTTTTGTTGGTTGGGTTTTTTTTTTTTTTTTTTTTTTTATTATGTGGATAGTGGTTCTTAACACAAGTCTCTTTCAGGAACTGTAAGAATCGAAATGTTCCGGAACATGCAAAATTCAGAAATAATCAGGAAGATGACTGAAGAGTTTGATGAGGTATGCTTTCCCTACATGCACACCATTGTAACCATCTGCACAGTTGTGGCTGCCAGTCTGACCTGTACAAATTGCTCAACCTTGGCCACCCCTCTGCCTCTCTCAGGACAGCGGCGATTACCCACTGACCATGCCAGGGCCCCAGTGGAAGAAGTTCCGCTACAACTTCTGCGAGTTCATCGGGGTCCTGATCCGACAGTGCCAGTACAGCATCATCTACGACGAGTACATGATGGACACGGTCATCTCACTGCTCACTGGCCTGTCCGACTCACAGGTCCGAGCCTTCCGGCACACCAGCACACTAGCAGGTAATCATACACGTCTTTCTTGACCACCTGAACGCTCTACAAAAAAAATATATATATTTGCTACACTACACATCTTTACATTTCTTTCTTTTTTATATATATATTTATTTTCTGAAGAAATTTCACAATGCAGGCGATCAAACAATACATTTTCCTCCTCATTTCTATTGTACTGTATATGTATAAAATAAAAAGAGGTATGTAGGTGACCATGTTCAAAGCCTATGTATAGAGTTTGACGGTATATATGAAAGTAGAGTGGCTTGTATCGGTTTTACGGTATTCTGTTGCCTTGTAGCCATGAAGCTGATGACTGCCCTAGTCAACGTGGCCCTCAACCTGAGCATCAACCAGGACAACACACAGCGGCAGTACGAGGCAGAGCGAAACAAGATGGCTGGCAAGCGCGCTAACGAGAAGCTGGAGCTTCTCCTGGAGAAGAGGAAAGAGGTGAGACCCCCACCCCCATCCCCACCACACACACACACACACACACACACACACACACACACACACACACACACACACACCCGTGCCTTTCACTCCCTCTCTTGATTCCCTCTGCTCTGATTCCGCCGTTCCCGTTTGCGCTCTTCTCATGTTCCCCTGCTTTGATGTTCCCTGGCAGCTCCAAGAGAACCAGGATGAAATAGAGAACATGATGAACTCCATCTTCAAGGGTATCTTTGTTCATCGCTACAGGTATGTTGTGTAATGAACAGACTGAATACGAAATTATTTCCCTCGTATCCTTTTTTATTTATTAGATTTTTGACATGTATTTATGCACATGCTGCTTGCAGGGATGCCATCGCCGAGATCCGAGCCATCTGTATCGAGGAGATTGGCGTGTGGATGAAGATGTATAGTGATGCCTTCTTGAATGACAGCTACCTGAAGTATGTGGGATGGACCCTTCATGACCGGGTGAGGACCTGCATAGCATTATATTTCATTGTGTCCTTTGTCAGATGTGTAGATCTTACAACAATAGAATTACTTAAATACTAGTCAGTACCGGTATATGCTGTAAATGTGATGATTTGAGTAAGTATGACCTCACCTGTATCACTTGAAAAGATATTTGTGAAATCAGTCAACTGGTCCACTGTTGATACTGTTGCGTCTGTGTATTCATAATTTGCCTGCAGTTGTTTTGCTCCTTTTGAAAGGTACTTCAGTGGCTGTTCAGTGAGAGAATAAGTCAGCCTCAGGATTATCAGCGCATTTTCATTTGCAGTGTAGTGGCGTGCCTGGAAAACTAAATGAACTGTTTCAAGGATTGTGGCGTGCACTATATTAATGGCTAGTATTCAATTTAGGCTATAATATAATATAGGCAGGCACACTCAGGTGTGAGAAAACACTGTAGGTTTATTCACGACACAGGGTTACCAGCGACAGCACCTTCCAGTATCAAGGCAAGGCCTTCGTATACATGTTGCTTACATTGCAGTAATGCAAATCACATGGGTCCTTACTTGAGCATACAATGGTCTTTTTCTAAACTCCTCATACATGCAGAAATACAACAATGCATGTATACTTCTCGGACATGGCATGTGATGTCTTGTGGCTACTCCAAGGAAGTAAGATAATGAGTCAATACAATACATATACATCCTTCAGCATTTTCTTGTCATAGTGTGCTCCCTCACAAGAGATTCCTAATTTTACTGCCTCTGGCAGAATACCCTGACTTGTGACAAAAGGGGTCCTTTACTATTGACCTTTATTAGAAAGTCGTGACATGGCAAAGTTGATCCATAGATTGCACATAATATGAAAATGTAATGTTAATCACCTCTGTGTAATACATTTAGATTAGTATTCATGTCTAATACATATGAAATTAGTAATCACTGCTATTACCTAAGATTTTTTAGTGATCCAAAATTTGTACCACAATAATTTAAAACTTAATAAAAAAAATAATTTTAAAAAGCAGCGGATACTTCAACAACTGACGGTCTGCCATAACGTCACATAAATTAACAACTTAATAGATAAATAAATAGAGTGATGCAGAAGATGTTCATAGTTTTGGCATTTTATTGTGAGTGTCACATACAATTTGTGTGTACAATCTGTAGTTCAGGTAGTCCTCTGACAGGGTATGAATCCTAATAATCTGAATTACTGTTGTTGTGGTTGCTTGATGTTTTGAAAAGCCTCAACCTTTTAAATCCGGTTGTCTACTCAAGAAAAATATCAGCGTGAGCTGGGTCTCCTTACAATTAATTTGTATGTAGGCTTTAAACACAGGGCAGAGCAACTGTAAGACCCAATAAGATCCCAGCCAATGTTATTTGATGTAAATATACCTGTTTCTATTGACATTACTCACATTATCACCTTTGCCAGTCAGGTGTTAATTCACTTCTCTATAGAAATCTTTTTCAACTTAGAAGACTATAAGAATTTCTGCTAAGGATATCCTATTGAAATGGTCAGTATTTGCATCAAAAAAGCTGAATAGTTAGTACATTCAATTTTATTGGTTATTGGTATGATTAAATTAAATAGTTTGGCCCTCCTGTAGTTTGCAGCGTGTAATGTAAATTCATGAGCGCTTTCCTCTAATTACCCCTAACTAATTCACCTGTTGTTTGTTCAGCAAGGAGAGGTGAGGCTCAAGTGTCTCAAGGCCCTCCAGAACCTCTACACCAACCGCGATCTGTTCCCCAAGTTGGAGCTCTTCACCAACCGCTTCAAGGTACCCCTGCCCGAGCCCAACACACACCACAACGTTTCGTTTTAGCGTTTATTCCAGAGATATGTGTACTGTATGTCATCACCACACATATATCGACTCTCCTTTTTATGCATAGTGTTAAACAATGACTCATTTAGCCACCTGCCAATATTGTTTTGTCATATTGACATTGCCACATTACAGACAGATCTAGGAATAAATGTGAAGTCCTCAGCATAGCTAACCTCTCTGGCTCTCACGCCTTCTCCTTCTCTCTCAGGATCGTATTGTGTCCATGACGCTGGACAAAGAGTACGATGTGGCTGTGGAGGCCATCAGGCTGGTCACTCTTATACTCCAGTAAGAAACCCTGTTCTCCCATGACATGTGCTGTCTCTTGATGTTCCCTCTGCGGTCCACATCTATCCTTCGGTTCTTCCGCTGATCTGTCCCTGTGATGCTGTGTTTCAGGGGCAGCGAGGACGCCCTCTCCAACGAGGACTGTGAGAACGTGTACCACCTGGTGTACTCGGCCCATCGCCCTGTGGCTGTCGCCTCTGGGGAGTTCCTGCACAGGAAGTGAGTGGACGGAAAGAACGTGAGGACCTGAGGGTCTTCAGAAAGTTGTTTTTTTTCCCCAGTCAGGCGTAGTGTGGCATCAAGCATCATTGTCACAATTCTGAGTTACTGGGGCGCCGTATTTGTTAAACTGTACAATTAACATGCTTTATGCAATAGTGATGAGTACATTGTTTTCATTATTATTTAGTATATCACAAACAAGTCATAGTTATGGCATTTACATTGGAAGTAGATACATGTCATCATTACTTAATGTATCTTTTCATCCAGTGGCAAGTTGATTTTCCCAGGGGAGTAATGAGGTGTAATAATTCATAAATGCAGAGAAGAGATTCAGGGAAATTAAGGGTTTCCCCACTCTCTCTTAATGTAGATGAGCAGAATTCCTCTCTATCACCAGCAAAGTTGGGACCGTAATAGACAAGTGAGCAGATGACCTGGTCAGGGTCAGAACTACTCCCAGCGATCCCCTGGCACAGACTAAAGAGTAATCCCTCTGTAAAACAACCGCAAGAATGCTCAAACATCTCCCATGTTAAAGAGGAACTATGCAGGATTGGCGATTTCATCTCTGGTTTCGGTTTTGTTGTTCGTTTTCGCTCGTTTTATGCTTGCATTTTCTCTGCAGAGCTTCCCCGACAGCTTTAGCGTGTATATTTATACATGTATAGGCTATATTTAAATATATAAATTGCAAGCGTGGTTCTTCGTCTCAGACTTCCAGATGTAAACAAGGAGCGATCGTCTCCTGCAGAAAGTTGCATAGGGTCTCTTTAAAGTAAGCCGGTGTTCTCTCCCTCCAGGCTCTTCAGCAGATATGACCCGCAAGCAGAGGAGGCCCTTGCCAAACGCAGGGGAAGGAACAGCGCCAATGGCAACCTGGTCCGGATGCTCGTGCTTTTCTTCCTGGAGAGTGAGGTAATGGGGAAACTAGATCAAATATTGACATTGGTCACCAAACGTGTCCTGTCGGTAACCTGCACATAAAATCTAACCAGACCAAAAAGTGCTCTAGATTCTTCTTTGGGCAGTATTCTGTTTCAACCTAAACCTCATCTCATTAATCAATACCAAAGCCTTTTCTGGAAATGCGGCTTTTCATTCCCGAGTCTGGTAGGCTTAAAAGGATGGAAATTTAATGGAAATTGGAAAAACATAATTTTAACAACTTAAATGATCCTGTAAACCAAGAATGAATGTATTCTGGATTTGTTACTCCACCAAAACTTGGCATTAACCACCCAGACAAATCTGAAGGAATAGAAACCTAACCAAGTATGTTAAATTAAGTCTGGGCAAAGGTGCTGCCTCTCAACTGTCCTACCACATATTTGCTCCAGCCATTCTCTAAAGCAGCTGGTTCTACTTGACACAACTCTTCAGCCAGATAAACAAGCTAATTTCTGAGAACATCTGTGTGAAGTACACAAAATCTCTGATGTTGGTTTATTGATCTTTTAAGATCTGAATGGATCATATTGACGCGTGTTGTTCCTCACCTAGTTGCACGAGCATGCGGCATACCTGGTGGACAGCCTGTGGGAGAGCTCGCAGGACCTGCTGAAGGACTGGGAGTGCATGACCGAGCTACTGCTGGAGGACCCTGTGCAGGGGGAGGAGGGTACGTGCTCATAACACATGTCCGCTGCGCTTTATGAGAAATTAAAAAAGGGTTTCTTTCTTTTCAGCTAATACACTTATATGGCCAGATCTAATTGTTGTATCATGTATCATGTATTATATTGTATGGATGTGTTGGTGCTGAAAAGTAACAGTAGACTGTTGTTGTTGTTGTTGTTGTTGTTGTTAGTGTTGGGAGACCGGCATGAGGGTGCCCTCATAGAGCTGATGGTGTGCACCATACGGCAAGCAGCAGAGGCTCACCCACCAGTTGGCAGAGGGACAGGGAAGAGGGTAAGCTCTCTTTCTTTCTTTCTTTCTTTCTTTCTTTCTTTCTTAACAGTAAAAGCATATCTTTTCAGTTATCATGACATTTTAAATTGAATATCATAAAAAAAAAAAATTAAACTCCTCATACTCCAGTCTTGGTATCATACCACTCAAGTGCTTTTTGATCTCTCCACCCCTCAGGTCCTCACCACCAAAGAGAGGAAGACTCAGATAGATGATAAGAATAAGCTAACTGAACACTTCATCATGGCGCTTCCCATGCTGCTCTCCAAGGTAACGGTTCACAGCAAAGAATATATAACGGTGACTGCAGTCACACTAGAAATGTAAATCTTGAGTCTTTCCGTTTGTTTGTGTGACTTACCATTTTTGAATAGCCTATAATCAGGGAATAGTACTTCAACATCCATTCCATTAGGTCTCATAGCAAGAGGTGATTTTGGTCAGGGGAAACTTTTGTGGAAAACTTTGAATAATTTTCTCAATAAAGGGAAATACCAACACCTAATCACGAGGCTTGGCATTACTTCTACACTCCATCATGGGAGTTAACAATCTGGAGACCACTAACTGAAATTGTACACTAGAAGTGCATCAAACAACTGCAACATCCAGCTTTAACTTCCAGGTCTTACATTTAGGCAGGGATTTTTCAATTCCTCTCAGCCCTATCTTTGGATCAGTTTTGAAATGTAAGACTATATAAATCTTGCAACGGCTCTCACCCACATTTAGGCATTAAGTTTGGCTCATAAAGATGCACACGAGTGAGGATGTGGCAACACCAAACTGCTGGCCTGGCATAATACCCTGCCTTATTTGAGTGAACTGTAATGAGTGTAAAATATGTTTGTGTCATATGAGATTAACATGTAATGATGATGATACTGACGATATTTGAAAGAGTGGTCATCTGCACAAACCTGTTTAGCCTCTCCGTTTTTGCAAAGGTTGTTTTCTAATTGTACTAGGATCTTCATATTTGGCTATAGAGCCTCTTACAAGGCTATTGCAAATTACCATTACAGTGTTACAAATCCGCATTCTAAGTCCAAACTCTTTTCTTTATCTCCTCAGTACCAAACGGATTCTGAGAAAGTAGCCAACCTCCTGCAGATTCCAACGTTCTTCGACTTGGACGTGTACAGTGCTGGCAGAATGGAGAAGGTATGTGGAACCACCTCCGGCCGCTCACAAGACGAGCGTCTCTACGCATCCACACATGTGGAGTCTCTGCCAATCAGATAAATCAGGTTTTGGATCTGAAATGATGGCCATATTTCTTGGCCGACGAAAATGAAATACCTCTGTGAGGGCGAACTGGCAGGACATCACACTGTTCCTTTTGTTGTTACTCTATCCTAATCTACCCGAATTAACTTGCCGTCACATTCTGGAGGAAAGGCTTGAAGCCTATGCCATGTAAATCAGTTGAATCTCTTAAGTAAATTTTGGAATCTGGCGAACACATGTGTTCAGGACTTTATTGCCTGCTCGTGGCTTCTCTCGTGTCTCTCTGTCTCCTTTTTTCCCCACAATGATGAATCCTGCTCTTTCTTCTTCCTCTTTTCGTTCACTCCTCCTCCTCCCTGTGTCCTTCGCTCCCGGTAGCACCTGGACGGGCTGCTGAAGCAGATGCGCATCGTGGTGGAGAAGCACACGGAGCCGGAGGTGCTGGAGGCCAGCAGTCGCACGTACAGCATCCTGTGCAGCGAGGACCACACCATCATGAACCGCGTGGACATCGCCCGCAGCCAGCTCATCGACGAGCTCGCCGACCGCTTCAACCACTCCGTGGAGGACCTGCTGCAGGAGGTGGGTGGAGGACTCTCTCTGGAGTGGGAGAAACGGACAAAGAATTGACCCAAACGGGCAGAAACTCCTCAAGTCAAGCTTTTTCGTCACGTGTTGTTGATGTTGTTATTGTGGTTAATTGATGTCCATGTCGTTTGATGTAATAGGGAGATGAGGCAGATGATGACGACGTCTACAACGTCCTTTCCAGCCTGAAGAGGCTCACCGCATTCCACAAGTATGATTACTGAAACCTCTTAAAGTGCACATGAGGTGTTTGTTTAATGACTGTAAATGTTTATATGTATTTACAGTAGTATGAATTCAGGGAACTGCCTAATAGGAATTTTACTGTCTTCCTCTAGTGCCCACGACCTGACCCGATGGGACCTGTTTGGGAACTGTTACAGACTGCTGAGGCTGGGTATAGAACAGGGCTCCATGCCAGAACAGGTAAGAAGTGGTGATGATGATCATGATTTGACTGGCTAGACTGATAGTGGGTTTTTAACATGTGCGCTCTGTGTCTTGTACCCAGATTGCCACCCAGGCTCTTCAGTGTTCTCATTACTCCATTCTGTGGCAGCTGGTGAAGGTCACAGAAGGCGTGCCTTCCAAGGTACCCTCTTTGCTAAAGCACTAATGAGTAATGACACGTTTTTAACCACAAAAAAAAAGAGAGATGCTTTGTAAAGTTGAATCTAAAAGTTGTTTATATCATTGCACAAGCTACCGGTATGTATAAGGATAACCAATAGTTTGTTTAAGAGTTAATCACATTATTGTTATTTTGTGCGTGCTTACAGACCTACAGAGTTGACACCGTGGTAACGGTGAGCCTTCCGATGTTTGTGTTTTCTCTCATTCCCCTATCCTTCTGTCTACCTTCTCTGCCCATCCATAGGATGACCTGATAGCCCTGCGGCGAGTGGTGAAGTCTTTCCTGGCCATATGCCAGCAGTGCATGTCTAATGTGAACACACCGGTCAAAGAGCAGGTGAGACGTCCTGTGCCGCAAGGCTAGAGGAAGGGAGGTGTAGCATGGAGTGCCCTAAGAGACACCAACTCTTAACTGTAGTTAACTATAGTTACAGGGCTGACAGCCAACACCCTTTTGTTTCCACTTTCATGTTAAAATGTTTCAAGTCTCAGATACAGACAGTTGTTTTTAAAGTGTTAAATCCCTGTCCCCCTTCTACTTAGTGGTTATCAGAAAAAAGAGCCTACGGTGTTCCTCGGGGGCTCTGGCTTTGCTGATTCATTCTCTCTCTCATGCACAGGCCTTCATGCTGCTGTGTGATCTGCTGATGATCTTCAGCCATCAGCTGACATCAGGCGGTCGCGATGCGCTGCTGCCGCTGGTCTTCAACCCTGACACCAACCTGCAAAACGAGCTGCTCACCTTCATCCTCGACCACGTCTTCATCGACCAGGATGACGAGAACCAGAGCATGGGTGAGGCCTCAACACAGGGACCAGGTCTGCCGAAACTGTGGCCGCCATGCCAAATCCCACAATTTCTGTGCTGCAAATGCCAAATACTGTGGTTTTGAATGTTGTGCAATACAAATCAAACATCTCACCCTCTCTGCTTTTGATAATTGTTCTGATTGATCGTTTCAATTGTGACCTCCAGAGGGTGACGAAGAGGACGAGGCCAACAAGATTGAGGCTCTGCACAAGAGGAGGAACCTGCTGGCGGCCTTCAGCAAGCTCATCATCTATGACATTGTAGATATGTGCACTGCAGCTGACATCTTCAAGCACTATATGAAGGTAGAGTAGCAAGTGAGGGCAAACTGAATAGGTTGATTGACTGAATTGTGATTTATTTTTGATAACATGGATCTGGAAAAATGATTATTCTCCCTACAGTATTACAATGACTATGGAGACATCATCAAGGAGACATTGAGCAAGGCCAGGCAGATGGACAAGATCCTGTGTGCCAAGACACTCATCCTCAGTTTGCAGCAGGTGGGTGGCAAGTCCATCTTGCTCGTGTTGCTGTTGCGTTATTGACACGACAAAGACTCACTTGCCTTAGTGCTCTATATTTAGCTTAGCCGGTCTTCTCACCTTCTAAATCTGCGCATTTTTTGTTCCTTGTCTCACTTTCTCAAATGTTTTCTGTTTTCTCAGCTCTTTAATGAGCTGGTACAAGATCAAGGTCCCAATCTGGACCGCACCTCCTCCCATGTGAGTGGTATTAAGGAACTTGCCCGTAGGTTTGCCCTCACCTTTGGTCTGGACCAGATCAAAACCAGAGAGGCTGTGGCCACACTGCACAAGTAAGTCCCTCTCAGTCCTACCACTGTGGTTAAGCCAGAATCTAGTACCTCATCCATAGTTAAGTTCACATAATGAAATGTCTTCACTGATTTTCACTGTTTACCTTGAATTTTGTAGAGATGGCATCGAGTTTGCCTTCAAGTACCAGAACCCGAAAGGGCCTGAGTTTACTCCTCTGAATCTGGCCTTCCTGGAGGTACTGTGTGAGTTCTCCTCCAAGCTGTTGCGGCAGGACAAGAAGACTGTGTAAGTGTTCAATGCTCAATTCAGGCCCCAGAAATAATGAAGATAACAATGAACAAAATGGCTGTTCACTTGTGTTTCGAAAGATAGTCACGTGTGTGGTTGTTTACGTCTTCAGACACTCCTACCTGGAGAAGTTCCTGACGGAGCACATGATGGAGCGGCGCGAGGACGTGTGGCTGCCGCTCATCGCTTATCGGAACTCTCTGCTGACGGGCGGCGACGACGACCGCATGTCAGTCACCAGTGCCAACAGCAGCAGCAAGGCCAGCTCCATACGCAGCAAAAAAGGCCGGGCTCCGCTCCAGAAAAAACGCATCGATGGTGAGGAAACCTCTGATCGTCTCATCCTTCGTCACTAGTTCCATCTCTCTTAGTCTAAACCTGAAAACTAACAAAGAGGGAACAACTAGGAGTGTCTCTTCAGTACTCAAGAACTATTTTCATTATTTTAATTTGTATGGTCTCACTTCATCCAGTTTTCACTCATGTAATTAACATTGTATGTCTTGTATGCCTGTTTTTCCTGGGTACAAGTCAATAATGTTTATAGTAAAAGAGTTAGCTTCGTATCCTAAACTGTTGTTGTGAGCATGCTTTCACTCAGTATTCTCCTCCACCGACCCCACCTTGTCTCCATACCCCAGAGGACAGTGTTGACGGCTCGTGGATGATGCGCAACGACACGCTGCAGACACCAGGGGCGCTACAGACGCCACAGCTCACCTCCACCGTGCTGAGGGAGAACCCGCGGCAGGCGGCCGAGCACATACCCGAGCAGGACTCGTCCGAGGCCGGCTCAGAGCCGGACTACCTGCACAAGTACGGTCTCACTTTTTTAAGTATATTTTTTTGGCCTTTTTTGCCTTTATTATGATAGGACAGTGAAGATGTAGACAGGAAGTAAGTGGGAGAGAGAGAGATGGGGTGGGATCGGGACATGACCGCAGGTCGGAACCGAACCTGGGTCCCCGTGGGCACTCAGACCCGTAAATGGCACGAGCGCTGTAGCCCGTTGCGCCACAGCGCCCCCACAAGTACGGTCTCACTTTTAAGGGCCGTTCACACCAAGAACGATAACTATAAACAAATATCTCTTTTGTTAATATGAATGTCGTTCACACATTAACCTTTAACAATAACTACATGTAGAACGATATTGTTGGGGACGATCACTTTCAGAGCGATTTTGAGAACAATAAAAAGCTAACCACCAATCAGAACCCATCGCATTTTAGCCATCACATTTATTAACATGAGGAGAGTTTTTTTTATCGTTGGTCGGTGTGAACGCTTTTATCGTTATGGTTATAGTTATGGTTATAGTTATGGTTCTTGGTGTGAACAGCCCTTTTCCAAGCCTTCAGCAGGTTACCCTTTACTGTGACGAGTAAAATGCTCGTTTCTACAACCCCTGGCATAAATTATGGAATCACCAGTCTTGGAGGATGTTATTCCAGTTGTTTAATTTTTTTTTAAAAAGCCAGATCAAAGACATGACACAAAACTAAGTTAGTTTCAAATGGCAACTTTCTGGCTTTAAGAAACATTGTAGGAAATCAAGAAAAAAAATAATTAATCAGTAAGAGTTGCTTGTTTTAGACCAACCAGGGGGGAAAAAAAATATGGAATCACTCAATTCCAAGGAAAAAATTATGGAATCATGAAAAACAAATTGACAAAAGAACAATTCAACGCACCACTAGTACTTTGTTGCACCACCTCTGGCTTTTATAACAGCTTGCAGTCTCTGAGGCATGGACTTAATGAGTGACAAACAGTACTCTTCATCAATCTGGCTCCAACTTTCTCTGATTCCAGTTGCCAGATCAGTTTTGCAAGTTGGAGCCTTGGGATGCACCATTTTCTTCAAATTCTACTACAGATTTTCAATTGGATTGAGTATTATTGAAGATGTAACGATCGCCGTCTCCCCAATGCCTTTACCTGACATGCAGCCCCATATCATCAACGACTGAGGAAATGTGCATGTTTTCTTCAGGCAGTTGTCTTCATAAATCTCATTGGAATGTGGATATAACTAGATGAAAGTCATATTCAGTGATGAATCGCGTTTCTGCAATGGGCAAGGTGATGATGCTGGAACTTTTGTTTGGTGCCATTTCAATGAGATTTATGAAGACAACTGCCTGAAGAAAGCAAGTCATTGATGATATGGGGCTGCATGTCAGGTAAAGGCATTGGGGAGATGGCGATTGTTACATCTTCAATAATGCTTATATTATTATTTATTATATAAAGTTTATATTGACATTTTGGACACTTTTCTTATCCAATCAATTGAAAGGATGTTTGGGGATGATTACATCATTTTTCAAGATGATAATGCATCTTGTCATAGAGCAAAAACTGTTGAATTCCTTGAAGGAAGACACATGAGGTCAATGTCATGGCCTGCAAATAGTCTGGATCTCAATCCAATTGAAAATCTGTAGTAGAATTTGAAGAAAATGGTGCATCCCAATAGCCTGGGTTTTCCCATACTGCCTTGCGCGGTGATTTCAATCCCGCTGCTAAGCCAGTCTGGAAACTAACGCCCAAATGTTCAACTGATGTTGGCGAACCAATCACAGAACATCCGAGAAGTTTCCGTTGCCTTCTTGCGTCTACATTCGACGCCAAAGGATTTACGGCAGCCCTTAGCGTTGCATACGAACGAGTTGGGTGAGCTATGCGCATTTGATAGACATCCGTGGCACCCAATGAACGGCTCTGGGCATTTTTTCAAATACGAGAAAATGAACGTCTGGTTGCCAGACCACGTCTCATTTGAGAAGTGGGAGGCGTTAGCCAGGCTAGCATCCCAAGGCTTCAACCTGCAAAACTGATCTGGCAACTGGAATCAGAGAAAGTTGGAGCCAGATTGATGAAGAGTACTGTTTGTCACTCATGAAGTCCATGCCTTTGTAAGCTGTTACAAAAGCCAGAGGTGGTGCAACAAAGTACTAGTGGTGCGTTTAAGTGTTCTTTTGTCAATTTGTTTTTCATGATTCCATATTTTTTTCCTTGGAATTGAGTGATTCCATATTTTTTTCCCCTCTGGTTGGTCTAAAACAAGCAACTGTTACTGATTAATTATTTTTTTTCTTGATTTCCTTTAATGTTTCCTAAAGCCAGAAAGTTGCCATTTGAAATGAACTTAGTTTTGTGTCATGTCTGTGATCTGGCTTTTTTCTAAAAAAAATAAACAACTGGATTAACATCCTCCAAGACTGGTGATTCCATAATTTATGCCAGGGGTTGTATTACAGTGGTATGAATAGCCACTGTACATTTTTGGCAAGAAAGTCACTAGAGTATAAGGTACTTCATAGATGACCCAGTCATGTTGGAATGCAACTGGAGGCGTCAAGCCATTAAAGCCCTCTGTTTTCCCATTGTGTGTGTGGCCACAGCCCTCTTATCTGCAGAAGGCTAGTTGATGCTTATTGTTTACACAATTCAACAGGTTCCTATATAGTTTGAAAGATAATTCAGTTACATATCAAAGTCCATTTCAGATTATTATTATTGTAAATTAGCTAGTCATTTCAATGAGGATCTGTTCCAAAGCCCTGCATACAGACAAAAGCAAATATCTCCTTTGATTCAAAATCTGTATTTGAATAAGCTCAGCTGTTTGATGTGCAGATGTGTGTTGTTTGTATTTGACGGAGTGGTACTTTCCCTTTGCAGCCCACAGATGCAGATGTCGTGGCTTGGTCAGCAGAAGTTGGACGAAGCCAGCCGGAAGGACAGAGGGGGCATGAATTACATGACCAAGGCAAGGGGTGCAGGCGTCAGACCCTCAGTGTGAGTACCATTCAACAACCACTTTTAAGAGAAACCGGTAATTTCCAGTAGAGTCTACTGCACTGCGCCGAGTGTTGGCGTAGCTCAGCCTTATCAGATGTGACCGTTTGTGTGCTCAGACACAACAATGTGAAGCCCTGCATCCCTAGGAGGGCCTGGCAGCTCTGTGTGCACTTTGGTTTGTGATTGCTCAGCTGAAAATGAAATCTGCCTCCTCCTTTCAGGCGAGGTCTCATGGAGGACGATGCTGAGCCAATCTTCGAGGACGTCATGATGTCCTCCCGCGGACAGTTAGAGTACATGAACGAGGATGACTCCATGGTTATTGAGGACACTATGGTCATTGATTTGGTAAGCTGGTATTCATTGTTATGTCAGAATTTCCTTAAAGCGTATAACACATGGGTCACGTGACTAGAAAAAGAGATCATATGACCATTTTCCTTTTCCAGCCACCATCTAGGAACCGGCGAGAGAGAGCTGAACTCCGACCAGATTTCTTTGATTCCGCAGCCATCATAGAAGACGAATCTGTAAGTCGAATACTGTTGAAATTGACCAATTGTAAATACTCTCTCGGTTTGCAGAGGGTCATACATGAAATTAGCTCGGCTTTTTATACTCCGATGTATATATGTACCCTTTTTGTAACGTTAATTGTAATAGTGTAGAAAATAATCATGTTGTCAACTGTCAACTGTTCAACTAGCATTATACAACTAAGAAGCTCTTGGAATTAACTAATTTCCAGTGCATCATTTCCTCACAGCGTTTACTCCTGTGTAATACTGTAGACATAGTTCAGAAACAGACCACATGAAATGAAATAGAAAGAAAGTAATATTTTCCCAGTTTTGGAAATCTAGTCCGACAGTAATTTCCTGTGTACGGTATTAACCGAATTGTGTATAAACCGTGTTTTATGCAGTTTAAAAAAACAAAAACAAAAAAGCATAATAAATATTAAGAAATAAGACATTTTTCAATGTATAAACCTTGGCTTGTAGTTGGGAAATTGTGGTGTACAATAAGTTGCAGTAATAGTGAATTTATTGTTTGTGTAGGTTTTCCATGTGCATAGCTGTTATAAAGACTGTTGTGGTGATTTTTTTTGATGCAGGGCTTTGGTATGCAGATGTTTTGAGAAAGTCGGAGACTGGGATGAGATTTTCTACTTCAGGATCTGGTGTCTTTAAGAGGATGCATCAGTTAGGACGGACAAGACATGGTCTGAGATCACTGGCTTACTGACTTCTGATCGCACCAACAGTATGAGTCAAACTCCTCACAGGCGATATCATTTTGTGTGTCCTCTCAACCTGCCCCAACAAAGTTCTGTTTGTTTTTTTTGTTTTTTTTTTGGTTCGTTTTTTGTTGTTCATAGTATTTCTCGGTGTATTTCACATGTTGTACATAAAAACACAAAAAATACTCCCATTAATCTTTTTTTTTTCCTTTCGATTATGTGCCTAATTGCATTTGTAACAACACCATAATTCCATAAATATCCGACCTGTACATCAATCAAGGATTTGGATTTCATCAAATCCTAATTGCAGTTCCCTACATATGCATTTTCTTGACATATCAAAGCTCTGTCTGGTGCTGGATATGCGTGGCATTACCCTTCTTTCTTTGACTCACACTGGATGTATGTTCACCCCCAATCCCTACACAGAGATAAAACATATCACCTGTATCTTCTCTTTTCTAAACGTTTGTGTCCTGAGAGGGCTGGGGGACAAAAGACCCTGAACTCAAAGTAGTCACACGTTTCTGAATGTCAGGGTGAGGGCAGTTCAGTCCAGTTTTTCTCACAACATCAGTAGTTACTGCTTAGATATGCAAGAATTTGGGATTTGGATTCATTGTTCAACCTAATGCCTTAACAGACAGTATTGTTTGCATTTCATTGACATTTTGAGCAGAAATTGAAGCTTAAACATTGACACATTGCTAAAGCAGGGGAAAACGGCAAATTATTTCACCTATAGTACTATACTGGAAGTGAGGGGAAAAAAGGATTTAGGACTTCTGGCTAACCTCTGATGGTTGGTCTTCTCCTGTGAAGGTTGTTTTTTTTTTTGTTCTGTGAGGGTGGGGAACATGAAGCATGTTGCATTGCGTTTTTGTGATTATGGAGTTTGGCGGTAGGTGACATTTGGCGCCTGATTTAAGGCTCCGCTCCTCGGCACAAGACTGTGGTCCCAGAACTCCTTATGCTCGTGTTTCTGCACAATCTAATATGAGCAGTTTTAACAGGCATTGTTGCAGTTTTACAATATGCATTTTGAAAGCATTCTTTTTTTTTTCTTTGTAAGAATATTTTGAATAAAGCTATTTAAAAATATTTGTAACCATGTTTCTGCTATGCCACTGAACTCAGGTGTTTATGCTGTTTTAGATGATCTATTAAACACACTTCTAAACCAGATCATTACAACTGTGTAACAGTTACCATTCACAAAATGTTTCAGATTAAGGATGAGTGCTGACAAGTGACAGGTCAATTTGTTGGACTGTGTTTCTAATTACCAAAGAACAATTCCGGGAAAAAAAATTGGAGCGAAATGTAACTTGACAAACACACAAGGTCGGACATACTGCTACAAACATCCAAACAGAACTGTAGGAAAGTTGAGATCAGATGTATGTGGTAATGACTAATCAAACATTTTAAAACGAATTCAATGCCCTGTGACAATAGGGCAGTAATTGAAACTGTTTGCAGGGGTTGATGTTTACATCAAGTTGAAGGAGAAAGTGGACTTGAGCCTATGGGAACAGTCTTGTCATTGCTGCCATTCACTTCTAGAAATTCACTAGCATCCACTAGACTAGGGTGTCATGATTTGAGGGAAATTAAAAAAAAAAAAAAAAAAATTGAAAGTCAGCTCCAGTTAAATATTCCAAATGTCGCACTTCTCTTAGGAGAACTTCATTGTCTGTCACACAAGGAGGAAGGCCTGACATGAATATTTGTAGATAAGACAAGACTAACCATTGGGACGGAGTTGCCAGCTGCAGCTGCACCTGCACCACTCTAGCTTCCAAGAAACTAGATATATTCTTTGACTGTTTATTCTTTTACTATATGATTGTGTGCGCATGCATTTGTGCATTTGATTATGTTAGTGAACAGGATTTGGACCCCATGTTATGTTATTCCTAAGTAGGCTATGGCAAGTGACCAAGTTTATATTTCAAAGTGAGTGGAAATAGGTCTAGGCCTCAGGTTTGATTGTTACAAAGCTTTTGACCAAGTCATGGGAGCCACATCTGCCTGGTTATATGATTTCAGTTCATGTTAGGCTATTGTTTTCTGAGATCCAGTTGGTAGGAACATTAGTTGAAGGAAAGATTATGCTGTACAAGCGTGTGACTCGATGATAAGATATATATATATAAAAAAGAGCACAACATGATGAAGCTATGGTTTACAATATGTCTTATTCGCACGCCCATTTCTAGCATGCCTTCCCATTTTTTCAATTGGATAAATGAAATGACTCATCATATAACAAGCAACAAAAGCATAGGCCTTCGAACTCTACTGTATTTGTTTCTGATGAGAAAAGATAGAAAGAATAAATAGCCTACTTTATGTCGTATATTTTAACATACAGTAGGCTAGTGGGTATGAACTCAGAACAGTGCAATTGTGTAGCCTGCGTGAATAATCCTTAACTTTTCCCGCAAAGCAGGCCACGATACCAGGGACAATATACAACAGGACGGAAGTGTTGTATTTTCATCTATCTCTATTTTGTAAGTATATGAATTCGTCTTCAATTGATGCTGTGGCGGCCTGTTTTGGTTTTTATATAATGTAGTGAAGAGCATTATCGCGAGATCTAACGTGAACTCTCGCGAGATGGAGCACCAGCGCCCCCTCCTTGTGCTAATGCGGAGGAAAAGGGAGGGGAGAAACCTCCATAGCTAGCTCTAACAGCCTTTTCAAATATAAATACATTTCATTATCGCCTTGAATATTCCTTTTGCTCGGAATTGACGTAAAATTGTTCATGGACACAATCTATGTCCACTTAGAAAGGCATTAACGTTCGAAACGCATCGAAAAAAGAGGCGAAACGACTGGATAAATCCAAAAGAAGAAAAGCGGCCTATTTTTGTTCCTGATATCCTGGAGCCGCAGCTCCACACTCGCGGCCGGTGTACAGACTGCAACCTATTAATCGCTCGTTTGTAGGGTTGTTTGCTGCGTTGTGTATGTCCTTCTCCGTACCTCGTGCATTTCCTTGCATGGTCAGTTTTTGTTTTGCTCGCTAGGACGTTTGTAAGCTAACCCCGTTTCATTGTGGTACAAAGGGAGAACTTGTACCAAGCGGGGCCTGTTTTGTTTTTGCATCGACAGCGCCATGAAAAGCGGGGGGCAATAACACATAAATTGTGCCTACGTTTGGATCATCACTGATTAGCAGAATGTTTCTCTATTGAATACTACCTTGCTGCTTTGCTGGACAATATCTCGTAAGACTTTTGGAAGCTAACTCTTTCAACAACGAAGCGAGGAAATGAGAACGAAACTATCTTTGAGCTCGGTTTGAATTTGGTACAACCTGCTCAGCACTGGTAATTGGAAGCTAGCCCTAGCTCGCCAGTTGAAGAGCGCCACCAATGCATTGTTGTTGAATTTAGACTTCGACAGTGAGCTGTTCATGGAATTTTATGCAAGACGATTGGCCGATTTTAATGAAGCAGCACTTAATTTTTTTCTTGACATTTTATTTTGAAAAATTCTGACTCATCGGAATTTGTTGACTATTAAGTTTTTCGATGATGATTCTTTGGGCACATTTCGTGCCGTGGAAGAGGGGAAAGCGATGAAAATGGACTGGCCATTATTGTGAGGATTTCCACTGTGCTTCCGAGTGCAGACTAATATGTGCGTGTCTATCAATAGCTATGCTCCGGAGCTAGTTTGTGAGCTAGCTATTTCACATCGTATTTCCTGTACATAACAGGGAATATTAACGTATCAGCATTTCATTGTGGTAACCAGATCTGCTATATTTATTTTTTTATCAATCCATGCTAACTGGCAGACTCGCATGTCCTGTTCATTCCGTGGACATTGTACTCGACGGTTTTGCGAGTCAGGTCCAACGCACCAGCAACACGACTGTTTGTGGACATTGAGAAGACACTTCGCTGGAGGACCTGCTGCGTTGTGCTGGTGCTGTTCGTTATTTCTCCCAGGACTGGATCTATCTAGCGCGAGGCTGCTGAGATGAACCCGGTGAATGCGACCACTCTCTACGTTTCAGCTTGTCGTTCGGTGCTGCAGTGCGATCCACGGGACCCCCAGGCTTTGGCCGAACTCTATAAGCTGTTACCTTTCTTCAGGCAGTCTCTATCCTGCCTGGCTTGCGGTGAGCATCGATTTGTTTTTGGTATAATTTTTTAGATGTGATTAACGTTAGCCTTAGCATCCCGGCTAGTTTGACTGGACACGCCCCCATAGGCCGAGTAAATGAACACCGATTCTTCCAAGGATGCCATGGCAATTAATTATACCCTTGTTTCAAATGTATGGTTTAATGTTTTTCCATTTGTTCGTTCTCGGCCCACTGCTAACCAGCATATTTGTTCCATGGTCTATTTTTTAAACAGTCAGATAATAGCTATACACACCTCACTGGCCATAACAGCCAGTAAACATCCCTATCGACGTTCACATAATCATCAAAATGATGACGTACGTGCGCAATCGTTTGACATTTCTATGCATAGTCGTCATGTTGTCACCTCTGATATGCCGCGTGCTTTTTTGCAGTAATGTTATTTGAGCAGAACATTTGAAGTGCAAATGTAGCGGAAGGCAGTCAAGTGGGCATAGCTCGTTCCGTGGGCTGTTGTTTCCCCGCAACATTCTGCATGAAACCCAGTAGGAAAATGCTGTTGGTTACTGGGTAGTATTGTGACCTTATATTTATTGGACGTTTTTATTGGCATCATGACGAGTCTTCCTTACATCGATTTTCTTTTTTTAGCAAAACTACTAATGAACTCACTTGTTTCAATATATTAGCTACAAAAAAAAAAAAAAATTCCGGCCATCCCTTATGTCGGATCCGCTCCCAAATTGAATGGGGTCTTCCATGGCCCGTGCTACAGCTTTCCACAATGTTTAATGAAAATCTGGCTGGTAGATTGTGCGTAATCCTGCCTCCTCCTACGGTTAAGCTTCTGTGTACGCTTGCCGTGGATGGATGTTTACTTTGAGCGTTCGTATGTCAGTCCCCTCCACTCCTGTTGCTAAGGAAGCGAGATCTTAATGGTTCCCTATAAAGCACAGATGCTGATGTACTTCAGACCATTGCCAACGATGCTTTGAAATGAATCATTAATAGACAAATGCATACTCTGAGGATATAATTTCTCTGATTTATTTATTTTGCAAGTTATGGTGCACAGAGCTTCAGGAGGCTTGGTGAATCTTTGCAACACCGGTCATGTGATGTAACTACATCATGCATTGTTTGGAGGTGACTAATGCTGTTTTTATTTATTCGTTTCTGTTTCAGGGAATTTGCTTCAAGATCCAATTGCTCCAACCAACTCATCATGCCAGCACTATGTTTGTAAAGCATGCAAAGGCAAGAAGATGATGATGAAGCCCTCATGCAGTTGGTGTAAGGACTATGAGCAATTTGCAGAGAACAAGCAGCTGTGCATCTTGGTGGACTGCTATAGGAAGCTATGCGAGTACATTGCTGGTTCCCCTCTCGCCCCACACATCGCTAATGCGGTTGGCGAGTCTCCGGACCTGCTAGCGATGCTTAATGATGGCCTCTCGCTGATCGAGGACTCGCCAACGGAGGAGTCAGACGTGGCCCTCCTGCTGAACCTGAGCCGCCTTTCCCCAGCACCTTCCACTTCTGAGAGGCACCCAGATGAGGTGCAGCCCCCCCACCCGCCGGCCAGCGAGGGATGCGAGCAGCCCCTCAGCCCCCTGGAGGTCAATGGGCTACAGGGCTGCAATGGACTTGCCAATGTAGATGAACTCAGTGTCAGTCTACCATCGCCAGCAGGTGGCGTCCAGCTCACCGTGGACATTGAGGGTCCCATGAAACGGGACAAGTTTGAGGGGAAGCTGGACGTATCGGAGGCGGTGGCCGCTGCAGGGGATGAGCTGAGCCCTAGCAGCATGGACATGTGTGGCTTTGGCGAGGAAATCAAGCACAGTGGGGGCACGCTACTCCTGAGTGTGGAGGAGGTGCTCAGGACTCTGGAGCCAGAACCCCTCACCCAGGAGGACTGCGGCACCATCCTGCAGGCTAGTCAGGACTCCTCGGGGAACCTGAATGGCCCGTTTGTCTGTTCAGCTAACAGCTCCACCAACACCACATCGACCGACTCCCCACGGCCCCTTCCTTCACTCCCATTAAACTCTTCAGAGGCCCTGGCACCCCAGCACCCAAACTCTCAACACCAACATTCGCACCCCTCTTCAGGCATGTCCTGCTCTGCTGTCACACCCAGAGTGCCTCGCTCCAGTCGCAAGCGCTCGCGCTCGGAGAGTGACAGTGAAAAGATCCAGCCCTTACCCATCTCCAGTATCATCCCTCTGGGAGCCTCTGCCCCTGTTGTTATCAAATCTGAATCCAAGGTGCCATCGGTGATGCCTCACATGGCGTCTGTTCCCAATGGTGGGGGGCTGTCAAAAGTAGGCAAGACGTTGGTAGTGTCCAACAACAAAAATGTCAAAAAGAGCCAGGACCATCATGGGCCCAAAAAGGCATACGCCAAGGCCAAACAGGGCACCCCAAAGTCCAAGGACAAAACAAAAGAGCGGACTTCCAGCAGCACGTCAATTCCAGGGAGCCCCACGAAAGTGGTTTACAAGAAGCCCCAGGAGAAGAAGGGCTGCAAATGCGGCAGGGCCACTCAAAACCCAAGTGTTCTTACATGCCGTGGCCAACGCTGCCCCTGCTACTCGAATCGCAAGGCTTGCCTGGACTGTATATGCAGGGGCTGCCAGAACTCCTACATGGCCAACGGCGAGAAAAAGCTGGAGGCCTTTGCCGTTCCGGAGAAAGCTCTGGAGCAGACACGGCTAACCCTGGGCATCAACGTCACCAGCATACAGGTGCGGAACCCAAGTGCGAGCCCGGCCAGTGGTGTCCTGAACGTGACCTCGACCGCTGGCTCGCCTGTGCCCTCCTTTCTATCAGCGGGTTCCCATGACGACAAGGGATTTGATGAGGCCCTAGACATGCGGTTTGACTGTTGAGCTCTCCGCCAAGACAAGCTCACTCACCATCGCCCCCTTATTCCAGCCCAGCTCACACCTTTTTTTTGTTTTGTTTTTTTGTTTGTTTGTTTGTTTGTTTGTTTTTTACTTTGTGAGGTGGCACTGCAGAGGAGTCATGGAGGTGAAGCAGCCAGCGGAGTTCCACACAATAAGGCAGCTACTGTGGTTTTTGTTTCCAGTTCACATTGATTGGTAAAATTTACTAGGTATTGCTGAAGCTTGTGCCTGTAAATCACTTGTAACATTTTTTCAGTTGTTTTCTCTTTTTTTTGTCTTGCGCTCTGTGGACAAGAAGAGCTGTTACTGTAAGTCAAGAGGTTTCAGTTGGAGTTTTTAATTTGCTGGTTATTTCTGAAAAAATTCTACAAGTGATCTACAAGGCACGACCTTTAGCAAGGAAATAAACCTGACCTCATTGTTGTGGGTCATGCTATGTGCATATTGTGGAAGAAAGCATTGAGTTTGCAGGGTAGAAGACAAGACCTGTTCATATGAAATGGTACCTGCTATGTCAGTAGAGACTGGTTGTATTTATATTAAAAGAAAAAAAAGACAAAAACTTTTTTGTACACAAGACTTAAAAAAAATTCCATTTAAGAATACATTTTATGGTTTATTTTATAAGTTACATTAACAACATTTGCAGTATTTATTGGATGTCACCTAACATAGATTTTCGGTCCATCTAGGGCATCATCAGGATACCATTTCTACAGATGCAAATCACTGAGATGCAGTATGTTTCTGTCTAAATTATGTTGCTGTCCTGTTTGTGCTAGTTTATTTTTGCTGTCTCAGACTGTTTTCCTCCCTTGGGGCATTTAAATACCTGTAATATAAATGTAACATTTCCACAAAAAAGCAAAAACAAAAACATACTCTTGCTTTGGTGGCTCATTTATATGACTTTCTGTTGACTGCCATGTTCCCTACATTTCTGCTTACTCTGTCTGGACCAACTGCAACTGGTGCAGTAACATGTAGCCTACACTTTATATCAACAGTTGAGCTGTAGGCCACACTACTACACAACCTACTGTCAACAGCCAAAGAATTGAAGAACAGATGGTGCCACCGGACGACTGATATAACCGTCATTTAATGTCTGCAAATAAATTTGGAGATGGGTGGTCTTTTAGGGCAAATTTTCAGATTGACTGGAGATTTTGTGTAATGCTCCATGAATTTATACCTTCATTTCATTTATAGAAAGCTGGATGAGAGGTCTATTCACATTTGTACTAATAAGAAACAGCATATGAACATGGTAAGTTTTATGTAAAATACGATGGTATTCCATACCTGTTGACACCTTTAGTTGCAGTGGCCTACCCCTGCTATCCATGTCCTCAATCTATTCTTGATCTAAGGAAATATGATTAGTGTGTTCCTCATTCAGGCGTGTGAAAGGTAATCATGGTCATTGAG
The DNA here is from genome assembly GCF_963854185.1 of Sardina pilchardus. Classification (NCBI taxonomy): domain Eukaryota; kingdom Metazoa; phylum Chordata; class Actinopteri; order Clupeiformes; family Clupeidae; genus Sardina; species Sardina pilchardus. The sequence continues at coordinate 14,954,021 of NC_085012.1, forward strand.
CTGGTGTAGGCTGCATATCGATACATTGTACGCATATGACCATGGCGGAGGTGATCTTGGATGCTGGTGCTGGGATGACAAATAACGTGTCATTGTTTTTACACTTAAGTACCACAAGTCGGCAGAATAGCATTGGGAACGCTACAATCCTCCAAGGTTACGGCGCATGAAAAAGGCGATAGAGTAACATTTTTGTAGTGAGGTAGGCTACATGGATGTTTTTTTTCACTTTTGAGAAAAATGCGTTTTCTTCGCGGCCTGGATCAACTACACTGATATAATAGGCTTCAAATATATGCGTATTCGCAACGTCATGTTATAGTCTCTGGATCTGAAATAAAACTATATAGCAGCCAGAACTGACATCTGTCTGGAGCTTGAGCGCTCTTCCCAGGTATGTTGGTGCGTTGCGTTCGAGAAATCTGAATAATGGGAATGTTCCCAGTGATTTTATCGTTCTTATGACTACAAGCGTTTGTGCTTTGCGGTCCGAGTGTAAGAAAAACATGGATGGCACAGCAAAGGTTAACACACTAATCCAAACAAGCTATATTTGCCCAAAAGTAGCCTATGTCGTGCGCTTGAACAGTTTTCAAGTGACACAAATGGCAAATGCCCAAGGTCACATACATCGCTGGACAGTTCACACGGACTACAATTGAACTACAGAGTGATGACCATATAACTGGGAAACTTCTGAAAAATCTCCCCCAACTTTCCTCGGTTTTGTTCCAACATGAGGTGGCGTAGTCTACACGAGGACGCACCATTAATCGCATTGCCTGTGTGTGCTGGTAGGCCTACTGATTCCTAAACTGACGTGGAGGCTGTGCAGATGTGCTGCAGTTTTATGTATTGTTATGGTTATGGAATGGGATTTGGTAGATGCTTTTGTCCAAAGCGACATTAATAAAAACAAAAATGCACTAGTGAATTTAACAGTGAACAATATAAGATGGTCAGACTAGGGCATATCAGTAGGCTAAACAATAATGTCCATTCCATCCATTCAATCAGATAGCCTACAATGGCATGGTGCTATGTTAAACAGAATCTCAATAATAATACGGCTAGGTGGTTTGGTTGAGAGTATTTTAAGTATTGGATATTGCAATGAGTTAACAAACTCAGGTTTGTCACTGTACTTCCCTATCCCTGGACAACTCATTCCACCATCATGGAACTAAAGAGTCTTGAATTTGTTGTGTTTATGGCTGGCAGACACAACAGACTAACAGAAGACCGCAGTGGGCTGGGTGGTTGAGGATCTTGATCACTGAATTAAGATAGCAGGGAGCAGATCCAGTCAGGCTATAGCCCTAGGCCAAAGTGAGAGATTTCAATTTAATTCTGGCTACGATTGTCAATCAGTCGGTCGGAATAGGCTTTCAATCTCATTTCATGACATATTTAAAACCAACTTGGGTTAGGCACTTTTCACTACTGAGGAGCTCGCAATGGAGCCCCCGAAGGGTTATGATGGGTATTAACTTTTTAGACGTGGGATTTTTAGTGTTCATTTTGTTCCCCTTCTCTTTCAAAACTTTGAAACAATTTGGTAAGGGTTTATTGCACCAATGTAAGCTTCACTACTGGTTATACCCCTGCAAGTTGTAATAAGAATAATAATATAATAGAGCTTTTCTAAGCCTTCAAAGACACTTTACAGTTTTGAGTTTAGTCCTAATGGTCTTATGAGTGTGTTTGCATCGATGGACCTGAGGCAGAGGGTGCACTGTAAAAAATTTACTGTAAAATTTACAGTAACTTACTGGCAACAATTGGCCAGTAAGTTACTGTGAATACCTTTTACAGTAAAGGTACTGTATTTCCATTTACAGTATTTATATATTCACTGTAAAATGAAAAACAATTAAATACTGTGATTTCAGTTGTATTTACAGTAACTTACTGGCCAATTGTTGCCAGTAAGTTACTGTGAAAACCTTTTACAGTAAAGGTGCTGTATTTCCATTTACAGTAACTTACTGGCCAATTGTTGCCAGTAAGTTACTGTGAATACCTTTTACAGTTAAGGCACTGTATTTCCATTTACAGTAACTTACTGGCCAATTGTTGCCAGTAAGTTACTGTGAAAACCTTTTACAGTAAAGGTACTGTATTTCCATTTACGGTAACTTACTGGCCAATTGTTGCCAGTAAGTTACTGTGAATACTTTTCACAGTAAAGGTCCCGCATTTTCATTTACAGTATTTTATGTATTCGCTGTAAAGTGAAAAACAATTGATTTTAAATTAAGATTTTTTTTTTTTTTTAGTTGTATTTACAGTATTGGTTGTTTTCCTGTAGAAGCTAGGTCAGTTAAATACAGTGAATTCAATTGAACTTACATTAGCAATCATTAATAGAATAACTCATATTCCAAAATATTTCAGTTAACTGCAGACAATAAAACAATTTTAACTTTTGTTATTTATTTAAGACATTTCAAATGTATGACTGAAGTGGATGTTGACAGACAACAGTAGACATGGTTTGAATTCAACCACAACCTTATCTGATTTGACACAGATAAGGGGGTTAAAAGCACAGTGTGTGTAAGTGCAGTATGGCAACTGGCAAGTCTATGTCATGTAGTATAAGGAGTTGTGTGTGTACAGGATGCGGAGTAAAGAAACTCATCCCCAGTCTGTTTTGTGGGTGTTCCCTCAGTCTGCCACGTGGGAACAGAGACGTCTGCTTGACCTCAGTGGTTTAAACAGTCCGTGGTCAGAGCGTGAAATGTCTTTTGAAATACTTTTGGGCCGTTGTTGTACTCTTCTGGAATAGGTATCCTGCAGGGTAGGGAGAGGTGCTCTGATGGTACCTTTCGCGGTAAATGTCAAGTGTCTGAAAAAGAGAAAGAAAGCATACATTACAATTGACCCCGTTCATGTATATACAGTAATTAATGCAAACTACTCCGGTTGTGTGACAAATAAAAGCAAATCCACACTAGTCAGGTGCAATAGATAGAAGTAATGCAGATGTGTACAATACACCACCATAGCAAAGTTTGGGAGTTCACTTTGATATGTCCAGTGTTTTTTTTTTTTTTTAAGGGGACATTTTGAAGTGACCCTACACTTCTGAACAGAAGTATGTCTATGTGATATCATACCTAATCTCATAATTGCCTGCGGCAACTCTGCCTTCATGCGTACACCACTTTTCTGATGCCTAACATACTGTAGGCCATCTCCCATCTGACTTGCAATAGCAGCCTCTGGCTCCAGGCTGGGACTTCTGGATGGCTCCTAAAAAGAATAAACAGCAATTGCCATATGATTTGTTAATAAACAGCAATTGCCATACAAAACAAATCATAGCTTTAAAAAATAAGCAAGGCAATCAGATGTAGAAATAGAAATGATAATTACCTTGCCATGAGGCACCCTTGCCACCCTTGTCACCATCTATGTTACTTCTTGATATCAGTTTATTTATGAACATAAATAAAACACAAACACTTACACCATGTTGAGGGCAGCAACCATGGCTAACAGACATCATCAGGGTAGTGCCATCAGGTAGTGCCATCAGGGTAGACCGACTTCGCCCTGGACAGTTGTTGACAGTTGAGCCCACAAAGTCATAACAGACACATGAAAGGAGGGGATAAACTAAACAGTTACAGACACAAATACAGTACATGCACACATATTAAATGCTATATGTGTGTGTCTCTATTTGGTGAGTGAACTCACTTGCAGGCTTGGAACTTCTTCCTTATGGAAGTGACACACATTTGGAACATTCCAAAATGCACACAGCCTAAGTGTCTCTGACACAGCGTTCTCAGGGCAGCAGTCCTCACACCACCTACTAACAGAGGGAACAGAAAGAGGCTTACATTAATTAATACATTGCAAAACACATAGAACATGAAAAGACCATCACTGAAGCACTACTACACTCACATGCATCTTAAATAAACACATGCCTCAATGTAAGTCACCAAACATTGGGCAAATAAAGGCTATAAAATGAATACCATTTAGCCAAACACTACCCTTCACAAACTAAAGATCCCTTTACTTATCGGCATGATATTTCTGGTAATTGAAATTCCCCAAATGCTCCCCTTTCACATCCACTATATGACGGATCTATGAGCATGACTATGCAAAACTACAGTTCCTAAATTAGGGGTGAGATAACTTACACATCAGCCTACTTCATTCATTTGTTTTACTGGTCCTCTTTCCAGTTATAGCAACACTACATATTATGCATCAACACTACATGTATTAAGTTTAATGTTAACTACCCATGCCCCATGGAGTTCGCAAAGTAATGTTACTAACTAGCTGCTAACGTTAACAACTTACACCTGTGTCTGTCTGCTAACTAACTTCAGCCTTCAGCCTGCATGGTAACAGCCACTTTAAGCTAAGCTACTTGCGTCTGATATTTCATTCAAACTAAAACTCTACATTCATAACGACATATCAGACTGAATTGTTGCTAGATATGATATTGACTATCATTCGAAAAATCCCACATTACATGATGGTTAAGTTAGTTACTGGAAAAGTTAACATTAACAGCTAACATCGCTAACGCTAGCGACGTTAGCTCGCTAGTTCTAGCTATCGATATGTTGTATGCTGATTCTAACATGACAATAATGGCTTTGGTTAACATTTCATTGTGAAAACAATACATTTCTAATAAATTCCCGTTTTCAAGTGGCATACAAAAGTACTGTAATTCTTACCTTGAATATGATGTTTGTACAGAGTTGAAGATTGCAGTCAGATTAATGGTTGAAAAGTGACGGTTGAAGCGAAGTCACTCTGGCTGGAGTTGAAAAGTCAGGGGTGGGGGATGGGAATTACTGCGTGTGCGCATGCGCTTATCAAGAGGCGATAAGCAGCCGTGGAAAATTATTATGGCTATGGCTATGGCTATGGCTATGGTTATGGAAAATTATTAGGCTGAAATGTGTTATGCTTGCTCAATAGTGTGATCAAAGCCTTAATTCTTGACATCAAATTGACTTCCTCAACCGTCTCTGGTATGTCATTATGAGTTAAAAGAAAGATAAGGTTAAAAAAGGGAAAACACAGTAGGCTAGTTTACTTAACTATTTACAGTAGCCTAGCTGCTAGGCTACTAGTGGCTATAGTGATTTGTTTACAGTAGTGTTTTGACTACTGTAATTTCTACGGTAACACTTACTACTGTAATTGTAGTTTACAGTAGAGGTACCGCATTTCCATTTACAGTATTTTATGTATTCACTGTGAAATGAAAACCAATTAAATACTGTGATTTCAGTAGTTTTACAGTAACTTACTGCCCAATTGTTGCCAGCAAGTTACTGTGAATACTTTTTACAGTAAAGGTACCGCATTTCCATTTACAGTATTTTATGCATTCACTGTAAAATGAAAACCAATTAAATACTGTGATTTCAGTAGTATTTACAGTAACTTACTGGCCAATTGTTGAAAAGAAAAAATACAGTAGTTTACTTTACTATTTACAGTACTATAGTGGCTATACTGTGTTTGTTTTACAGTAGTGCTTTGACTACTGTAATGTCTACAGTAACACTGGGACTACTGTAATTGTAGGGGCGTTACTGTAAATTTTACAACATTCTATTGTAAAAAGCATATACAGTAGTGCTACTGTGAAATTTCCTGTAAATAACTGTGAATTTCACAGCCATTTTTTACAGTGTGGGAGTGTGGCAGATGTGGAGGGAGTGACGTTGGAGCTTTCATTATTGAGGAAAAGAGATGAGAGAGTGTAGACCCTTCATAAGAATCTCTGATTTATGAAGGTGAGAGATTTTATGTCAGTGAGGCAGGCTGTAAGGGTGGAGTAGGCTTTGGTGTTCTCAGAGGTGGAAAACTCCAGCTTCAGAGAGTAAAAGTCCGATCATGTATTGGTTCTACATGTGCACTAGCACAGGTGATCTCATCAATTAGGTACTCTACCTAGCTGAAGAGTTGTGCCAGAGCCATAGAAAGAGAGAGTTGCTACACGCTTTGATGTCGCCGCCACACGATCAAAAGTTCCAAAAAACCTGCGCTGAGTGGTTGAATCACAGGAGGGTGCGATGTACTTCTGGATGCTGGAGGGTGTAATCAATTAACTCATTGACTACTGACTAAGAGATTGTCTGTTAATAGTTCCAAAACCAAAAGAAATGTATGGACATTATGTATTTGAAGTATTGATCTAGTCTATGACACATGTAATGTTTTTAATATTTGTTCACATTTGTTCACCATTCATGCCTGCACTATTGATCAAAACTACACTGTGTTGCAGCAGCAAGAACCTGCGTGTGGATTTTGTGAATGGACTCGACACACCCCCAATTAACACCTGTCCAATCAAGAGACTCACGTGTAACATAAAGGAAATCCTGAATGACTTGATGAAAATGACCCCGATGAAGGCGTAAGCCGAAACGTTGGTCAATGAAATATCTTGAAGCTACGAGTGTGCCACGACACTTCTGTTTAATTTAATAGTTCCAAAACTCCCATAACGCGGAATTAGCCTGGGAAAAATGCTGCCATTTTTTCCTATGGAGGTCTATGGGAGTGTCGCCACTCTGTTTTATCTACCTGAGTTGTGCTAATAAGAATCAGCTGGTTTAAATGAATGGTTGGCACAGATATGTGGCAGGACTTTTACTTTCTGAAACTGGATTTTTCCACCTCTGGATGTTCTTTGAGGAGAGGTAGAGTTGGGTGTCATCGGCATAGCAGTGGAAGTGGAGGCCATGTTGGCATAGGATCTATCCAAGGGGGAGGATGAACAGGATGAGGAGGAGGGGGCCAAGAACTGAACTCTGTGGGACACCATGAGTGACCGGAGGGGACAATACCAGATGCCAGGGAGGAGTTGATTATATTGGTGATGAGGGGGGAAAGTGAGGTAGGCTTTGGCAAGAAATGTGGGGATTGGGTCAAGGGGAGAGTTTGAGGACTTTATGAGATCGTCGAACATCAGTTTTAGTGATTGGAGTGAACGAAAAGAGTAAGTGGGATGGAGGGGGTGGAGGTCCAAGGGTAGAGGAGTTGGAGCTATGGGCCAGTTGATTATGGATGTTGTCGATCATAATTTTGAAGAAGGAGAGGAACGAATCACACTTGGAGGTGGTGAAGGAGTTGGAGATTGTGTCCATGGGTTTTAGGAGTTTGTTGATGGTGGAAAAGTTGGAGCCGGATTGGATGATGGAGGAGTAGTGGGAGGAACGGGCAGAGTTGAGGGGATTTTTGTATTATTGTCTGTCAAGTTTGTAGGCTTCTAGGTGGACAGTGAGACTGTTTTTTAGTGTTGTCAGCATTTGGCTTTGAGGAGGCGGAGTTGGTTAGTGCACCAGGGGATGGAGTGTGACGGAGACAGATGTGGTTTTAAGGCCTGCGATGGTTTTGAGACAGGATGACAGTGCATCATTGTAGGCGTTGACAAAGACAGTGGTGTTCCAATGTGTTTAGGGTTGCATTGGAATTTGCAATGGTGGTTGTCAGTAATAGGGGAGAGAGAGGTGGGGCTGATGGATTTGACGTTCCTGAATGTTATGGCCAGGCAATAAGTGCTCAAATGAAGTAGGAGTGAGAATGGGTACTATGGTGGTTTTGCCACAGCCCCCATTTCATGGTTTGTCTATGTATGTAAATCCAGTTGATGTAGTTAAGTTGAGGGAGTGTTCAAGCGGTTTTGCCATGTTTCGGGTAATTCGATAAATTCACTGAGAATTGGGCCTTTGTTGCTGAGGGAACGGGTGTTAAAAAGGGCGAACCTTAGAAGTGGTTGGTTTTGGGTAGGCTGGTCAGACTAGTGTTTGTAGGCAGATGGAGCACACATGGTGTTTGTTGTGATGACATAGGTGGGAAGTGCTACGGGTGCTTTGATGGATGTAGTGGAGATGAAGTAGGAGAGTTTTTTTATGATAAAAATACAGAATGGAGGGATAGGGGTGTTCAGCTTGTATGGTTGTTGTGAGATAGAGTATGTCAATTACATAGTTATTAGCAAGGTATAGGGTGAAATCTTGCACACATATTAACTGATGGGAAAGTTTCGACACGACAGGACAGTCGGCGAAAGGCAAGTTGGACGAAGCTTGGAGATGGTTGAGTCCGGGCCTGGGGGACTGAACGTGGATGATGAGCAGAGGAGACAGAGACTGAGAGGTCAGAAGGGTCAGCATCAAGTCGTTCGGTAGCTAGCCGCCTACTGCTAGCAGAAGCTAAGTGGGGGCAGCAGTCCCCGGCAACGTGGCCAAACTTCATGCGGACAGCAGCAGACTGTCCAGAGGTCTACCTCACAGTACCGGTGCCGGAGAAGGAGATGGAGTGGTGGTGGGGGAGTCCAGGTTGTAAGCCTCAAACAGCAAGCTGGTGTGAGGTGGCTAGTGGTTACAGCTAGCTTTAAGAGGGGTCATCCTTATGTTCCTCAGGTCCTATGTTTCCCGTTTTTCCCCAAAAGGGTCCTATGTTTCCCGGTCGCAATACATACATATTTATTTGGGAAAAGCAGAGAACATAGGACCCTTTTTTAAATGTACCCCGGTCCCATACAAAGTGGGGAACATAGGAGCCAGGGAACATAGGACCCGGGAAACATAGGCACGCTCCCTTTATGACTTCTAGAGCCAGCTGGATATGCCAACCACTGGCTAACTGTGGGCAGTGGTCCCAGACAATGAGGTCTAACCACACCAGGACAGAAGAAGGATTCTATCCAGGGGTCCAACACACAGTAGTAGCACTAGGCACATATGGAAGTCCAGGTTTGTGGTCGCCTACAACCAGTGATTTAAGTGGTGGTGGTGGTGGTGGTGGTGCTTTCCCTTTGAGAAGCTTGTGGAGTTACCCAGGGATGAGCTGCCAGTGGCGGTGGTGTTTCCATTAAGGATGTAGTGGTAAAATAAGAGGTGGGTAAACTGAATTCTGTGATCACAGTTGGTGGACTGTGTCATGCAATATCGATTTTTAAAAAAAGCCATGTTTGATGATGGTGGAGGTTATTGTCCAACATTGATAACAACACCAGTGGTATCAAATGGTTCCTAGAGTGTTGATGAGTGTACATACAGTATTGTGAATGTGGATAATACAGTGTGATTTTTGAATGTTAAGAATTGCAATTGCAAACTCTTTTGAGAGGTGGATAAATTCTAATTAGAGGTGCATAACCTCTGTTTCTGAAATTTCAATGAGAATCATTCAGTGAATAAATTGTGTTTACTTGCATGTAGCCCTCCTCTACCCCTGGTTGCCATGGGGTAGTCTGGAAGGCAGTGGTGGGGGAGCTGTTGGTGCTGGTCAGGAGTTGATGCCATTGTAGGAGGTGATGGCAAGTCAATTGGCATCCAAGTTGGTAGAATCCATGTACAGATGGAAGGACGATTATTGGCCGATATAGTTGAGGCGATATCGCTAGGTAAAGTTTATTGGAGGGATGGGTAGAGTTTGGATAGAGTAATGGCGAATAAACAATGCTGGCGTCCTCAAACATTCGGGAAGCAACTGGACACGTTCAGACACAGGAAAACAAGAAATTCAGAAACAGGCATCAATGGGATCATTTCCAGACTGACCTACAGACAGACACACATTTGTCTGGGATTCACCCAGGTTTGTAAAGTAGTTAAATTTAGCACTCATACTTTTACCAGTATAAAAGACTGAGATAGGCCACTCCCTAATCCTGAAATCCTATCTTATCTCTGTTTAAGATGCCATTTAGGATTTTTGATATTACAGAAGCATGTTTCATGGTTATGTTTATGGGTATGGTTATGAGATTTGGCAGATACTTTTGTTTTGTGACGGCATAACTGCAACTGGATATCTTAAATTAAGATACGATAAGAGATCTGAGATAAGATAGGACACAGCCATTGGTTTGGGAACTGCTTCTGTGGGGGGCACTGTGGTGCAGGCTACAACGCACATACCATGTGCGCCCAGGGGACCCAGGTTCGAATTCGACCGGCGGTCATATCCCAATCCCTCCCCATCTCTCCCTCTCCCACATGCAGTTAGGATATTCTTCTGTAACGAGGCCCCTGGACACTAAGTCAAACATTCAGAATTTTGATAAGCAAATAAAACAAAAAATACTTCTCATTATTTATTTTCTTTATTTTGTTTTATCTAAGAAATTTGACTTAGTGTCTCAATATTTTGGCTTTGTGAATGATTGACTTTTGTGAGTTTGTGGCCGATTATTTTTTTCAATGAGTGCTTCCATTACCAATATCTGCCCAGTAATTTATTGTTATATGGGCATCCATACCCACTGAAATGAATATCAACTCTTATCTGATGGATTCGCTAAATGACTTTTTAGTTACCACAGTATCACAACAACACACTATCCTGTTGGAGTCTTATCTGAAGTAAACCTGAATGATTAAGTAGCCTTCCAACATTCATTGAAATCTGCTCCTATAACCTTTATTCTCTTTCCTTTCTTTAGGTTGCTAAGTGGTTCTCACTGAGACATAAGACATTTGAATGAAAAAATCTGGTTATCATTTGAATGAAAAATCGAAATTTGGTTATCATTCAGCTAGGGGCAACATTTGAATGAAGAGCTGTTGTCATGATAATTTGTCATAAAAAGTACCTAGCTAGATACAAATGCTGTACGATTGTGTTGTGTGGTAGGGTGCACACACACACAGTATAGTGGATGAGTAGTGTCAAGGCCCATTCTGACACTTATTATGACCGCCGCTAGCGATTGTCAGTGTGTGGTGAGTGTTCTGGCACATAATGTCTGGCGTGCATCAGGTGTGTGACATAGGTGGTGGTTTGTGAGGTTCCCCCGTGAAGCGCTTTGAGTGTCAAGAAAAGCACAATATAAATGTGGTGTGTTGTGAGCAGGTTGTAAAATACATAGAGTAAGGAATCGTTCTCCTATCACGACAAAAGGGCCTTTGAATAGATTTATTATTCATTATTATTTCTCACAACACACCACATTTATATTGTGATTTTCTTGACACGCAAAGCGCTTCACAGGGGAACCTCACAAACCACCAGCTATGTCACACACCTGATGCACGCCAGACATTATGTGCCAGAACACTCACCACACACCAGCTTGAGGTGGAGAGTGAGAGAATTTTGTAACTCCCAACCGGGTCCACGTAAACAGGTACGCTAAACAATGCAGGTGATGGTTCAAAGCCTTCCAGGATATGCGTGTCATGTAAGCAATTACCCGTGAAGCCTTCAACACTTAAAGACACAAAAGGGAGTTTTTGAAGAGTGGGGAACTTTAGATATTTGCAAGACTATACATGAGAAGGTTACTCAATCACTTAAACCAGGTGGAAAATAACAAATGCATTTGTGGTTGAGCTGTTAAGCTCCTGTTATCAGAAGAAGTGTGTGTGTGTGTGTGTGTGTGTGTGTGTGTGTGTGTGTGTGTGTGTGTGTGTGTGTGTGTGTGTGTGTGTGTGTGTGTGTGTGTGTGTGTGTGTGTGTGTGTGTGTGCGTGCGTGTGCGTGTGTGTGTGTGTTTAATTAACATTACACTTTCAGGTTTTGTTATTGATGACATAAGTATTGATTTAAGATGTGGAGGCATTCTCCATTTTACCTCTGGGGTCTGCTACTTAGCCCCCCATTTTGAGTTATTGCTCGACATTGCATGCCATCTACTTATGGCCCTTGTGGCCCTGTTTCCACATACTTTGGCTTATAATCAAGTGCTTGATCTCTTTTGAAAGCTGACGCCTTGTAGACTTTTTTTGGAACCAACAGATTGACTTTTTGATGAACTGTCAGAGAGTGGCAAAGGGTAGAATGATATATTTATTCTTGAGAAATTTAATTATCAGTTTCTTGAGGACTCGGTTATGTGGTTTAACTTGAGTTGCCCCCTAGGTTAAGTCAACAAAATGACAAATTGATTTGATTAATAATTTGCCCAGACTTGTTTGTGTAGCATAATATTGTTAACTTTGATCATCCAATCGGTAAAAACATGGAGACATGTGATTGTCCTGCAACATTGCTCAATCTTGACAAGTTCAGTTGTGACTTTTGAGTGCATCTCTGATAAAGCATTCAGTTTTACATCTATCTAACGTCTATCTACATCTATCTAACATTGATCTGTTGACTGTTTGCAGGTAGGCCAATGGCATGTCTTGTAGGCAGAGCAAAGCTATATGCTCTGACACACTGTCCACTTAATCATACTGATGTACTGATGAAGGAATAGATTAAATTGAAAGATATAGAAGGTTTGAAAAGTGATATAGTATTTTCAGTCCTTTCAAAATACAAAAATTCAGTTTTTTTATTTTGATATGCGGTGTGGCTATACATTTTGTAGTTTATTTTGATAGACTTAATAGACTCGAGCTAGGTCTAGGTGGCACTGATTGTTTGTTTTTTTTTGTTTTTCTCATACATTTTCTCCTGACATCATCAGTGACTTTAAGAAACAGAGACCTATATGAAAAATGGCCAGAATTTTCATTTAAGAATTTTATGTGCTGTACTTATGTGTGTTATAGGCTAAACCCCTCTAGCAAATAGGCACTTCTTCTAAAAAAGTGAGTGGGTCCTGTCCCACCCTCATATAATGGCCCCAATGCCCTTGCAGATGATATTGTGAGATTTTACATTGACAATGACCTTTGTATCGGCCCTTCTTTTTGAGGCACCTTGTAGGCCTAAGAGTTTACAGGCAGAGGATGGAAGAGGATAGCTGACTGCACAGTCAAAGACCCGGGCCAATGAGTATGATCAGGTCTGCAGGTGACTCATTGGAGATCATCTAATACGAGAAAGTCCACCAATGCCATGCACAGCCAATTTACAGAATTACAAAAGTCAGTCCCCTGATATTCATAACAACAAACAGCAGTTCTCCATTCAAGAATTCTGCCACGTTGATTTTGAAAGTTAGTTGTAGCCTGTAGTTGTGTCATGTGTAGTATCAACTGTAGCTGCAGTTGTGTTTGACCACAGACCCTGCCAAATATTCTTGAGATTGAATTATGGTCCTGTGTCACAGGTGTGGAAAGGTTTTGTTGGAAACGTTTTGTGCTCTTGGTCTATTCCATAGTAGTTAGTAGTGATATCTCAGTAATATGTGGCCTCAGGTGGTTGTTGCAACTGCAATTCATCGAAAGGCAGGTTTACTGTGTCCTCCTTCTGAAGATCAAACAAATAGTTTGTGTCCAAGCACTCTTATAGAGGAGATAATAATACAGTGACATTTATATGAACCCTTTAGTAATCACCATCATCAAAGCCTCCTGTCTGATTCACATCCTCTTGTGGTAATCTAAGTAACCATATTAATTCCAACATTGACGGATTTTGCATGTGCGCGCCAACAGTGTTTGATATGGCCAGATTAAGTGGGGAGTTGTCAACCATTGACCCGTGGTATAAAGACAAATTGATTGTGTTCTCCAAAGCGTTCCCGAGAGTTCCGGTCCAAGCCCTAAATCCTTTCTTCTGCCTCATAGAGCCATTGTTTGGCCAAATGTGCAAACTTTTGAGAAGACACACATGCTCGCTCTTGTCTCTAATGAAACAGCTATACAGTGGTTGGGCTTGAGCTAAACTGGGGTCAGAGGGTATCCGAGTCCCATATTCAGTGGAACTCGCCAGGACAGGAAGGCTTTGGCAAGGCTTTGTAGTGTTTTCGCCATGAACCGATGCCAGATAACATATGCCTCCCTTGAACAATTTGAGGAAGTCTGTATTATTCCTAAAATAATGCTCAAATGCTGCTGTACAGATGAGAGAGCCAACTTGAATGTAATGTGCATCCTCTTTGAATCAGCATTAGTTAGGCTACTTTGAATTCCCTAAATTAAATTATAGAATGCACCCCCCTTGTGAATTGTGACCTCTTTTTATGTGTTGTGCAATCATAATGATCTTCCCATTTTTATGATTGTGTAATGGCTTCCATGTTTCATACAACAGTACGTCATTCTGCAGCACACACAGAAAGTTGTAGCTAAATTCATACTGTATTTGTCTTTAGTTTGTGTGGTAAAATAAACACTGAAAACCAAGAACACAAACTTGTTTAAAGTCCAAACTTTATTCAACGTGTTGTGACAACATTAAAAAATAAACAAATTATCTTGATGAATGATAGTTGTTATGTGTTTATATTTACATTTGTGAAAGGACAATACCACCATCCATGACCCCCGGCTATTCCTTACTGATAACAAACTACAGTTATTGTTGGACTGAGATATAAAAGGAAAGAAATGTATCTAAACAATCGATTGAAACCAAACCAAAAGGGTTTTCATAGAAAAATATTTTTATTCCACATAATTAACAGGGACGAAGATCTCACAGTATTTGCACCCTTACAAACATTCAGGCTTATTAGATTTCCTCTACTGAGATAGAGCTAGGTAGGATGATGCTTGAATAGTGATCTAACATTTCCCTTGTAATATCTTACATCAGAATAAGAACTCCTCAGAATCAAAGACCTCAAAACAAAATATAAACAAAACATCAGAATCCATGTATTTTTTTATATAAAAAGTACATACTGGTTTACACACTGTGAGCAGAGAAATAGGTACAAATTCACATTTTATTCCTCAACTTTGAAAAAGTGCAGCAAACTAATACTTTTTGTACTGGCACTGCATTTTGCATTCATACAAAAAGTCTTTAATCATCGCTACATATAAATTTATTTGCTCTTGGGACAAAAGGCAGACAGGAGAGGAAACACTCCTGGAAAATGAGCTTGTGTCCGACTTTCCTGTTCTGCCATCACATCATTGTGACCCGTTCTTCTCCAGAACAACAGAGGGTAGACCCTGCCCCACCCCCTGTCATCTCCGGTGGGGAGAAGCAACCACCTCAGCCCTTCTGTGGCAAGCCTGCTTCCACAACGTCTCGGCAAGCCCAGACAATTCCACAGTGTCTCAGGAAAGCGGGTGATATATGAGTTGCACCCAAAGTTCATCTCCTCTCTCTGGTTCAGCTCCCAAAGAAGGTCTTCCAAACCACCAGCGGAGTCACTGGTGTCTGGAGTGTGACTCACCTCCAAGTGCTTACAATCACCACTCTATTTGCAGTACTTCATCTGGGACTGTAGTTCAGCACACATTTACATCTGATTCATATGTCTACAGCCACACAGAATCATACCATGGCACCGCAGTGTCCATCACATATCAGGGCTAGACAATCGACAACCTGTGCCAACCAGCTGGCTCATCACAGTGAAGCTCAAAGCAAAGGCAGAGTCTTAGGAATTGCACAGCCAACATTACACTAGCTGACCAGAAAGGCCCCAAAGAAACTCGACTTCTCATCCATGTCAATCGTGCTCACGTTGCTGACCGTGACGAACACCCTATCCCCAGCTCCGAGCTGAAAGAGCCCGGCCTGGTAGATTGAGTACAGGCCGTACTCCGCGTCTCGGGACCAGCAGGTGGTCCGGGCATTCTTCATGAGCAAGATGGGCACAGGGTAGGAGCCCATCTTCTTGTAGACGTACTGAAGCATGGGCTTGCCCCGCACAGAGCTCCCGGGGTTCTCCCCGGCCTCCTCTTCGTCGTCCTCCTCCTCCAGGGAGGCCATGTGCCTGAAGTAGGTCTGGGAGTAAATGTAATAGAGACCAGCATGTGGCACTACGAGCTCCCCGTCACTGAGCTGCACATTCTGGAGGAAGGCCAAACCTTTCTCTGACTCCCAGGACTGGATCTTCTGGCCATGGACCTTCCTGTTAGAAGGACCTGCAACATTGGGGCCAAAACAAGGCTTATTATTATGGGCACGGCCTGTCAGAAAAAAAGGACCATTGTTTAAAAGCTTGGCAGTAGACAGAGAAAGGATATAAGTTTCAAAGCCATTTCTCCAATTACATACCGGCTTTTCTACCTTTTTTTTTTGTTTTAGCCTAATGTGCAGGAAAAGCAAATTGAAGAAAAAAAGAGAGAAATTGTTGGACCCGGATAGTAACTCCCATAGTTTTCAAGTATCAGCAAAATCTGCATTTCCTCACTCTGACACAGCCAGCACTTTCATAAATGCTGACTGGGCACAATTGCTGAGTGAGCAATAAACTCTGTCTTGTGTTGCGCGTTTTCAACTTCACTTTCAATTCTATATGAAACCATACAGAAACCATCAGAGATCTGGACTTTAATCCTTGAAAGAACTCTGCATGTTGCCATGATAAAATCTCAGAATGAGTAAACACCAGCTAAAAGCATTCCTGTATCATGAGTAGTCAGTCTAATTCTGAAAGATAACAATTGTAGGCTACTTCATTTGAAGAACCCCATTTGTGAACAATGAAGACCCTTATTTACCATGATTTCTTTCTTCAACCATACAGAGAACAAACTGCTAACATAACCGTAAGGGCAAGGATGTACACAACCCAGTGGAGACTACACTTGAAGGAGCCTTATATAGACCACACTCCTCAGTGCCTCAGTGCCTTATCAGCACCAGTGCAAAACAGAATGAGTAAATGCGTTTTAAATGATGATCTGGACTGGAAACCTACCTCTTAAATCTTTGTCTGTCTCTGGAGGCAAACTGCCAGTGACGTGAGCTGCAATCTTGGGCCGGGGAGCGGTCTCCTGGTCTTGGATTACCAGAGAAGGCAGCATACGGTTCACCTCATCTGGGAGGAAATGAATAGTTATGTTAAATAAATGAATAGTTATGTTAAATAGAAGTTCATCCTTCCAGTTTAGAATTACAACCTGAGTCATATTGTGCAAAGTCATAAGAGGGTGATGCCTACCTTTAATTGCTGAGGTGATTTCCTTCTGGTAACGGTTTGACATTGACTAGAGTTGGAAAGAATGTAAGAGTTAATTTATTCCCAAATGAAAAGAATCTTGAACGGAACTGAAATGTTTAATTACTCCATTAAAAAGTCATTTTCATGAACAAACTCAAACGTTAAGCTCTACCCAACCAACGAATTCCTCATTTAATTAAAATGGAAACTGTATACTGGAGGTAAATGGCTTCATTGTGCATCCCTTGGCTAGCTTTGGCAGATTCAGCACCCCAACGAAGTTGATACCTTCTCGATTAAGAAGTGCAGCTGTTGCGTGACTTGCCAGCAGGGGTCGTCTTTCAGGTCTGATGCGCTTGGATCGATACCTTTGATAGTTCTGAGGTTGGCGCGCATCAGGCATGATACGCTGCTTTTGGAGAAGGTTTCTTTCATCTGTAAATCAAGTTGAGATGTCGATTTGCTTTCACTTACTAACAAACCTGCAAATGAACCTTTATTCAACAATAACAGAAAATTTGCTGCTACAATTTTCTGAAAGAAAAATATCCTACATTACATTTTGATAACATGCTGGGACTATAACATAGCCTACAGGTAAAAATATGAAAGAAGCTGTGTCTGACCCAGAAGTATCATTACATAAATGATAAAAAAAAAACTGTCTAACGCATTGTAATCCCTCATTAATCTCTCAAACAGGTAAATAGCCTAAGCATTAAGTGGGCTTTGTTCAAGTAACCATAAAATCTTCCATTTTTGATCCACTCTCTCTGTGTGATTAAGACAGGCATAAAACAGTATTAATTTGGCTCTGTTGAGAATCCAATTCGTTGTGGTTGCTTAGTTCTTTTTAGGGTCCACTGAGCACCCTGTTGGAACATATCCAGTTAAAGTTCAAGGAGCGCTGGATCGGACGGTGCGCCTTGCAGAATAGCTGACTTTTCCCCTCCTACAGCCTACTTTTCTTTGAAATGCAAGTTTATGGCCCATACAACTTGAGCAATCTAATGCATAAACCATCCCGTTTACAAACTGACCAATAAAGACAGACGTCTTCAATAAAACACTGTAACTGAAAAGTTACTGCTTCGGGAGAATTCGCATTCTTATCTGACACGCAAGAACATGCTGAACGACTAATTCGTTTGTCTTACCGTCGTCAGGACGTTGCTGAAGTATATGAAAGTCACTGCGACTGCAATGGTTTGCAGAAGAATCGCTGCCAACAGTAAAAGTCCGATATATTGCATAGTATGAGAGCTTGTCATATTGACCATCGCGTGCGCTGCAGAGGTACTAGACAAAAGCTGGAGATGAATTCTTTCAGTCAGTACATATGAAAAAACATGGAGGCGGAGCAGAGGTTGGCGATCAAGGAAAAGCGAGCAGGAACACAATCCTTTCTCCGAAATCTTGAGAGGCTGTCCCTACTGCTGCTGGTAAAGGACAGTTTCCTTTAAAAGTACATCCATACTTCAACAGCTGACAATTCAACAGTAATAATCTGACCAACTAATAAGTAAAAAAAATCTGGAATTGAGTTGCAATGTTCATGACTCTTCCGTTTATTCTGTTTTTCTGATTTAAAATACCTTAATGTCATTGTGGCCAAACTGTTTTCCATACAAATGCATACAAAATTACTTCAGAGCCCAGAAGTTGGGTTCTGTGTCTTAATATTTAACACATGGGCTAAATCTGATCCCCCCACATGAATGTCCAGGGGGGGGGGGATTTGGGCCCTATTGTTTTTCGCTGTTGTATTTTTAAGAGGTGGGGGTATTTTCGTCATCTGATTTATTGTGCTGAAGTGTTCAGTTTCTAGTCGACCTCTGCCCACAGCTTTAGAGGGGCCTCTTTTGAATCCATCAAACAGGACAGAGCGAAAGCTGGCATTTCCCCTCCCTAACAGCCAAAAAAGGGAAAATCCATCCTGTAGAGAGAAGAAAAACAATCTACATAAAGAACAGAGGACCCCCCCCCCCCCCCCATACTGTACACTACACAACTCTAAAGAGACCCACTATTCATCATCTGAGTCCAAGTTGATTTGCCTGAATATGCAATCTCAGTCTCCATGGAACCAAAGGCTGCAATTTGAGTCATGTTGGCCTGTTCGCGTGCAGGGGAAGATCATGATGAGGTGCGACAGGTATTAGTGAGCCATTTCATACAGGGCTTTTTTTTGTGTGTGTGTAATGTGATAGACGATGTGTTCAGGCTACCCAGGGGCTAATCTTAGGGGCCCTAACAGGAGGCATGTAACAGCTCTCCGCCACTCTCACAAAGCCCCTGTGGCACAGTAACCGCTGCAGCATTGGACACTCCGAGTCCACTGTTATTACACTGTAACATCAGTGTAAGATGTTCCAGACCCAACATCCTTATAATAAGCAGATGTTTTCCCCCCAACTCAATTCTGCTCATTTCAATATCTGGCTCCCCCCCCCCCCCCCCCCAAATTTTTTCGTTGGAGGTGAGAGTTTCGTAGAGCTACAACGCAGGCGTGCATTTTGGTGTGCAAGCAGGCAGGCGAGCGCGTCTGTTTGGTTGTCTAATTTGTGGTTTCTGACACGCAGGCCTGTGGTGTTGCAGAGGTGGAGTCGCGGACGGTTGCGAGCAATTTGCCAAATAAGTGCTCGGCCCATGCAGCCTTGTTTGGGCCAAACATGTCGTGCTGCGATTTGATCAGTGGCCGTAATGAGGAGCAGATGAAGTGGCCACGACCCATAGAGCCACGCACTGAGACCGCCCACGCCCCCACATACACACACACACACACACACACACACATTGAGACAGCCCACACCCCCACATGCACATGCACACACACACACACACACACACACACACACACACGCACACCCACGCATTGAGACAGCCCACGCCCCCACATACACACACACACACACACACACACACACACGCACTGGGACAGCCCACACCCCCACATACACACACACACACACACACACACACACACACACACACTGTGACAGCCCACGCCCCCACATACACGCACACACCCACACATACAGTATACATACACATACACACACACACACACACACACACACACTGAGACAGTCCACACACACCCCCAACACACACTGAGACAGCCCATGCCCCCCTTCACACACACACACACACACACACATGCACACACACACACACACACACACACACACACACACACACACACACACACACTCTCTGAGACGGCCTACTCCTCTATGCACACACTCACACACACACACACACACACACACACACACACACACACACACACACACACACACTGAGACAGCCCCCTCACACACACATACATACACACATGCACCCCCCCCCCCACACACACACACACACATACACACAAGTCCATGAGTCAGACTCACAGCCAAGTCCAAATCAGGTACTTAGTGTAAACCACAGATTCAGATCAGGTCTAATTTTAGCAGTGGAGTACATCTTATCTGCTTTCACCGAAAGAAAGATACAAGAAAGAAACTATGTATTACTGAGGAACCTGTGGTGGTTGAGAAAGCCGGGTGTGAAATATGTGAAAATGAAACCGGAGACACCTGGATAGGCCTCAATCAGTTGTGCACTGACTTGTTCTAAGATTTTGTTACAAGGAAATTATTGCACAATATTTCACTTAACTCCCAAATGGAAAATATAGGCACATAAAAGTAGATAACAGCCCTAACCTCTTTGATTAAAGTGTTATCTAAACATGGCTTGACAGTAAACTAAATCTCGAACTGCCTTACAAGAACAAACTGCGATAAGATTAACTTAACGACCGAATTAACGATAGACACAGCATGAGTGGGAGGGTTGGGTGAATATATAACATCTACTGTGTTTTTTTTTTTAAAAAACACGTTGATATACTACTGAGTGAACCTCAGACTTAAGAAAATATAGTCTACTTTATGACATGGAAAAACAAATCTGATGATTTCAGAAAGAAAAATTCATCCCACTTGCATTGCATTACAATCCTGTTTGAAAAGAGAGGGGAGGGGGCGAGGGGGAGAACACAATAGAGACCAGAGTTTGTGCTGCAGCTCAAGTCTGATCTTGACTTTTCTCTCTCACTCCCAGTGCTCCTTTTTGTCTCCCTCCCTCCCCTCCTCTTTCTCTCTCTCTCTCTCTCTCTCTCTCTCTCTCTCTTTCGCTTTCTCTCTCCTACTCTCTCTCTCTCTCTCTCTCTCTCTCTCTCTCTCTCTCTATCTCAGTCAGCCAGCTGTGCTCGACCGTGGTCTCCACAGGCCTTCGTGTTGACATGACCCCCCTCTGAATGGCAGGCAACCTAAACAATGCAACAAATAGAGCGGCCGATCTGCTCATATCTGGCACACGTATGCTGCAGGGGTGGAGGAGGAGGAGAAAACTTTGGTGGAAAAAAAAAAAAAGCTTGCAGGGACCAATGGGCAGGCCGGAAACTCGGGATTTTCCAGCAGCAGCCCGAGAGTTCAAGCTTGGCTTGGTTTGTTTTAGCTGACGCCAGGAAAAGCTCCAGCAGAGAATCAAACTCATCTCTTAAGGTGGCTCTTCCGTGCGGAGCCGTCAACCCGCTGGGCGCACGGGGTCTCCACACACAAATTATGCTCCCTCCCACGGGCTAACGGCTGTCTCGCAGAGCGCTGGCTGAGAAGCGTTTTTTCACCTCGTTAGAGCGCTCAAACATATTTCTCCGCAACACACAAAGTGATTTGTAGTCACGTCCTGAGAATTGCATCCTTTCTTTCAGTTTGAATGGAATCCAGGCCGTATGAATTAAATTTGAGTGCCCCCCCCCCCCTCTTATGTGATCTAAATCATACGTTAGGCAGTCAGAAAAGGAGTGGGAAGAAAGCCTTTTGAAACAGGCTATTTTGGAACGTCTATTCCTCTGGGTGCTGTAACACACAGGAGCACAATAGCCCAAGCAGTCCATTTACTTTTCATATTAACTAATAGTTTACAACTGCAGCGTTTAAAAGTAAACAGCAGTGCCAACTGTTTGGTTTGGGTTGTTTTGGTGTGTTTACTGGTTGACCAGTACACATGGGGGCATACCCCCCTCACAGCGCATGAGGACATGGTGAGGATTTTTTTTCTTTTTTTTTTCTTGCGTAGTCTTGTTTTAATGCCTCATTTCACTTGGGGAATCAAGAATTTGGCTGGAAAAGAGGCCCCTGCTTGAGGAGGCCCAGCTTTTTTTTTTTATTAGGAGGAAAGTGGTCCTCTGGCATACAGTGTCAGTAGGAGCAGAAGGTAGGGAGGGAGTGAGAGGGACGACAGAGACCTCGACAGCCAGGCCATGTTAACAGACAGGGAAGTGTGCAAGTCAAAACAAGGAGGAAAAGAGCGGTTTGGTCGCATGAAGTCACATATGAGTATGAGTCGTCCGGCTGAAGGGAGATTCCCAGAGTCTGGTGGCGTATGACTAAATGAATGTTTCTCCGGTGGTGTACGAAATGTCTCTGCTGAAATCAATCACAGACTGTAAATGGTGCTTATATGCAGCTTAAAAACTGGAGGATACTGCTTGTGTGTGTGCGGTGATCTCTCCCCCCCCCCCACACACACACATTCAAACAGATATGTTGGTTTTAAATTGGTGTAATTTCGTAATAGAGTAGATAATTTAATATGGTCAGTTCCTGTTACACTAATGTGCGGCTTTTAAAACATTATTTCAGTGCTTGAATGTTGTCCTCTGTCCAAGAGAGCGAGGCAAGTAAGGCTTTTCGTCTTAAGTCATCTTTGCGGATACAAATCTGTGCAAGATGGAAGTTTTCTTTTTTATTACCATTTGGCAGGCTCCAGCTTTTTGGGAGGAGAGACAACCAAAGACCAGTGGTCATCCATGGGTGGGGTCATGATAGATGTCCAGAGCTCTGAGTTAACAACATAAACACACAGATCATTCTGTCATCGGAGAGATGGCCAAACGATCGTCTAAACATGATTTTCCTGCACTCCTCCAAACATCTGAATCTGAGTATCATCACAGGCAGTGGAGTGGAACACACTATGAAACAAAAGGCTCCATTAACAAGAACAAAATCATAGAACATCTGTGACAGATTGCCCATTGTGTCCAAAGTCCTTACAGTCCATGTGTGAAGGTAATGTGCTTGCTTGTCTGTGGGGGACATGACTCCAATCAGACACCACACACTCGACTCGACCGACATCGCGTTAATGGAATGAGACGTAAATTATGCTTGTTTAGAACAATTAGAGGGCGACCATCTGTTTTCAGGCATCTGTGTCCCACAGCTAAACAAAGGTGGCTTTAGATAGACCGAGAGTCAGCGTCTACACAGCCCCTGTGTCATCAAGGAAGAAAACCAGCTCTGAGGACTTATAACGAAATCCCCTTGTTGGTTGGAGAAACAAGCGTATCTCTAACTGTGTGGCCTTAAAGTCAGGAAGCTCAATACAATGTGAACCCGAGTCAAATGATAACATTCTCTTGCACGAGTGGTATGTGAACTTTCACATGCACACACAACTCAGAGGGTTTTGTTTTCTTTTGCAATAACCACTGGGCCTCAGTGGGTGATTAATGATTAGCTCTTTGACTTAGTGAGATGTACTGTGATAACGTCTGGCATAGTTTGACCTATACACCAGGTTCTGCATGCAAATACCTTCTGCAGGGTCAATTACATCAAGTTTATGCGGAGTATTATGTTCCATGGCTGTTTGGGCACGTTGACAAGCTCATCTTCATCTGTGCGAGATTTTTGGAGATCAGGTTTGGTCATGTGACTTCACCCTGCCACACTCGATTTCAGAGCTGTTTGACATGAAAACATCTCTCTTATTTCTCAGCAGAGCTTCCCTGTCAGGGCACGAAATAATCAATCAACTCTTCCAGAGAACCACCAGCCGTTAGGGGCTAACGTGCAACAGCACAGCATAGGACTAGACGGCAAATGTCTGTCCATTCTGATGAACTGTTTACTTTCTCATTCTATTCTCGAGACATTTTATTATTTTTATTGTTCCATTGTAGTCTGGAAAACTCGATGCAACAATAAATGTTTGGTCTGAACTGGTTTCAGGCCAGTGCTGTGAAAAGCGTTTAAAGAAAAAGTTGGAAACATTTTAGTTAAAGCTCATGAGTACAATGACCAAAAAGTTGATGTAAGAACTTGTATTACCAGCATCCTGCATTTGTCTTTTACAGCAAGTTTCATGGGTTGAGGGAGCAGCTGAAAGAAGCAAAGTGGTAGAGAACAAGAGTGACATCTCCTGTCGAAATGACACAATGCAACAATTTCACGGAAGTCAAATTTTAGTGGTTGCAGGTAACACACAGTGAAGACATTTAATGACATGAGACATTCAGCGAGTCGAACGGAATAATCAACTTAAAACACAACAGTTACATTCAGTGTAAGAACAACAGAGAAAACAAGTCACGGAAGTCTGAGAACTTATGGCTCATAATAACACATGTTTTGGTCCACAAACATTTGGTTTAAAATTGTGGGAATAGTCCATACCAGTGGAAAACTTCAAAACCAGGGAAATTAAGAAAAAAACCCAACCACAAACTCAGGAAAAAAAGGATGAAGCAAAATGAAAAAACAGCTCAACAAATCAAAACCCCTGAAGTTGCTGAACCATCTCCTCCTCAGTGCTATTAAAAGCACACTCCCCAGACGTAGTGTTTGACTAAGAGCTAAGATAAAGACCCACGCTGCATTGTGGCTGTCTCTCTACCATTATACATAAATATACAGTGCAGCCGAGCGAATCACATGCTTTCGCCAGAGGTCTCTCTGGCGCAGGCCAGCGCTACTGCGCTGAGTGCATTCCTTAGTGCTTATCTCCACCCTGGGCCTCTCCTCTCCTCCTCTCCTGGTTTACACTGCTGGTTCATACTAACCTCCCAGATAGAGCTCCAGCCCATGTGTGTAGCCACGCAGCTGACTGAAGCATGTTCCTTAACTGATCCCTTAATGAACTGGTCTTTGTGTGGGACTAACATCAGCAGATAATAGTAAAGCAGGGGGTTTACCATAATGTTATGTCATATTATTACATAATTGGATTTAAAGTTACAACACGAGCAGGGAAAACAAAAACAGAACATTAACTCAAACCATATATTAGAATATTAATGTACAATCTTTTCAAACACATTCAAATAGATTCCAGATAGTCGGTAGCATGATTTACACTCTCTTTTCTTACATGTCTTATCGTTCACAAAGTGATGGAATGATATTAGTATAATTTTCAGTTTATCCATAGAAAAATATAGAATGTTGAAAAATACTTTTGTTCAGACTCGGGTGCCCATTTCGGCATTATCCAGTGTCAAGCATATTACAATTCTTCTTCTTAATCTAAAGAGATAATAACATATCAAGTGATTGTTTCATTCATAGTGGTTATCCCATATACATCATTCAAGTACTGTAGGATTTATCTGGTACCAAGCACATAGATAGAGCAACATTCACTCCAAATCCCTGTCTTCATAGACTACAGAATACTGTCATCGACTACTTTTCACATTATTATACAATGACAGTAGTTATTTGGTGATGATATACTGTTGATATACAGTGGTCTCATAGACATAAATTATGATAAAAGCTTCGTAATATATCATATTTGGCTTTGTGCTTTGTGCGTTTAGCAGTATTAAAGTAAAGTAAAGAGCACACATGCCAAGTAATGGTCTGGCTTGTTCCAACAGTTCACTGATCCAAATCACAAAACAAGCCACCCAGTGCCTACAATAACAAATTGCATTGATATATTGCACTAATAAATAAATAAATTTCAGATTTAAAATGTGACATTAGATTTTTAAACCCTGTGCTTTAAACCTTATTCAAAAGGTTACAGGGTTACCTGTGCTTTAAACCTCAGTCAAAAGGTTACAAAGTTACAAGTAGTGGATGCAAGCTTGCACGAGTGGACACAAGTGGATACATGCAGGCTTGCTGTGTCACAGAGGGTCAATTTTGAGTTAGTATGACATGTAATGACACAATGAACATTTTATCAGTCTAATCATTTGGTTAATCACATCCGCCTTTCTCTCATCTGCGTTCTCCGGTAACTTAGAGATGCTCCTTCAGCCACTGGATGTAGTTCCGCATGCTGCGCGTTCCCACCGAGAACTTGGCGGGCCAGGAGGCGAACACCATGCACCCGTGGAAGCCGTCCTCGTAGTGGTCCCTGGTGACCGCCACGCCCGCCTCCTCCAGCCGCTGAGCGTACATCAGCCCGTCGTCGCGCAGCACGTCGTGCTCGCACGTCATGACGTAGGCGGGCGGCACCGCCCGCAGGACCTCGTCGTCCGCCAGCAGCGGGGCGGCCCTGACGTCCAGCAGCGCCGGCAGATCCTCCACCACCTGCGCGCTGCCCCGGGCGGGCGAGACTCGCCGGTAGTCCTTGCGGAACGCCGGCTGGAGCAGACGCGTCCAGTCCACCCGCGCCCTGACGGCCTCCGGTACTTTGGTCAGGTCCAGAGCGCTGTGGTTGTTGGCCAGCAGGAGAGGCACCAGGCTGTAGTCGCCGTTCAGATACTCCAGCCAGAAGCGGGCCATGACGGGGCGATACAGGATGGGGACGTTTCCGTTCTGCTGATAGGAAGGTGTGTTGAAGTCCAGCGCTTGGAGCACAGGGTAGATCAGGGCCTGCACTTTGAACTTGGTGGTGGTTTTGCTGTCAGCTGCCATCTGTTTAAAAAGGAGAAGAGGATTAAGGGAACCCTCACTTACCCTGAAGCATCCATGCTTGAGCAAATCAACTGAAACACATCCGTAACCCTTCGAGAATGGACGAGAAACTTTAAATCTCCATTAAATCCCAGCTAAAGTGTGTCTCTTGTCTTACA
Organism: Sardina pilchardus; assembly: GCF_963854185.1. Taxonomy (NCBI): domain Eukaryota; kingdom Metazoa; phylum Chordata; class Actinopteri; order Clupeiformes; family Clupeidae; genus Sardina; species Sardina pilchardus. The sequence continues at coordinate 14,980,647 of NC_085012.1, forward strand.
ACGGTCTTTGAAACACATTGTTTCTGAGCGCCCCCGACACCTTATGACCACAAATTAATATCACATATTCACAAATTCACATAAGGGCACATTCATGTGTGTGTATGTGACACTATGATAGTAACAACCACTAAACACATTGACTCCATGTCCATACCTGTTGGACCACAGCAGCTGCCAGGTTCCCCCCAGCACTGTCCCCTGAAATGGCCACCCTCTTCGGGTCCACGGAGTACTGTGCCAGAACCTCGGGCCTCAGGAAGAACGTAGCAGCCTTCAGAGCGTCATAGTACTGCTGGGGGAAGTGGGCCTCTGGAGCCAGGCAGTAGCTAACCGTGATGAAGAACAAAACAAAACAAAGCACAGCCATGACATTCAGTGAAGTGACAAGCCATGAAGTGTGCATTACATGCCCACACATTCCCAGCAGCAGATAGAACAATGTGTACCTGCTGTGTCCCACGTTCTCATAGAACATGCTACAGAATGACACTGAACAAGGGCTCACAGATAACACTCATGTGAGTATGAGTATATGTATGAAAACATCCACAATCTGGACACCGTGGGTTTAAAAGTAGTGCCACTCATCCTGATAGCTTTCAAGAGTACCAAAGCAATAGTAACACTTACTCAACAGATACAATGACGGCATCCAGTTCTTCTGCCATGTTCCTGCACAGCAAGTCATACGACCGCATTCCTTTCACAACAAAACAGGTATTAGATAAGGTATACATTACAAGCAACTGGTCTTGTGACAGCTTGCTGTGTAATTACAATGTTTGAGCTTTGGGTGGAGTAATGCTGCTGTGGCATTGTGTGTCAATTGTCTTCAAATGGAGGTGATTAATTCCAAACAAACAAAGTGTGATTTGATTCAGGGTGTGGAACTAGATGAGCCAGTAATTTCAAACATGCACTAGTAAGAGTAAGAAGGCACGCACGCACACACACACGCACGCACGCACGCACGCACGCACACACACACACACACACACACACACACACACACACACACACACACACACACACACACACACACACACACACACACACACACACACACACACACACACACACACACACACACACACTCAACTTACGTCCACTACCCATGGCCCATCCACCTCCATGAAAGTACACAACACCTCTCTTCAGATGGTGCTCCTTCACTTGTGTGGTCGGTTCAAACACACGAGCTGGCACACCAGCAAACGCGGTGTCGGTCACCCGTACTGTGCTACTGGACTGAGGACCCTTCACCTCCACTTGGGTCACAAAGTAATTGATGACATGAATGTGGTGGCTGAGGCCAAGGTCATGAGCCAAGTCCCCCTGTATGAAAAGAGAACCATATTCATTTAAACCAACGATTTTATAATCTAGAGAAAGAATGTCTAGCCGTACAGCATTTCACATTTTATACACACGAATTAAATCGAGTAAACAACGCACTCTGGATTTGAGATATCAGTTCCCTCTGAATAACATCTTATACTGCTTTGTGGTGTCACACATAGCACCTGTCGTCGAAGAGGTTACACATCTACACTTGCTGTAATCGATATTTTGGTTGACACTGATTTGATCTGCCAAAAAATTACCTAGGAGGATCGTAATTATCGAAAACTTGAACTTAGGTGAGCACTGCCCAGTGTAAAGCGGAAAGAAAACAATCACAAAAGAAAGTTTAGAGCATTTGATCGTAGCCTAAATCAGAAACGTGACAATGGTTAACAAAGACAGATGAGATCTAACCTATCAATCACTCAATCCAGTACTCTGCTGGTGAAGACACTCTGAAGTGAGTCGTTGTGCAGTAACACAATGACAGTAGAGAGACTGACTTAGCCTAACAGTAAATGTCAGTGCAGCAGTGTCTTACCATATGCATGAAACTCCGGAAAACAGCATCTAGGATCATTAGTTTCCATGGCTCGCATATAGTATTAGGCAATGGAAGGTAAACATAGTACGCAGCTGCCACTGACAATAACAAGGTAGCCGCGAGAAACGGCTTCATTTTCAGAATCCCAGTGTAAAACCAGCCTTGATGGAACAAGGCGTTTCGGTAGTCAAATACCTAATTGAGCGCTGCGCGTAAAGCCATCTGTAGCCTAGAATCCCAGGTTATGAAATCTGACAGTACATTCAAAATAAGAGTCCTTTGATAGCGTAACAAGAAATATGATCGACGTAATCACACTGAAAAGTGCATTTGCGGGACGATTAAGCAAAAACAATTATATTAATGTGGTCTTTTAATTGTCGACGCTTTGAGCCTTGAGCGTAACCCCGTGTTTTGCGTAAGGTGTTTTGTAAACTTGCCGTCGTGAATGAAATAATAAAATGCTAATCTAAAATTATCTATGTCCAACAACTACCCTATTTCTGGAGATGTTTAGACTTCAATAATGATGTTTCACCTTATTATCCCTAAGCAAACTGAAATAGAAATCAGGAAATCAGGTCACATTTGTTTAAAATAATGAAGTGTCCCTTTTACTTTGAAATGGTCTGGGTATGGAAGTATGAGTGGAGGGCCCACCCACCAAGTAGGCTGGGCCTGTTCTGACCATTGAGAGCATTTGTTTTTATACTGTGACATGTTACAGTAAATTTGGCTGAGAAGGCCCGTATGTTCATCATCTTTTAAAACTTCGGTGCACATCCTGCGCTTTCAAGGACAGTTTTTGAACAGTTTTTGTGTAATTGTACTGGTGTGTAATTGTAATAGTACATTTTTATTGTTATATATATATATATATATATATATATATATATATATATATATATATATATATATATAATAGCAATGTTTGTATGTGTTGCTTTGCCTACTGCCTAGAAATAACCTACCAATTGTTCGCCTTGACTTTGATTGGGGGGGACTCACGCACAAGGAAAATCAGTGCCACGCAACTCTTAACTAGCCTATAACGTTGCGTCCTCGTAACTAGCCTATAACAGTTTGCCCTAATCTGCAAATAGTCGATTTAAAATAGATGGTTAGGTTCAAACCGTGTTATCCCAACGTTGTAGGGTGGTTCTAGTGTAGATGGCTCAGTCGCAGTTTATTTGGGTTCAAGCTGACATAATGGTGGAGAGGTCTACGCTTGGATTTACTTCTAAGCACCACAAGATGTCACTGCCGACCAATGTGCGCCCTGGCACTTCCTAGGCTGTGTCATCATTGCACATTTCTCTTTTGGTAGACCTAGAGTAGGGCAACAACAATTAGCTGAGTCCTACATTCCAAATAACTGTCCCCACGGGAAATACTGATATGAGCCTGCCTGTTGCATCAAGTTCTGCATTATTGAAACGTGGCAAAAATGGTTGACCCCTCAAAGCATGCATATGGCAGAGGCTCATTTCACGGACCATAATCTAGCGGGCAATTTTCCCTTAATCTAGCTAATCTAGCATCCCCCCTCCATAAAACATCTAAATGTAGCCAGGGAAAAGAGGCGTGAGCGATAACACCATTTAATGTAATTGTAAAATCTGAGGAGAAGTTACAACTTAAATCTACTGTAAAGTGGGGGGAGAAAAACTACATATAGGCAAGAAACAAACTGAAAATATATAATACATCTGAAGCCGCGTCTGGTATTACTCCTGAATCTGATCAGAGGCTTTCATTCCTCCTTGAAGTGTGGAGGTTCACATCTGTGCAGACGTCACGCCTAAATGCAGCTGTGCGGAAAGTAGGGCAAACACCACAAATGTGCGCCTGTGTGTGGTTAGGATCCTAGAGCGCGGGCGTGAGGGACGTGAGTCGTCTTGAATGTGCCGTGTCGGTGCAGCAGTGTCAGTCGTGTCGCTATCCCCCATGGCCTACCAATACCACTCACACATTGAGCGGCATCAAAAATGTGCAAATTAAAATGTGCAAATCATAATGGAAATGGTTGGACTCCTGTCTCCTGTGTAACATGCCAAGAGACTGCATTTGTGATTCATCTCGATGCCAGCCTTTCAGTAATTTACTCTCTGATGATTAATCTTTTTGTAATTAAAATGTAGCAATTGTTGCTAAATTCCCAGTTTATTCTAGACCATTGTATCATATATGCAAAGCATTTTTGCGCAGAAGTGGGCTCTCCGGATTTTTCTTATAAAGCTTACGCAAACAATATCATGAGTTGTGTAAAGATCTTTTCCACAAAGGGTACCCTTTTCTTTAGTTCTTCCATGCCTAAGCTATGCTTTATGATAATAGAGACTTAAAGTTAACATACAATTTCCCCAAATAAATTGCGTTCAGTCTTATAAATGTTATCTATTTCCCTAGGATCTCCAAGAATGGGAACCACTAGCTGAGGTAGGCTACTTGGTATTATACGGTAGAAATGGGCATGACTACTCCCCCATGTGCGTTGACACATAATTGACATGGCGGAATCCCACACTGGCTTGGACCGTGGTAGACGCTGCAGTCTGGGAATGGCTACATTGTGATTCTAGATTGGGGAAAAGTGGATACACACCTCGATCGTCAAAGATTTTGTAATTCAAAGGTAAGAAACATGCGTTGTGTTGCTTTTCTTCTTGGGCAATGTTCAGACAGTTCATGTGACCTTTATTACTTTGAAAGTTACAAAGTTGCAGAAAATTGCTGGGGCGAGAAGACGCCGGTTGTCTGCCTGGATGGAAATAGGAAGTATTGGCTTTTAGTGGAAAACGAAAGTTTCTTAGCCTTCTCTTGGCGCATTCGTTTAGTTTTGAAATGAATGTTTTGCATTGACAATTACATTCTGATCTTTGGGGATATTTAACCCTCTTTTATCGTACACTTTATACTTTATATGGTCGTTGTTAATTTGTTTCCTTAAACGCTTTGTGTTGAGTGTTGTGCGTCAGAGTTTTGGAATCCAACCTACATTGTTGCAGCACGAAATCTTACTGACAACTTGTATTTTCTGTAATACTCGATACTAGATGTGAGCTATGTTTAGACAGTAGCATTTTGGGCATGATAACAATGCTTCACTTGTCGAAATTTCTGGAATCGGAACCTGATCGGTGTTGCGAAACTTAAGTTAGTCTCCATTCTTTACCAAAACCAGTGCTTATTTGTAAATTAAGGTAATCAATTGCAGTTATTAGACTTATAGCACCAAAAGTTTTCATAGGATACTGGAGTCAGAGTTGACACGTCAAATGCCCCCTATCAGGTTTGCCTATATGGATGGCGTTAAGCCAATGATTAAAGTGCCGTATTGGCTAACCATAGTAGCCTACGCGCCATGAGACAGACAACATCATCTCCATTGGCTTTGCCGTCATTAAGATTGTGTAGTTTGCAGATCTCTTGATATCGGATTATCGATTTAATCGATTATCTTAATCAGATGTCTGACATCTCAAATAGGACAATAGCATACAGAGCGAAGTCTGAAAGAATGGATAATTATTCTAGATTTGGGTGATGAAATCGAAACGCCGTTTGTGTTGGCATGTTGTTAACGCTTTTCAGGCGTCTTCTGCTAAATCTAACTTCCATCTCGGTGGCAGTTTTGAGAGCGCGAAATGTTCGCATAGGCAGAAGAAATCTGATCCCAAATATATGACGTCAGATGAAATTCCAAAGCGAGGGAGAGGTGAACCGGACTGACTCTGGTCTTGAACTGGAGTGCTATTTTAATTGTTTTGCTGAATGCTGATATCACACCTATAGGCCTATACACACCAGTTTCTGTGTAGACTGTCATACGCACGAAGACAGCCTTTGGGTGCGATTTAAAGGTGCGTCTGCGTAGTTTCAAAGTGGCGAATAAGACAATGGGCAGCCTATTTATAGGCCTATCTGCCAATTATTTTGGAGCAAGTAGAAAATAGAACTGATTATTACGGATGAGGGACCAGAGTCTTGCACGGTTGTCAGGTAGAGTACTTTTCAGATTGGTGACAGACAGCCTTTGTTGCCTTTTTTTGTCTCAGCTGTAAAAGAATGCCTTGCATTCACGTAATTCAGTGTTATTTTAGTGCTTGCGCAGTTGTCTGGCATGCACCCCCTCCCTCCAACAAACATTTCCCTCCCCCCTCTGGACCTTCCTCCCAACCCTGGAAATGACAGGAATGTTAAGCCTCTGGTGTTATAAAATAGCTCTATTCTTGGGATCAACTGCCCTTAATATAACGAAAGCACCAGAAATTCCTCACACTTTACCTCAAAACTATTTTTGAACTGTTTAGGACATTAAACATTAGTGATGATTCCCCCTGATTATTGGATCATCTCGTTTGACATTAAATTAAACTTTTAACTCAATCTTCCACAGTAGTTTGAACACTGATCAAGTGAGAAGAGTGGCATTCCCGTCTTTGCCAGTATCATATGTTTTGCACCTGGGTTATTGTCATCCCACAGCACCCCCACCCCCTACTCCTTCATGCCCCCACCCATTTCTCTGGGGCCGCAGATTCCCTGCTGTGTCGACACTTTGAAGTGTGCTGATGTTATCCACAAACACAACTGGCTGAAATCCTCTGACATACCTTTTAATTGGGAAGGAGTCAGGCACTGTGACCCATCTGTCTGCATTGATCCCTGCCAGGGATTTAAAGAGGGTTTGCTAGCTGTCATCATTGAACCCATGCTGATGTTGTATCTGTTTTGCAGTGTTATCGTTAAACACAGCTATCCCTGCAGGGCTCACTTTGTGGGTTGGAAGATTTTTTCCCTCTCTCTACTTTAAAACTATTTGCACATTTGGAGAAGATTATAGAGCACTGCAGTCTGGTATATAAAGGTTTTTGATGGTAACACATTCACATACCGATTAGTACAGAACAGGGACATGGTACATTGAGGTAGAAGCTGTAGAATCTTTTTTATTATTATTATTGTTTCTGGACACATTTGTCATTTTATATGTCTTACAAATTATTAGGTCTACTGTTGGCTCCATATTATTAGTGAATGGAATTTTGGACTGTTAGTGGACACATACCAAAGTATTGTGGAGGTGGTACTCTGCCAACCAACCATCATCGTATAGGCTAGTGCATCTGCATCTGTTTGTGTGGATCTTTACTGTAAGTCGATATGGATATAGGCTCCGCTAAATTAATCAATTGCTTAAGTGTACTTTGTTTTCTCTTGACTCTGGTAGTGATTTAAAACTTGCATGCACACTAGTAAATGTGTACATGAAATATTGGTGTTTCATGGATAGTCCATACGGACCATCTTCGTAACAATATTTGTGTCATGCGCATTGTTCAACGACCCAAAAGTTGCCACAGGGGCCTACTTAAGACTTCAGGGAAAAGAATCTCAACCATTTGCTGAGCTGTCCCTAAAGGGTTTCTGCATCCAAAGCACACAATGAATGCATTACGACCCCCTGTTGCAACAAAAAGAGGCCGGATTCGGATGGGATGATATCTTGTCTGGACACGTCTGCGTTGAAGGAGACTCCCTGATAGGATCTCACCGCTGGCCTCCCCCCTCTCTTGTAAAGTGCTCAATTGCAATGCAGTGGGCCCTCAGTGTGAACGACCCTCCTTTTCTTTTGGGATGTTTGTTGATCTGTTTTGTTTTATTGAGCTCTTGTTTTGTTCCCGGGGTACGCAGTGGGTAGACAAATCTTTCACCAACATCTTGAAGTGAGTTAGAGATGGGCCTTGCAGGGTGCATTGGCTCTCAAGGTGTTTTGAAACCAGGAATAGTTGGCTAGTGAGGGTACCAAGCATATGTGTGGATGTGTGTGACGTCTTATGTTTTTCATCTCCGAAAAGCCGAGGGAGCCCTTTGAACTGTTTGCGTGGCAGGTCGGAGGGGGGCTGCCCTGCTCTGGGTTTTGCCCCTGGATGGGAAGCGTTCTCTGCCCTTATCCGCTCTGACGGCCCAGGAGAAACATGGAGCAAATCAGCAGTGTTTGGGCCCCCCAATAACACTACCCACCCCTAACCATTCCAACCCCTTCCCCCTAAGACTCCAGTTAAGAAGACACGTGCACGCATACACACATGTGTGTGTGTTTTTGTGCACAAGACAATCATTGCCACACACACACACACACACACACACACACACACACTCTCTCTCGCACAAAGACCAATTTTTTTGTAAAATGTAGTTTGAGGCCCAAATGAGGATCAGGAATTTGACCTGTTGACCCCCTAAAGTAGGAAAGAGAGTAGGGGAGAGGGGGAAAGAGAGTGTCTTACAGTGTTCGTGTGTGTGTTTGTGCGCATGTGTGTGTAAAAGAAGGAGGAGCCAGTTAGCGTTTTTCAACACATAAACACATCAGATGTCGGGCCAGTGCAGGGGAGCAAAGTTGTGTTATTCCTTTAGGATCACAGATGCTGCCCTATGGCAGTCACTGCCCGTGGTGGCCTGGATCCCCCCGGGTGCTGACTGACGTGTTGACACAGCTCCTGGAGAGAGGGTCGTCACTTGGGCAGGGAAGCGGAGCCCTTGTGCGCTTCGGCAAGCGCTCGAGCCCAGGCGAGCACGCTCTCGTAGTTTGCGGCCACGTTTTTCTATTTTGAATTGCATAATTACATGATGTGAAATTTAATTTGAGCGCGGCCACATGATATTACTTAGCCTGATTGTTCATCGACGGCAGAGGGGCCCCTGACGGAGGCAGAAGTCACCGCCAGTGACGTGGCATGATGTGATCAGCAGCATTTGCTTTGAGTTTTCGCATTAGTCAACAGTCTCCAACAGCTGCCTCATCCTACATGTCTCTCTCACCCTGTTTTTCTTCTCTTTTTTTCTCTCTCTCTCTCTCTCGCTCTCTCTTTCTCTTTCTCTATCCCTCCCTCCCTCACACACTGGCACTAGTCACTTTTTTCGTCCGTCCATCACTAGCAGCCTGCTTGTGTGTGGTCGCTTGGACGTTGCATCTTTTTCCTTTTTTTAAAAAAAAAACTGTTTTTATTTGCGCTGGATGACCCTGATGCATTTTCCCGTCTTGTTTTGAAGGCAGAGTATGATTCATGTGGAGGGAACAGCTTGACCTGGTTTAGATGCGCTGGGCCTCCTCGTCTGGTGATACTGAATGCTCGGAGGCTGGATCGGGTTTCAGCTGCAGAGGCTGTGGAAGGGTGGGGGGGGTTACGCAATGCCAGAGCCTGTTCCTGGGAATCCTCTTGTCTCCGCTCTCGTTTTCTTTCTTCCTTTCTTTTTCCCGCTGTGCCATGTTTTGTTCCCCTGCTCTCCTTCACAACGTCCCACGGCATTGTTTGGTCGGATGAGAGCTCGAGTTAGGCCCGGATGGGGTTTCAGTGCCCTGCAGGAAAAGGGGCTGGAGCTTTTGGGCCTCGCCTGTGCCGGCCTGAATTGTATGTGGGATCTGGGTCGCGCCCTGGTACATCTTCATTAGGTAACACACCTGCCGCCCAACAAAGCTGGGCCGCACGCTTCTTCGGGGATGGGCCCAGGTGCAGCGGCTCAGGTCATGGTGTATGGGTGAGCATATGCCACACAGGCGCTGCATGATTATCTGGCCGTGGCCTCGGCTTCAAACCCACAACACCCCCCCCCCCCCCCCCCCCTGACTCTACCCCCCTAATAAGCTTCCCCCATGCGTCTGTCAGCTGTAGTCCCACATCCACATTGCTGTGCCCCCTCCATCCCACACACACACACACCACAGTTATTTACTCTGCCAACTCCACATGTGTTGCCAGACGGGTGAGGTCTTATCGGCTGTCTGGTTCCTGTAGTGGCAGGTAAAGTCGGCTGAACATTCAGCCACGTCAGCCCAGCTGCATACCTGTCGGGGGCTTTCTGTTTCCTGAGCTGTCAGATGAGGCTTTAGCTTTGTCTGCAGGGTGTATAAAAAGAATTTTTTTTTTTATCTGTCTGCTTCTGGGGGAAGAGGTGACGAGTTGAAAAAAAAGAGGGGGAGGGAAAGATGGAGGAAGGGATATTTTTAAAGACGTGATTTCATCTCTCCGGCTGATGTTGATCCGAGAGGCAGACGTGAGTCATGAGAGAGGGAGAGAAAGGGAGAGGGAGGGAGGGAGGGAGGGAGGGAGGGAGAGAGACGAATGGAAACGGTGAACGCTCGGAGAGAGGTGAGAGTTTGGGCAGTGCAGGAAAAAGCCGACGACTGTCTGTTGAGCAGTTGTGAGCGCGAGTGTAGGGGAGAAGGTGTGTGAGAGGGCCCAGCTGTAGGTTTCGCTGCTGCACGTGGGGCTCTGGAGGGTGCAAAGGGAATGAGGGTGAAGAGGAGAAAAGTATAGAGGGAGAGGCTCAAAGGGAGAGATTTCTAGAATGCAAGGAAAGGGTCTCGGAGAGGAAGACGGAGAGAAGGGGAGAAGGGGAGATGGGGTGGGTGGTGGGTGTAAAAAAGCCTTGGTTTCCTTGGTTTCCCCCAGTTTCCTCTTGTGTTATTACATATCATTAGGTGGATTATAGGGCTCGTGCCAGACCGGCTCCCCATCTGAGCCCATAAAACTGCCAGACGTGCAAACAAGTCTTCTCTCTCTCTCCTTTTTCTCCTGGGTTCTCTCGAGCAAAATATGACTTTGAGGAGTGTAAAAGGAGAATGGAATGACAAGGGGGGGGGGGGGGCTTCAGGAGAGGAGTGAGGTTTGGTCGCTGTTGTGTGGCACGGTTATGCACACGGTGTAGTTTCACAGCTGATTTCTGATGAGGCCCAGCTGGTGTCTCCAGGAAATGTGGCTGAAACGAGGGTCGCTTTGGAGAATCACAATTTAAATCCAGCTGGGTTTATCACTTTATGAAACACTGATACTGAGCTGAGTTGTTTTATTGTTGTATCTGTGTGTGTGTGTATGCCCTGAAAAACAAACGTAGGTAAAATGGCAAGGAAGACGCACGGGAGGTGTTCATAAAGATTTGGAAAGCTAGCGTTTTTTATGTGCGGTTGACATACTGCACATACCTCAGCCAAGTGAATTAGTAGGACACTTTCCTACAGCAGACCCAAGGGCGGAAAAAAGCAGTGGTCTCAAGCGGACCTTTTTAATTTGAGTTGCCTTTCAAAATTGCTCCTTGTTATCTCCAAAGCAACGGAGGAGATGCTGTTTCCAGGGCAACGGTTGTTTCCATAGTGTTGTTTTGGTTGTGTGTTAGGCATGCGGATGGTGCTGTGGGTGGGAGTGTTGGCTTGGAGGGGGAGAGAAGGAGAGGGGGGAGGGGGTGGGTAGAGAGAAGGGGGTGCAGTAGGGAAGTGGAGAAACGCAGGCAGAGAGAGGGAGAGAGACGGATCGTGGGGGTCAGTAGGGGAATAATCTGGGGAATACCCTCATAGGAGCTCTGTGTGCGGGGCATGAAAGGCCCCTCTGTCTCCGTGGCAGGCGACACACACTGTGACACAGTTATAACAGTATGACCCTGGAAGGTAGGGGGTCTGGCCTTTCTTTTCTCCACTTATCCTTCTCACCCTCATCTTCTTGAGAGTGCTCCAGTCTCTCGGAACGTTTCTTTTGGGAAGGTTCGGCCCTAAGCTCTCACAACCACCCAAACGCCTCCTGCGTGCCCCCCCACCACCCCCCCACCCTCCACCCTCCACCCTCCACCCTCCTGAGCTTCTGAGGAATGAAGAGAATGGCGGGGTGGGTGAGGGCGCTCTGGAACAATCCCCGGGAAATACCGGAGGAAAAGTTGGCTGTCTGTTCCCCCAGGGAATTGACCTGTTAATGATGTTGGTTAATGATCGCAACACGTTCTGTGTTGATGATCTTTGCTCCACTGGTTAATTACAGGGCTACCATCCCAACCCGTGGGAGATGATAATTATGAATGGAATGGGTTCTACACTGATGGATGTAGGGCCCAAGGTTGATTTTTAAGTTGATCTAAAGAACATTTAGCACATTTGGTAGCTGGTGAGTGGGAAGGTAGGTGTCTGCCCAATGGTCTTCACAAACCCTCTCTCTCCTTTCGTGTGAATTTGTCCTAGTCCTCACTGCCCCACCCTGTTCAGCTGATATTTAGCTGACCCCAGGTGTTACGTGAGAGAACGACCTGAGGGGGTTTTCCTTTTCAGCTAGCATTTTTTGTCTTCAAACAGAGAAGCCTAAAGGTTGTAGCCTCATCTCTTACATCGGTGGCCTTTCCTTGACGGGTCAGACATCTCCCCTTCCAGACATATCCGCTGCCTTTCAGCTTCCAGGCACTGCTGCACTGCACTCACAACATGTTGGCAAAGGAGCGGACAAAAGGCCAGAGTCAAGTGGAAAGCTAATCCCTAAAATTTTAACATTTAATTGGAAACACAGACAGCATTTGTTTTGGCAGGGTGAGCCAGATCTGTTCCATTGATAGTGAGGTAGGTGATTGCTCTTGAGAAAGAATTGTAGACGAGTTACAGTTAACAGGATTGACCAATTAGATATGCGGAAATGACTCGTATATTAGCACGTATTTGTGGTTTGGTTAAAAAAAGTTTTTTTTTAAAAAGTAGAGAGCTTGACCTTTAATGTTGTTGATAAGACTTGCGTGAGACTTGAATTTTGCAAGTCAATCTCTGAACGGGTTGTGAGTCATCCGGCGAGTTTAAACATGGAAGTTGCTCTGACCTTCCTGCGACCCCTGAAACCCCAGTGTGGGACCTTTCCATCCATCTCTCTTACTGATCCGGGGCTGTAGTGGCTCCAGTCAGCTGTCCTAGGGGAGATGTGAAGGCCGAAAGGGCAGAGAGCGTGCAGACGGGGACAGTGGCTGCCAATGTCTCTCGTTCTACTGGGCCCTTAACATCACATACTCAGGGGGGAAAATCCCATGGTTCTGCAGAGACATTACTTGTGAGTCTGCAATAGGAACTGTGTCCTTTTCTCACTGTACATGCGACAGCTGCCAGGAGGGCTTCTTACTCTGGCTTTCGGCACCAGTGGCTCCCATCTCTACTCCCACTGAAGAAGTTCACCAGGAGGTTGGGATAGGTTTAGCACAAAGTGCTGACTCTGCTGAATCACCGAAAGGGCTGCCAGGTCCCCCCTAAATTAAATCTTTTCTTAATTTCCGCCTTTGATTTGCTTTTAATGGAGCCATCGGCCCCTTGTCCTTTCCCCGTCCCTCTGCCTCGGCCCCTGCTGGAGCCGCAGACTGTTTGGACTTTGCAGGCGGAAAGCATCTCTCTGGAAGAGCAATTGAGAGGAGCAGCTCCCGTTTGTGGAAAATCGCAGCTCCATAGGCTCCTTGTTATCCCCCAGCAGTGCAGGCATGCAGGCTTCTCCTCTTACTCCTTCCTCCCCCTCCTCCTCCTCCTCCGTCTCCCCCTCCCTCTCCCACCACTCCCTCCCTCTCTGCCCAAAGTCTCCCAGCTGTGTGGGGAGAGAAGGAGCCGGGCCGCTCCATAACGGCGTTTATACACACATGACATCATGCCCGTTCGGATTACATCATCATATAAATGCTGGTGACATCAGGATGATTTCACTGACTTTTAACCCACTAGTAACCTTGTGTGTGTGTGTGTGTGTGTGTGTGTGTATGTATGAGAGTTGTTCTGTAAGGTAAAGAATTGTGCATTATTATTTTTTCCATGTAAAAATTGCACATTTCTCTGTAGGCGCTCAATATTCTTCTGCTCTGGTTTTTGCTTAATCAGTCTCCCCCCCCCCCCCCCCCCTCATTTGCCCCACAGAAAGGCGGTCCTGGAGAGGTCTCCATGAATGTACGTCACAATGATGATGACGGACCAGATGCTGGACCTTCCGCCGCCACTGCTGAACGGCGAGGTTTCTGTCATGCACCCCATGATGAACGGGGACACGTCGCAGCAGGTGAGGACACAGTCCGACTCCGGACACTCCGTGGACCTCCAACATCCCAGCCTCCCTTCCTCCCTTATTGGCCATGTGTCTGTGTTGTGTTTGGACTCTTTTGACCCTTTGGTCTCCTTTCTGCAGGTGATCGTGGTCCAGGTGAACCCAGGCGAGACGTTCACCATCCGGGCAGAGGATGGAAGCCTGCAGTGCATACAAGGTCTGTATCCTAAGCACACACCAAAAACAGTGCGACCCTTCCTTGTGGTCATGGCAATGGCCATCAAGGCCCTGCTCTGCTGTGACATCATCTAGTTTGGCCTTGGCCTTAATGGAGACTCAGTGGCTAGCATTAAGAAAAAAAAAAAAAAAAAAAAACTGCCTCTCGAAGAACCACATCCCTAAATCGTGCTAAATTGGCTCTTCACAATGCTCCGCTAACTTCATAAAGCACTTTTAAAGGCTGGCAAGGCCCTCCTTTTAAACGAGGGCCGCGCCGTGCTACTCATGTAAACAAATAAAATTTGGACGGGCAGAACAGCTGACCGCACGCAATGCCGCTCGCTTTGTTGCCCTGCCCTCGCGACAGCTTGTGTAGAGAGGGAGCTGTCCCCGGGATAATTTGATTTCTCTCGATGAGAGTCGCAGATTTGCCTGCGGTCGGCCAGCCCAGGGTCAAGCAGGACGAGCCAGGGGGAAAAAGTGCAGCGAGTTCACACAGCGGCGCGGAAGTGCGCGGAAGCTTGCGGACGTGCCATCGAGTGCTGTCATAGCGTAGTGGTAGAGATGAACGTGTCAAACAATTTCCAGGGTAATATTCGAAAGTTGGTCCAAGATCCACCTGGATGGTTTGCTGTTCTAACCTCGCGTATGTTCTTGTGTCTGAGTCAGTGCCAGGTGAGCAGGAAGTGTCCGATAAGCCAGAGGTCTTGTTTTGTGTTATTTTGCTAATGTTGACTTTTCTCTGAAAAAGTTGCTGATGGCTGTTTTCCCAGGGCAGGGTGGAGTACAGTGAGCTGTGTCATTTTTAGCCGGCTTATCTGTTAATTCAAACATGTGCCTCAGTGAGACGGTGCAGGGGCTTTTGCGGAGCAGATCGATGTGGTTGCTCAGGACTGTCATGCCGTGTGAGTGTGTGTGTGTGTGTGTGTGTTTGTGTGTGTGTGTGTGTGTGTGTGTGTGAGAGAGTGAGCGTGCGGGGCTCTGGACTGGTGTGCTCAATGGTCAGGAATGTCTGAAGCTTGCCAGTGCCCGACCAACATGTTCCCTGTTCCCTGTTCCCATTGCCACCCGCGCTCCCGCTCATGCAATAGTGGATTCCATCGTCATTGCTCACGATAATCTCGCCATGCATCGCCTCGCTGCTGGACCACGCGTCGGTGCGTAGGAGTTGGACTGCGTCAATTGGGTCATCGGGGTTTTTTTGGGGGGTTTTTTTTTGCACGGTTCCCTGCCACCCCCCTGCACCCCTGTCTCCTGTCGCCGACAGTCGGCCACACTCCCCTGGACCCCATCTCTGGCGGCTGGTCGTGCTGGAGCCTATGACGGACAGCTAGAGGAATGGCAGTGATGTAACGCCGGTCGTTTCCCCCCCCCCCCTCGCAGGGTTTTTATGAGTAATGATTGTGCCGTCGGATCGCTCCCGACGAGACTCTTGTGTGGTCCAGGAGCCAGAAGGGGCCAGCGCTTACACCCCTGTAATTTTACACGCCACAGTTCCCATGTCATAAAAATATGTAATAACGCATGGGTACACCGACCAATGTGCACGCAGGCAAACAGACACTCGCACGCTAATAAGACTGACGTTATGTAGGAGGACCACACTCCCCGCACAAATGGCACCAACTGGTGCACGTTTGATTAGATGTTTAGTTTGAAAAGTCCTGAGTGAGTATATAATCCCTTTTTGTAACCTGCACAGTTCAGAGGAGATCAAAACAACACGTACAGTATTCCTGTTATTTCCCTCCGCAGACAGTGTTAATATTTTTCCTGCTGACTGCATACACAAACGCACACACATTACTCACACATACACACACACACACACACACACACACGGACATGGTGGTAGTCATGCATGCACGCGCCACTCATAAAAAAAAAAAGGGGGGGGGGGGCATTTTCCCAACCCGCAGCATTTTAAGATGAACTATGATCTCCTGAGATGCAGCGGGGGAGATAGTGGTGGCGTCTCAGTTAATGCCCTGCACATTAGCAGCCAGGCGCAGAGCAGCCGGCAGGCCGACTCGGAGAGAGAGGGGGAGCCACAGGAAGGGCAGGGAAGGAATGTGAGGCTCCCTAACAAATCACACCTGGTTCGCTGTCTCTGCTTGCCAGGTGAACTGAACTGCAAGCTGAAAGCAGACATCTCTCTCTCTCTCTCCCACTCACTTTCTCTCTCTCTCTCTTTCATTCTTTCTCTTTCTCTCTTTGTCTCTCCATCTGTCTAGACAAAAAATTATCACCTCAAGTGGAGTGTGTGTGTGTTTTTTTTTGTATTATTATTGTTGTGTTCAGCCGAGGCTGATATTGAACCACCATTATGTCTGACATTTGGTGATGAAACCACAATCAGGTTGCGCATGGCTGCATGAAACAGTAGGCCTAGATGTCTAAACATGTTCGGCGCTCTTTGTGATCGCATCACTCCGCAGTCTCAGATCACACTGCTAGCGCACTTGAAGGTAGACAGGAACAGACTGTTAGCTCGCTCAACCGATGTCCCTGGAAAATGAATTCCTGCACTGACAGGATGTGTGTTGTAGAATTTCATGTGTCTTTGGTACTTACACTAAACAGTTCTCCTTCATCAGTAAATGTAAACATGTTTGTTGTTAGTAAACATGAGTCTCTAGTGTACAGGCTACTTTTGAACCTTTTGCTTGAACTAAAGCAGCTGCATTGTCGAGTTGTCTGTTTTGGATTTACTGGCAAGAACATAATGACATTGCTGCATACATTTTATATACAAATGCTGACTGAAGAGGATGGATTGAATTGAGGCAAATTAAATGTGAAATGTCATGCCTACTTGTGACTTTTGCCTTTGTAGAAGGAAAGGGCATTTGGACCTTTACCAAGTCACAGTACACACACACGCGCGCTTGATTGTGACTTGTAAATGCAACCCAGCTAAAAAAGTCTCTTCCAGCACCACTCCAGATAGGAAACTGGAATTAATCCCAGGTGTCTGGGGGCCTTGGAGTCGGCAAGGAGGCTCTGCCATGAGCCGGGCTTTGATCTGGCACCAGGAGACTCAGCCCCATGACGGATGGCTCAGGGGAGCCGCGGATCTCTGTGCTTTTAACAGCGCATAGTAGAAACTCAGCAGAAAGGAGGGGGTACGGGGGGGGGGGGGGGGGGGGCAAAAAAAAAAAAAAAAAAAGAGAGAACAACATGGAACCCTGCTGTCTTGGCTCTGCTTTGCTGTTTAAAGCACTTGCCCGACACCCAGGGGCCTGTTCCACTGGAGTGGACCAGACTGCCAGTCCGCTGCCGCTGTCGAGTCGAGTTGTGCGAGTCGAGTTGTGTGCTCTCGTCACTCTCGGCGAGCTGATGCAACAGCCTGACCGGGATTGTTTGGCTTTAACCAGGTGCAAGATGGAGTGGAGGAGGAGGAGGAGGAGAAGGAGAAGGAGAAGGAGGAGGAGGAGGAATGCAGTCAAGGACCCAGAGGCTGTGCAAACATAGGCTGGGAAAGCAGGGGAGAGACAGACGAATACACACACACACACACACACACACACACACACACACACACACACACATTCTGGAGCAGCGTGTGCGAGTATGCCTGGCTCAGCTGGAACTGGAGGCTAAGGGAGAGGCGGTGGAGATCCAGTTGGACGGGGCAAGGCTGCAGCCTTGAGACGGTGAAAAGGTTTTTAGTAACCGTCCTCTTCCTCTTCTCCTCTTCCCTATTTTCCCCTTCTTGCTGTTGCTTTCCCCTGTCAAGCTCCCTTCAGACCCCCACCCCTCACCCCTCTCTCTCTCACTCTTTCTTTCCTTCTCTCTCACTCTATCTCTCTCTTTCTTTCTCTCTCTCTCCCTCTGCTTTTTGGTCTGGGCCGCAGTCTGCCCTCTTTCCTGATGTGGAGGAAACCCCCTCTGCTCCACAGAGCTCTAATTCCATTCCAGTGAGTCACTGCGCTGAGGAACAGTGGATTTTTGTGTGCATCATGAAGAGACGGAGAAAGAGAGAGAGAGAGAGAGAGAGAGAGAGAGAGAGAGGAAAGAGAGAGAGAGGGAGAGATAGATAGAGAGAGAGAGAGGGAGGGACAAGAAACAGACAGCGATAGAGCTCAAGGAGGGGGTGGAGGGTGGTGGTTGAGATTGAGTGGGGAAAGCAGAGAAGGAGGGTAGGGGAAAGTGAGAGGGAGAGAGAGAGAGAGAGAGAGAGAGAGAGTGAGTGAGACAGACGAATGGTGTGGAACTCGCCCACGCTGTCTCACCCACGTCCTTGCGTTACTGTGTGTGTTTTTGTTTGTTTGTCTTTCCTTCTGTCTCCCTGTCTGGCGGGAAGAAAGGTCGTCGTGCCACTACCGTTCCCCCCTGAAGGTCTTTTTGAGTGTAATGTTGTTTTTTTAATGTTATCTCTTCACCCCCACCCCCCCTTTATTCAGAGGAAAGCGTTTGCCGAATGTTTCTTTCCTGCTGGCACTAAAGCAGTCAAGAACATTGCACAGTATAACATTCCACCAAATGGTTTTCTTTTTTTTTCCTCCCTCTCGTGCTCTCTCTTTCTCTCTCTCTCTCTTTCTCTCTCTCTCTCTCTCTCTCTCTCTCTCTCCAGCTCTCTCTCGCTCTCTCTCTCTCCTTCTCTTTTTTCCTACCCCTCGGCTTTCTTGCTGACCTACTATTTTCAGGCCCCCGCTGTATCCTGCACCCAGGGCTGAGCGTGCCTTTATGGGGCAGTGGCTCAGTAAGCGGAGCCTCTGGTTCCAGGGCAAAGAGGGAAGGGAGAAAAAAAGGGAGAAGGGGGGGGGGTGGGGGGGGGGGGTGGGGGGGGGAGAAACCAACAACAAGAAGGGGGCACGCTCAGAAACAAACCCAGAACCCTCTGACGCCCACCGCTGTGCTCAAGTGCCCGCCGGCGCTTCCCCGTCTCTGAAACCCTCGCGCGACAGAGCGAACTCCATGTCGGCTTTCAAGGAAAAGTGAAAACCTCGACCCTATTAGCACGAGGCCTCCGTTTAGCCCTCCCCTCTCACCCGGTGAACAGGAACCAAAAGGGATAATGGTTTGAAGTTCAAAGGGATCCAGTGGTTCCCCCGAATGGAGATGATGGGCGAAGAAAAAAAAAAGCTGCAGATTTTGCAACTCGCGGCGCTTGTAAAAGCAGCCCCGAGTGTGAACGCCGTGTGGTCTCTGGTTTGTGCTCCGTCGAGCCAAGATGTATTTTAATCACAGATTATACCGCGGCAGTGCAAGTCTCGTTTTTTTTGTTGAAACACGATCGCACATTAGGCTTTCCTAGAGCAGAGGTTTGCAGACAATGGTGGCATTTGTGTTTGTATTTATGCCTGACAGACAGGCATCGTCCTGACTGCGCTCATTTGTTGTGCATGTGTGCGTGTGTGATGGATGCATTGAGCTCCAGGTCGTGTTGGAGCGGGAGGGGGGGGGGAGGTGTCCTCCTTTCATACCCAGCGTGTCGGCGCAGGCCCGGCTGCCTCTCATCCTCCAGCACAGACTCTTCCACCCTCTCCCTCTCTCCCTCCCTCTTCCTCTCTCTTCTCTCTCTCTCTCTCTCTCTCTCTCTCTCTCTCTCCCTCTCTCTCTCTGTCTCTCTCCCTCTCTGTCTTTCTTTAGTTCTTTCCTGGCCTCAGCACTTTTTTTTCCGTCCCTCTGTTTTTTACTCACTCTGTATCTATATGTTTCTCTATGCTTTGTCCTTATTCTCTCTCTTGTTCTACCTCTCTCCTCTTTTCCTCCCTCTTTCCCTCCTTCCCTCCTCCACTCCTCCACTCACCCAGACAAGGGTCAGAGCACCTAATGAGTGTCCGGCCGCGGCCCAGCAGAAGGCAGGCCAGGGCAGGCAAGGCCGGAAGCTGAATGGCAGAGGGGTGTGTGTGTGTGTGTGTGTGTGTGTGTGTGTGTGTGCGTGCGCGTGTGCATGTGTGTGCATGCAGGAGAGGAAGCTGTTTGGGCCTCTGCCTCAGATATAAGTCAGTCCTTGGTGCCCTGGGGTAGCATCTGGTTCTGTCCTGTACAGTGATGATCCTGCTCAGTGACCCCCCCCCCCCCCCCCCATATCCAACACACACACACACACACACACACACACACACACACACTTACTCACACACTCACTCACACACCCAAACATGTCTACACCCACAGATGAATTCCCCTGCCGTGACCCATTCCCAAGCCAGCGTGATGTCTGCAGCTTAGGCACCAAGCCACACGGTGCAACGGTGACCCAGCTCCTGTTGGGGCTGTGGTTTCCTGCATCCGGGCCTATCTCTGTGCCATTTCCCTGGCCTGCCTTAGGTGTGACCACGTCAGCTCCTGTCTCATTCAGGGGCTACTGTGGGAGTGAAGCTGGTTTCTGTGTCACCCCCTGTGTGTGTGTGTGTGTGTGTGTGTGTGTTGGGTTGTGAGTTTCAGCTGGCCTTTCTCCCTTTTTTTTTGCCAATGTGAAGACTGGTAAAGAGGTGCCAGTGGAGAAAGAAAGAGAGAGAGAGAGAAAGAATGATCGAGAGGGAGAAATGGAGAGAGGGGAGTGATGGCTTCTCGCCTTCCTGTCTTGCTGTTTGCACAACTGTCTGGGAACATGGGGCACCCTGAGTCGGCCCGGGTGTTTAACTACACCTCCCCAAAGCCAACACCCAGCATCCAAAACCATGCTGGGAATTCATGTCTGGGTCATCCCAAGGTTCAAACCTTGCATGCAAATTGTTCTACACATGTGTGAGAGTGAGAATATGTGCATGTCAAGGAAGTACATCATGTGTGCAGTTCAGATACTTGATTTTTAAAAAAAAAAAAAACATACATACCTTTCTTTGTCCGATATTCAGGTAGAACAAGTGTGTGAGAGAGTTTGAGAGCTTTCTGTCTTCTGAATTTGTATTCCCTCATTCTCTCCCTCAAATATTCTGGATAAGCAGAAAATGTGTCAGGCACTATAGCATTAAAGTCTAGCTGTGCTGGAAGACTCGACCACAGAAGAGAGCAACTCCTAGTTTGTCTCCCCCTTTTGTGGTTTGCTTTACAAAAGGCCCTTTGCACACACACACACACACACACACACACACACACACTCAAGCTTTGGCAGTGCACAGACTCTTTGTTCTGTGAACACAGGTTCTCTCTCTGTGTCTCGGGAGGTTTTTTGGTGCTAACCTTCACTTCATGCACTTAATGCATGGGCTTATTTCCCCCTCCGTGCTTGTTAAAATGTCAGTGTCCTTCACGTTGGATTTTTACAGAGGAAGAAAACGTTACAAAAAGTTGCAAAAGTTACGTTTCTTTCCGGCCGTGTAAAATTCAAACAGGGAGCTTCTGTTTTTGAGATGGCCATTGTGCTCGACTCTTTCCGTCGTCAGGGGGCGAATCAGAAGGTTGCCAAGGTGTTACCAAGTAATAGTAATAAAAAAATATATATATTTATAGAAGCTCTGAAATATGCAGAGCTTGGTCTGATTTATCGTGCCTGAGACAGGCTCAGGCCAAAGCAATCAATCACAGGAAAGATGGCCTGGGGAGCGTAGAAATGCAGACAGTCCTCCAGCGAGCCATCCACATACTGTAGACCAAACTGCCTTAATTCAGACTGCACACACAGAGAATGGGCTGGGTTTTGGGAGCTGGCTGTGTTTATGCAGTGACTGTTTACAAGTGCATCAGCACTGAGAGCGTGTGTGTGTGTGTGTGTGTGTGTGTGTGTGTGTGTGTGTGTGTGTCTGTGTGTGTCTGTGTGTGTCTGTGTGTGTCTGTGTGTGTCTGTGTGTGTGTGTGTGTGTGTGTGTGTGTGTGTGTGTGTGTGTGTGTGTGTGTGTGTGTGTGTACTTGGTTTAGGCTGGAGAAGAGTCAGTAGAGCACCTGATGTAACTTTCAATCATAAGCTCAAGTCCCTCATGTGAATCCACAGACTCATGTGATAAGAATCTTGTGATTGGCTACCTCGGTATGGTTTCTGTTCCTCTGGAAGTTTATTTCTTTGCTCCACTTTGGTTTTGGTGACTTCTGATATAGTCAGTGGTGTTTGCGTTTGCCTTTTGTATTTGGTCGAAATAGTCAGTGGTGTCTGTGTTAGTCTTTTAGGGAAATATGAAAAGTGAATTTTAAGGGAGCGGTTTCTGAATGTTTTTGAGAGTCTGTTGGTTGGAGTGCACACAGTGAGTGTTTCATTGCTCTTGGTGTGCTCCCTGGTTTTACAGTGAGCTTCTCTTTCTCTGCGCTGCTGACTAAAATGTGTCAGGGCGGCACGCCTGTCTCTCTGTTACATAAGCACGAGGAACCGTCCAGCGCGCACAACGAGGATGGCCAGGAAAGCGCTCCCTCCCTCCCGCCCGCCCCTCTGCGCTTGCCCGCACGCCCGCCCTTCAAATATTGTTATGGTTACGCACCAAGGCTGCTGATGTGTCGCGACCGCCGCCGCAACACCAGCTGTGTGCAGAGGCCGATGTCATGGCGATGGAATCAGCTTAGGCCGACGTCTGAAAATGCGAGGGCTGCGTCGCGTCTGTCACGGCCGGAGAAAGACACACACACACACACACACACACACACACACACACACAGAGAGAGAGACTGGCCTTCTGTCGCGGCTATTCTGATCAGCCTCGGTGTTTCATAAACACCCCTGCAAGCCCGTGATGGTGCTTTGAGGAGGCTCATATTTCCCCCCCCCCCCCCTCTCGTCTGGACCGGCGGAGACGGATAGTGTTTACTGCAAGGACAATGGGCCGTACAATCACAAACAGATGATCACTAAGATTCACGCGGCTCGGCTCCGCTCGGCTCTCTCCTCTCTTCTGTCCTCCGCTAGCATGTTCTCTTCCTTCGTTCTCTTCCTCTTTTTTCCTTCTCTTCTGCCTCTTTAGCACTTGCGCCCCGCCACCGTGGAAGACTAAAGCCCCAAAGAAAGCAAACGGCGATGTGTAATTACATATTTTCGTAGCTCCAACCATCAGACTTGCTTTCAAAGGAAAGTGTGTGGGGGGGGGGGGGGGGGGCGTGTGTGTGCGTGTGTGTGCGCGCCATGGGTGTTTGTGATTGAGAGAGGGATCAAGGTAGATTAGGCTAGTCTGAGCGTCCTGTGGGTCTCTTCCAAGGCAAACATGTGGTGTGTCTCCACGAGACGGTCGCTCGTCGGGGCTCTCCTGCGAAGCGACGCTGGGGAAAAACGAGATGAAATGGCAGAAAGTGGACCTGTGAGTTTCCTGTTGTTCACATGAGCCATGAATCCAGTCCGGGGGTGGGGGGGCGGTGCCCACTACACCACAAACTCACATGCTCGCTGATGGAACACACATACTCACACACTCATATACATGTATATACACACACACTCACATATATATACACACACACACACACACACACACACACACACACACACACACACACACACACACACACACACACACACACACACACACACACTCACACTCGCTCTCACACATGTGCTCATTTTCTGACATACGGAAAATAACATACAAAAACCATATGCACAGTGCAAAAACCCTACAATAAACATACAAAAACCATATGCACAGTAATTTAACACACACACACACACACACACACACACACACATGCACACACATGCACACACATGCACATGCACAAAAGGAAGCTCACGTGCTGTCTTGCCCACACATGAGGCAATCCATGCACACTGAAAGCACATGTGTGTGTGTGTGTGTGTGTGTGTGTGTGTGTATGTGTGTGTTTGTGTGGTGCTCCACACGTGCGCTTCCATACCTCTCACACAGGTGATTCCTGAGCACACAAGTGAATGTGCAAACCCCGGTGTGTGTCGCTTTGTGGTCGCCCACTCCAGATTGGCAAACACTCTACCCTTCTCTGCACCCTGGGTTCCTGGGTGACCCTCAAATCTTTGCAAAACATTCCTTCCAAAAACATCCCTCTGTCGACTTCTCTCTCTCTCTCTCTCTCTCTCTCAAGCGCTCTCTCTCTCTCTCTCTCTCTCTCTCTCTCTCTCTCCCTCTCGCCTTCTTGCTGTCTGTCTTTCTTTCTTTCTTTCTCCTCTGTCGTCTCTCTGTCTGGCCAAGCCAATCTTCCCTACTAAATTAGTGGATTTCTCTTAAGAACCCATGGTTTTGGGAAAATTGCATTTCCTTTTGCCCGCTTTATGTTTGTAGATCTATATATATGTGTGCACATATATACTCCCATCCTCAAAGCCTAAGCCTTCACTCTCCTCCATTGGAATCCTCTCTCTCTCTCTCTCTCTCTCTCTCTCTCTCTCTCTCTCTCTCTCTCTCGTCTCACTGTTGGGCTTTCTCAAATTCTCAGTCCTTCTATGTTGGAAAGAGAAGAGCCCAACAGTAAAGGAACTATCGGCAGCCATTTTCCACTAGCTGGTTTATCAAGCTTCGTTGCTTCATGTATAAAGCGCATGCATCCACACACACACACACACACACACACACACACACACACACACACACACACACACACCAACACATGGCCCACCCACACATGCACACTATTATATGTGCAAACATGCACATTAGAATGTGCAAACACAGGTATGTGCACACACCAAAATACCCCCCCCCCCTTCATATGACAAACATATGCCTGTGTGCGTGCTCCTCTCTCTCTCTCACACACACACACACACACACACACGGTGCGTGAGCGGTGTGGTGTCAGCTGTGAGCAGCCGCCTCCTGCGGGCCTGAATGGGCCGTGTGAGGAATCCTGCTGCCCTGAGAGCAGGCCCCTGAAGAGGGGGAGAAGCCTTCAGTCAGGAGCACAAAGAGGGACTTGTTCTGCCGAGGAGGCCCCACCGACTCAGCAGGCTCCTGGGAAGCCTGGCAAGGGAGCAGACTACCCCCTGTCTCGGCGCTCTCTCTATCCCTCTCGCTCACACATCTCTCTCTCTCTCTCTCTTTCCTCTCTCTCTCGCTCGCTCTCTCTCTCTTGCTCTCTCTCTTTCTCTGTAGCTCTCTGTCTGTATATCTTTCCCTCACTCTTCTCAGTCTTCTTTCTTTCCCTGGCCTCTAAAAGTCTGCTTTCTTGCAAAACTTCCCCTCAGCTCTGTGTGCGTTTGGCTCCACTCTTTTATTTGTCCTTGTCTGTGTTTTTATTTTCCTTCTTTTCCCCCTCTCTTTTTTTTTCTCCTGCAGCCCATTTTTTCGTGTTTGTCAATCTCAAGCCGTTCCCCCCGTCTCCTCAACCCGCCTGTCTCTTTTCACTCTCTCCTTTCTCTCCTCACACTTTCTCTTCTCTGTCATTTCCTCCACCCCCCTCCCCCTCCACCACCTCCTCCTCCTCCTCCTCCTCCTCCTCAGCCCACTGCCCCTCCTGTGGAGCGGGTGGAATGCTGGTGTTTGCCCAGTGTCTTGGTGGAGAACTGTCGAGGGCTCTGTGTGAGCTGCTCCCCGCGCGGGGCCGAGCGGCGGCTCTGAATAGGGCCTCTCATGCTGGAGAGGGGAACGGCTGGGGCTGGGGCTGGGGCTGGGGCTGGGGCTGGGATGCAGCCGTGTGGGCTCAGGCAGCCCGCACAGACGCCCCTCCACCCACCACCACTGGCCCCCTCCTCTCTCCTCGCTCTCACCGTCCCAGGATTAGGCTCACAGGGTGGGGGTGGAGGTGGTGGTGCTGGTGGGCGATGGGTCTCTGAGGTGGCACGGGTGCATACTGGCATACCTGTGGCAAGGCCTTCTCCCCCGGACTTGCCCAGAGAGCAGCGGAGCACTGTGTTTTTGTTGTTCATTTCTTTTCGCATTAGCAAGGGAGCGACGGATAAATATTTGAAGCCTTGAGGCTGCAGGCATGTGCTTGCACCAGAGCCCCCTACATGCCTTCATGTGCATGTCAGTGCCCCCCCCCCCCATTCCCCACAAATACTGGCCCTTTTCAACCTCAGCACCCCCCCTCTTGGTGCCCTGCTTTGCATGGCACATCAACACTGTGCCATTCAGGGACTGAGCTACAGCGTTGCACCCATCCCATAATAATCCTTACCCCCCCCCCCCCACCCCCCTCCTCCCCCTCCTCCTCCCCACCGGTCAGCGGTTAACACGGCAGCGCAGGCAGCCGCCGCTTCCTCCTCCTCCAACAGTAGCCCAGGGGCCTGATGGGAGCCGAGGCCTGGCGGAAGACGGAGATCAACTGTAAAAGCCATCAGAGCCGGCGGCTGATTTATGGCAGCGCCGCTTGGCGGAGGCCGCCGTGCCGCTTCCCCGCCGGGAGTTGCAGGGAGCTGGGGGGGTGGGGGGAAGGGTGGGCCGGGCAGAGGGGAGCGAAATGTCTTAAACAGCTGGAGGTCAGACTCCTGGAGCCCCCTGTAAGAGAGACCTGTCGATTGAGTGTGTTTGAGAGAGTGAGAGAGAGAGTGAGAGAGTGACAGGAGGGGTGCAGTGTGTCTGGAGTGATCTGCGTTGTGTTGCGAGGACTTCAGCTTTCTGACCAAACACTGAACAAAGAGCGGTGCTTGAAGGCCTCACTGAGTCCTTAAGGCCATAACTCAGTTTTTGTCTCTCTTTCCCTCTCTCTGTCTTTCTCTCTCTCTCTCTCTCTCTCTCTCTGTCTTTCTCTCTCTCTTTCTCTCTCTTTCTCTCTTTCTGTCTTTCACTCTGTCTTTCTGTCTGCACCCCAGCTGATATCTCTATTTCTTCTGGAGGATGAGTGGATTCGGGCCGTGGGGAGGTCATGGAGACAGACAGTCGGTTTATTTAACCTGATGTCACCAAGTCCGGCTCATTCCGCGGTTGGAGGGCAATGAAAACTATGTGGCAGAGGAATAGAGATGGAGATGGGGAAAGAGAGAGAGAGAGGGGGGGGGAGAGAGAGAGACAGAGATAAAGAAAGCAAGAGTGAGAGAGATGAGAGTGGAAAAACAGACAATATGTCTGCTGTTGTCTTTAGAAGCGGAAGGATTACACCGATGAAAAATGATGGATTCTCTGTGTCTGTGAATGGGGAGTTGGACAGCAGGTATTGTGGTTACTTAAGCCGGCTTCGATCTGCTATGCCGTCATTAAGGCAGATGGTTACTCATTACTGATTGGCCCGAGGGGGGAGAGAGATGGCTCAGAGGTTTTGCTGGGAGAGGGGGCACATCTGTTTTTCAATTTTCAGCATTAATACTTCCAGAATATTCCGCCATCATTCCGACTGGGGGACAAGGTTGAAGGGGTGGGGCCTGTGGGCGTTCTTTTTGCACTTGATTGACAGCCGCCTTTTCTGTTCCGCTCTGTTTTTCCTTTCCACAGGGCCAGCTGAAGTTCCCATGATGTCACCCAATGGCTCCATCCCACCAATCCACGTGCCCCCAGGCTACATCTCCCAGGTAACGGCCCTGGAATGAGCGGGTGGGGGCCCAGTGTTGGCCCGCAGGGGGGGGAGGGAGAGTTGGGGGGGGGGGGGGGGGGTGCATGCTTTAGTGGAGCTACTGCCTATGAGCGCATTCAAAGAAAATCTTGCATTCCTGTCTTTTTCACTGACACGTTTTGTACATGAACACACACACACACACACACACACACACTTATGGGCAGAGGCAGGTATGCACACGTCTCTGCATGTGAGGCAACTGGAGCTGCTCTGTAATTGTGACAGAACCTTTCTGAGTGGTGACAGAGAAAGGTCAAGCCCATTGGCATTTCAGCAGAAAGGTCAGAACACACAAAGAATGCAAGGAAAGAGAAGAGAGAGAGAGAGAGTGTGTGTGTGTGTGTGTGTGTGTGTGTGCAGGTCTGTGTGTGTGTGTGCAGGTCTGTGTGTGTCCACAAGGGAGAAATGAGACGAAAGAATGGTGAAGGATGCCCCTTGTCTTTCCGAGGGCGTGAATCTCTGCATGACACCCCACACCCCTACGCTGTAATCCAGCTGTCAGAGACACTGGAAAAGGCTAAAGCCAGGAGGTGGAGGCGGTGTTGTCTTAACGTGTATCTGCAGCGAGAGAACCTGCCTGCTCCATCCAGCCCCAGATTCTTCAGCGTGACTCCGACCCCACCTTACATTCAGGAACGTTCCCAGAACTTTCCTAAAGGAACGAGCCCTTATCTCATCCAGATAAGAGGGCCAATAAAGGACAATAGACGTCAGAACATGTGGACGGTTTCACGGTCCGGGGAGAGGATCTTTTTACTCGGCTGCCCTCGGGACAGATTTAGACGACGGGGTGTTTTTTTTTCCTTCAGGACGGGCCACAATAAGAAAGCAAACAACACAAAAAAGGCAGATGAAAAAGATGAAGAGAACAAAGGCATTTTTCCCCCTCAACCACTAAACCGCATGCCAAGTGTGTTTGCTCTGAGTTAGCATCTAAGCTGTGTCACCACTCTGGCCTCTGGGACTGCTCCCCTGGTCTCCCCACGGCCCCGAGATCTTGGAACGCTATCCCAGAGACCCCCCCCCGCCCTTCCTCTAAGCCCGGCCCGGCCCGACCCGGCCGAACCCGCTCAGGGTTAACTAAGTCAGGCATGACGTCACTGACCTCACCTCTGAACCCAACTGCCTGATCTGCGACTCAGGAGCAGGAACTCGGGAACAGGCATGGCCGAGTGTTGTCACTGGAGCCATGAGAAGAGAGGTTCAGCCACCCCCCCCCCCCTATACACACACACACACACACACACACACACTCAGTGGTTGGAATCCCAACACCATGCCAGCTCCAGTCTGATGCTGTCTGTCTGTTGTGTTTGTGTTCCCCCCTACCCCTCCCGCCTGCTGAGAAAGGAAAGTGCTACAGATGTCTGTGGTCTGGTCCGTAATTGTTGGCATGCCAAACTGTGAACGTGTCCCCATGTTATTGCTGGAATGGGCGAGTCCGCAGAGGAAGACGTGAGGGAGATGGAACTCGGGGGGAGTGAAAAGTGGACTCCATGTATATATCACCCTAGATTTTATAACGTGAAGTTGAAACCTGAAGTTGTCTTCCTGCTTTCCCCCGTTTCTTCTCTCTTCTCCCCCCCCCTTGTTCTTTATGGCTTGATTTGTGCCTTTTCCTCCGTCCCCTCTGTTGTCTGTTCCCACCATCATGCCATCTTTATGTTTGCCCTTTCCCAGGTCCTGGAGGACAACACCGGGGTGCGACGTGTGGTGGTGACCCCCCACTCGGAGTGCTACCCCCCGAGCTACTCCCCGGCGCTCTCCCCCACCCACCACATGCCCCCTCCCTACATGGCGCACCCCCACTTCATCCCCGCCTCCCACACGGCCTACTACCCCCCAGCCAGCCCGGGGGACGTGCCCCCCCACCAGTACTACCAGCACCGGCTGCCCCGCCTCTACGCGGACGGTAGGTCCCACGACCCTCCCGCTCCCCGGCCCCTCTTGTTTTTCCTGCAGTATGTCAAAGCTGAGCAGGGTACAGTGTATGCAAACACAGTCCCATGATTAGTTGCATCGCCGTATGTTGCAGTGCGTCATACGAGATGCTGTATTTCAGCCGTCTAACTCGCTTGGGTTTGATTTCCATGAATCATCTGTAGGGGTTTGGAGGTGAATCCATGATCTTCTGGTTAGCTTCAGGCTAGCCCTAGATAGCACTGGCACGGCAGTGGAATCATGGCTAATGCAAGTGTGTATTTAGCTAAGGGTGTTCTCATTGGGTTATCGAAGGGTGTACATTAATATAACACTCTTCGATGTATAAGCGCAGGACAGTGTATTATGCAATTTTAAAGAAACAAGCCATATTAATACCATATTAAAACCATATTAACTGCCCCCGTATATTAACCTCTAGGCTGAAGAATTTGCTAATTCAATGTATAAGCCACAGCAATATCATTGCACTGTTGCTGTTGCTCCCAATGTTCATCTGTCAAAACCCCCTGTTGGAGAGTGCTGGGCACTAGCAGGGTCAAAGGGGATGATCGAGGTTATTTAGGCACACCTACTTGGGTTCAAAGGTGAAATCGCCATATCTCACTGAAGAAGGGTAAAGCCCGAAACGTTTGTGAGGCGATTAAAAAAGTAAAAGGAAACTGCCGTGTGCTTGCTTTATTTATTTTCAATGTTTATGATTTAGTATCAAGTAAGTTTAAGCACCCAGTTCGAAGCACTAAGGTGTTGAGCGCGCTTCTTAATTTATTCACATCTGTCAGAACGTGCTAAAAATGATTCACTTAGGTAGCAGTGTGCGGGTACTTTTTTCATTTTTCACGGATCTATTTTACCCTGCACCTGCACTAAGTTGGACGTGCGCGCAGTGCACTCTGCAACTTTTGTAATCATTTCACGCCATGATGGTCTCTCATTCTCACCTGACCTGACCTTTGACCTGTGTCCCAATGCTCTCTCCTCCTTCCTCTCTCCCCCCATCGTTTTTTTTTCCGCACTCCCCCAGACATCATCCACAACATCCACTACAACATGACCTCCTACATCAGCCGAGGGGAGGAGGCCTACTGCAAGCCGCTGCC
Source organism: Sardina pilchardus (assembly GCF_963854185.1). Lineage (NCBI taxonomy): Eukaryota > Metazoa > Chordata > Actinopteri > Clupeiformes > Clupeidae > Sardina > Sardina pilchardus. The sequence continues at coordinate 15,010,940 of NC_085012.1, forward strand.
CAAGAAGCCCAAGGGCCCGTCGGAGCGCCCCGGCGGCGGCCTCAACCGGGTCAACAGCCCGCCCTCCTCCACCGCCTACAAGAGCGGCTCGGGCTGCGGCGCCACCGCCAACGGCTACCCCAAGAGCCACGGCGGAGCGGGCAGCACGGGCGGCGGCAGTGGAGGAGGAGGAGGAGGAGGAGGAGGAGGAGGAAGCCCAGGGAACAAGCGTCCAGAGCGCAGGTCCAGGGGGAGCCCCAAGAGTACGGACGCAGAACAGCAGCAGCAGCAGCAGCAGGGTGAGTGTGTGTGTGTGTGCAGGCCACAGTTCCACAGGCTTGTGTGTGTGCTGTGCAGGCCACAGTTCCACAGGCTTGTGTGTGTGCTGTGCGAGCTTATGAGCCTCTGCTCAGATATCATATCAATGCAGAGCGGCCAATAAGCCTCATGTATCTCTGTGCACACATGCCCGTTATGAACATAAGGGACTGTGTGTGTGTGTGTGTGTGTGTTACAGGTCATAATGCCTCTATGCATGTATGAGATATTACATAAAAAATGCGCCCTTTCCACCAAAATCGCTCATTTTCGTGTGTGTGTGTGTGCGTTTGCGTCTGCGTGTGTGTCCGCGTATTTGTCTGTGTGTGTGTGAATGCGCGTGCATGTCAGTTTCCCACTGCTGCCACTCTCTTTCAATCCAAAACAATGAATGTGTATTCAGTTCCACCTCAGCCGAGTCAGGCAAACAAACAGAAGTTCATTTGAGTCACACCAAATGACTAAAATGACTGTACATTTTTACAAATGGATCTCTGTGCATGTCAATGACTAAGGCATCCTTTAAGCTCCCTGCCCAGTGGAACGTTGCACAAGTCCCCCCCCCCTCAGTCCCTCGAGTGTTTTCCCACCAGTGTTTTGGATCTGTCGTGCCACCCAGGCGAGTGCCAAATGAGGGCGAATGTTTCCTCGCCTCACACCCAGAGTTGCGTCAGAGAGCCGGCCAGTGTGAATAACAGCATCCCACCCTCCGCACGGAGGGAGAGGAATCATGAGTTCTGTCACTTGCTCACTGTGTGTGCTGGCTTTTCTGGCTCTTCATGCCCTGTTGCTCTTTATATCCGTTCCTCTCCGTTTGTCTACATCTCACCTTCTCTTGGCACCATCTCTCTCTCCCTCCCTCCCTCTCTCTCTCTCTCTCTCTCTCTCTCTCTCTCTCTCTCTCTCTCTCTCTCTCTGAGTAAATTAAATACCAAACTCGGTTCTTTTCTCTCCTTCTCTTTTGAGTGTTAAGTCCAGTACACCCCCTCAATAACGTTCCCTCTCCTTTTCCTCCCTCTCTCTTTCTCTCTCTCTCTCTCTCTCTCCCTCTGTCCCTCATCCGCCCTCTCCGCTAGTTGACTCCTGTGCTCCCTCTTTCTCTCTCTGTCTCTCTATTTCTCTCTCTCTGAATAGTGTCTCCAGTCCCCCCCCTCTGTCCCTCTGTCTCCATCTCTCTCTCTTTTTCCCTCCCTCTCCCCCTCTCTCTCTCACTCTCTCTTTCCCTCCGTCCCTCTCTCTGTCCGGTGCCTCGGTGTGAGCCAGTGGGCCGATGAGAAGAGTAAACAGAGTCGTGGCCACATCCTGCGAGCGCTGGCCGGCTGGCCGGCCGGTTGGCTGGTTGGCTGTCACCCGGGCTGGAAAAAGACAGAGGGGAGCACATTAAATCAAACCCCACGCCGTGACCTCCTCCTACCCCCCCCCCCCCCCCCCCGCCCCCTCCTCCCCAGGCAAACCCCGTGGCCTGATCTTGTCATTCATCCCCCGTGTGTCTCTCTCTCTCACACACACACACAAATATTATGCAAACAGTATACACACTGACAGATAATCCAGGCTCAAACATATGTACACATATACACAGTCCACTCACACTCTGGACTCGGTATACACCGATGGATGGACACCCACTCACAACTGACACACACTGTAATATTAAGTTTATACTCTCTTGTCACACACACACACACACACACACACACACACACACACAGAGTCACTCAGTGGTCCTGGGTGATGTTTGTCCACGTGGGTGGCTGCCTGTTGAGAGTGTGTTTTCCTTTAATTAATTTGGGTGTTGAGCATCCCGAAAGCTCCACAGGGACTCGAAGCCACTCTTATCTGTCCTCACCAAGGAGTGTGGGTGTGTATGTATACCCCTGTCTGTGTGTGTGTGTGTGAGTGTGTGCATGTGTGTGTGTGTGTGTGTGTGTGTGTGCATGTCTGTGTTTGTGGGAGTAGAGAAGGTCTGGCCAGTTTTTTTTCTCCCCCTACTTGCTATTCTTTTCACTTGTGACTGTATTTTTGCACACATATTTCAGCGGCCATCTGGGAACCATATAAAAAGGCTCTTTTCGGCATCAGCATAGCCTGTCAGCTGCATCGAAACGAAAACAACCGCACTCATGGACGCCTGTCACAGCACATTGTGTGTGTGTGTGTGTGTGTGTGTGTGTGTGTGTGTGTGTGTGTGTGTGTGTGTGTGTGTGTGTGTGTGTGTGTGTGTGTGTGTGTGTGTGTGTGTGTGTGTGTGTGTGTGTGTGTGTCTGTCTGTGAGTGCAGTCACCCGTTGTGTGTTTGTATGAGTGAGATGTGTGTGTGTGTGTGTGCGCGGGTGCACAGGTACACATGCGTGGGTTAATTAATCCCCCACAGCTTTGAGAGTGTGCAATTCTCGTAAAAAGTCGTTTTCCAGTAAGCGCCGTGGTCTGCCCCCATTGGCTGGCCATGTGTGCAGCCGCTGCCCCGGCGTCTGCTCCGAGGCCGCACGCTTCCTCCCCGCCGCCCGACGCACTACGGGACGGCCGGAAGCGCCGCGTTCCTCGTCGTCACCGCCGTTACCGGCTCGGAGTGTCGGCTGATGGGTGCCAGGCTGAGGGGAAGCTGGCAAGAGAAAGGCACCTGGAGAATGGTGACTGCTCCCCCCCTGTGGTCAAATAGCGTAACTGCAGAGCCACAGGTTGCAAGGGGCTTAGAGAACCCAGAGCCAAAATGGAAGAGGTGTTCATGTAGGGAACATGCGGTTTCCATGAGACTGTGTGTGTGTGTGTGTGTGTGTCTGTTGTCCTCCATTTTGCTATCCCTCCTCTCCTCTTGTCTCCCTTCTCTCTGGACTTTCTTTCCTACTTTCTTCTCTCACCTCACTTCCACTTTCTTCGCTCCTTTTTTCTCCTCTTCAGTTGTCCTTTCCCATGACTTCCCCGACGCCTCGTCTCCCCCCTCCCGTCCTCTGCAGCCTGGTTGCTCAGCAACCGCAGACCATAATGAGAGACAGACCTCTTCCTGTCTGGAGGCGTGCCTCCGCAAACGGCCGGCGCGGCGCAGCGCAGCACAGCACAGCACGCCCCAGCGCCGCGCAGAGAGAGAGAGAGAGAGCGCCGTGGCAAATTAAAAGCGCCAGAAGCGCCCCGCGCCGACCAGGCTGGCCTTCGCTTTCTCCCTCTCTCTCCGTCCCCTCTCTCAGAGCGGTGCCCGCGTCACCCGACAGCACTTTAAACCCCCACAAAAGGAGGGCAGGCAGGGAGAGAGGGGAATATGGCGGACATAAACGCACGATGTTGAACTCTGCGCGCCTCTTCGTTCTCCCTGCTAGCTGCCAGTGTTGACTCCCTTTTAGTGTTGATTTGGGAAGGCCAGCTGGGAAGGCGGCGTGACCTCGGGAGTCAGTGACTCAGTTGGGATGATTCCCTGATTCTCTTGATTCCCCTCATGTGCAGCCCTGAGCACCTCTAAGACTCCTGTGTTGCCATGAGCCTTGAGCGAAAAAGGCCTTTTTTTTTTTACTGTTGGTCCAAAGCAAACAAACCCAAAGCAGTGCTCTGAAAGGGGGCTTTTGTTTTTCCTTGTTCCAGCATAGGCTGTAGCTTATGCTACACCACCCCCCCAAAACACTTCATCTCCCCTCACCGACACGGCAGTCTCCTGTTACGAATGCTGCAGCACCATTTTGGTGGGGTGAGCAGTGTGTGTGTGTGTGTGTGTGTGTGTGTGTGTGTGTGTGTGTGTGTGTGTGTGTGTGTGTGTGTGTGTGAGAGAGAGAGAGAGAGAGAGGCAAGCCACCCGTAGGTCACGAGTGGGTCGCGTTGCCATGACTTCATCCCAGTGGTGAGTCATAGTTGTGTGCCTGTGGGGAAAGGGGTCCCCCCCAACACCACGGCCACACACACACACACACACACACACACACCCCACTAGCCTCTTGCCTGCTCAGCACCACCCTGCTTCACATAGACAGGATCATCTGTCAAGATGTCAGACTCCTCAGATCTTTTTTTCCCCTTTTTTCTTTTTCCCTGTCTGCTGTTTGATGTGAGTGAGTGTATATGTCTCACGTCTGGATGTTCAAAAAAAGTTTTGGGCTTGTTAGATAGGCATCAAACCAGTACCACATGAGTAAAATACTGTGAGCCTTCAAGTCTTCAGTGTCTTTTTATGGTTATATATTATTTAAATGTTCTCTTTTTGCTTCTTTTCATTTTCCTCCAGATCATAATGTAGAGGGCCGAAGAGTCCAAGATATGCTCTCAGGAATGGACAAACCACAGGTAGTTGCACCATCACATTCGTCAATCTATTATGAGAAGCTAACTAAAATAAGAGTCCACAGGTCCTTGACATTTTTGAAAGTTTGAATTTGAAAAGGTGATGTCAAGGCCTTGGAAATGTTTTTTTTTTTTTTTTAATATACATAAGTGGTCATAGAAAGTGCTTGAATTTATAGTTAAGATTTAAAAAAAAAAGTATTTGTCTCCTGACATTTTATCCTCAATGGTAGTGCAGTGCACCAGCACAGGGTCACTGAAGTGGGCCACTGATTGGTGCATGATAGGCTAAGTGTGTGCGTGTCGCTGGAGTGTACTTTCTAATATTCAAACAATATGATCATCTTATGTCTAACTGTATTAGTATACAGTAGTATGTTGGCCACTACAAATGTCCTACATTTCTTTTCTTTCTTTTCCTTCAAAAATGTAACTGCCTCAGAATGTCGGGGCTCCTCAAGTTTCTCAAGGGCCCATCATATGGCTTCACCCATTACTGGGCTTAATTGGTGTAAATTGGAGACTACTTTTTGCAAGGACTTGGAAAGCATATAGCTAACATATAATGCTTGGCAGTATGATAATACAGCTCATCTCTATTGTCCCCCTCCGATTTTTGTATTTGGTGCACTGGAGTTTGTAATTATTGAGCATGTCCACTCCTAGACAGCAGGTGGCAGCAGGGCTTTATCTATGGCCCAGCTGTGTGTTTGTTGTAACTGTGGCCCAATCCCACCTCCTCAAGTCGTTGAAAAAGACAAAGTGAACGTTTTCTTAATTACCACGGCGCCTAATCGAGAGGCTAATGAAATTCATTAGCGCCTCGCAAGGTTTGTTTCTGTGGGAACATTGGGGCCTCAGAACAGAGGGGGAGGCAGTGGAAGTGCCTCATCACAATATCAACACTCTCTCAGTTTGGCACTCTGCCAACAGTGTTGTGTTCCCTCCCTGTGTGGGATTTGACCTCAAACGCAGAACCCAGTGGGTCAAGGTCATGCGCAACTCATACATTTTTTTTCTGCAGTATTTATTCAGTTTCATCATTGGGTAGCGCATGCGAACGGTCAGAGCACTTTCAGAAAAGTCCTGCTGGAGTGCAGCTAAAATGAGCTTTTTTAGACCCCCCCTCCATTCCTCCTGATGCTCAGTTCCCAGGCCTGACGCACTTCACCTGCTGCTTACGCATGAACTGGACGTGCTGCTGGATTGTCTTGTTTTATGTGACTGTGTGCAGTGGACATCCACGACTGCGGCAGAAAAACACCACTGAACCGAGAGAGTGTTCTGACTGTTCCTTGACCACAGGCCTTATCAAATCTGGCTGCACTTTCCTCCTCCGGTCCGACACGAGCACGCCCAGCACTACTGTGACTTCTGTGAAATCAAACTCTTTGAGTGCAACGCTGATTTTGTGTCAGCTTTGATTCCAGAATATATATTTTTTCCTTCCGTGGCCATCTGTGCACACTTCACGCTCGGATCGGAAGGGTTGAGCGGCGTTCCTGAGGAGTACTGAACGCGCGCGGTCTCCCTTATGGCATGCTGTCAGAGGGGGGGGGGGGGGGATTCATTACCTTGTCACTCTTGAGCTTGACTGCTACTGCTCCCTCTGCCTCTGCCTCTGCCTGAGAATCTCTCCATCAGCAAGCCTTCACAGCCGCCAGCTTCGTGCCGCCACCACCATCTCTCTTATCTATGCCAGACAGAGGCTTATTGTGTGTGTGTGTGTGTGTGTGAGAGAGAGAGAGAGAGAGTGTGTGCGTGAGAGAGAGAGAGAGAGAGAGAGAGAGAGAGACACTCCAAGGGCTCATCGTTGTCCCAAGTTCTCCTCTGATGGATGGTTGGGACCTTAATTTACCTGCCCAAAATCTCCCCCTCTTCTACTTCATCAAGGTTGCTTGTCCCCAGCCTCTGTCCTAGTCATGCTACCGCTGTCATCGATACGTCACCACCAGCCTTACCCATCCACAGCACAAACCCCTTACATCAAAGCTGTGCACTTCTTTCTAACCTGAGGTGCAGTGTGCTTCCAGAGCAGAAATAGCAGAAGGTGTCTTATTTATTTGGAATAAATAAAATATTTCAACAACCCCACATTTATGTAAATGACCGCAAATTTATTGTGAAAAAGGTAGAGGGAATCAAACTTGTTACCGGTCCGCGATATAGCACTGAGTGGAATATTTTTCATTCTCCCTCATGTACGACACCAGAGGGCTTTGGATTAATTTCATACTTGCTTGATTCGCTTTTCCTTCCCATAAATCTCCCCTCTCATGCTATAGTCTGGGTTGTTAACCACAAATTGAATTCTACACCCTAGGAGACCTGTAAATCAATAGCACACCTGTTAAGTCATACCACGGTTGCATAAAAACATGTTTGTAGACTTTTGTGTGCAATGAGTTAGGACTAATTGTAGTTGCCCATGTGTTTTTAGCCTGTGTGAAAATATTCATCCAAGTAAAACTGCATTGTTTGCACAGTTGGGTGATGCTATGTCTTGATTTAAATGCTTCAAGTTGTTTATAGAGGTAAATGCATTGACGTGTGTGTTGTGTGTGTTGTGTGTGTTGTGTGTGTTGTGTGTGTTGTGTGTGTTGTGTGTGTTGTGTGTGTTGTGTGTGTGTGTGTGTCAGGTGTCTAAGGTGCAGTCTCGCTCAGCACTGGTGTCCTGGGCCCCGGTGACGGTTGCTAGTGGGCAGGGTGACGCTGCCTCCTCCTGTAGCTACGAGCTCATGCTGACCGATAAGGGCATCGACGGGAAGTACCGTGTGGTCTACAGGTAAGGACACACACACACACACACACACACACACACTCAGGATTAATTAGACACATTAAATAGACATTTATAATGTCGATTCCACTTGGTTTAATCAAAAGAGAGTATGAGTGTAGATGTGGATGTGACTGATCTGCTGGTGTAGTTCATGTGCGTAATGTGGGGGATGCTGACTAATGATGGTCAGTGATTCAGCATTCATTCATTCCTTCTTCTCTTGTCCGTCTGTCCAGTGGGGAAGAGCTCGAGTACAACCTCACAGACCTGCGGCCGGCCACAGACTACCACGTCCGGTAAGAAAATCTCCGGCATTGCCCAACTGCCTTCTTTTGCAATTACCCCCCACCCATCCCTCACCCATCACCCCACCCATCACCCACCTCTCCACCCCTCACCCCTCAACCACCCCTCCACCCCTCCACCCCTCCACCCCTCACCCACCCCTCCACCCCTCCACAACCTCCAGATGCTCCCCTTCAAGTTATCACAAGTGTCTGTGGTGTTTTGAAATCTCATTTTCCGAGAAGCTGCCGCTTTGCACCACGCATGATGTAGATGATGTGACACAGTGTGCGACAAGGGGGTGTTTGAAATGTTATTTATTCGCGGAGCCTTTGTTTGAAAAGCATATTTTCTGCTGAGCGCTGCGCCATTGAGGCACAGTTGATACCCATAGCTGGGAAATGAAAATAGAGGTTTCATAATGCCAGAACATTAGTCAATACCTCATGCATATTTAATTAGGTATCGCTGTTCTGCACTTCGCTTACAATGACTTCACTCTCGCCTGAAAAAAAACATTGTGTGTGTGTGTGTGTGTGCGTGTGTGTGCGTCTGTGTTTCAGTGTAAGCACGGTGTCTGACTCTGTGAGGGGTCCGCGTTCCGAGGCGGGGACATTCACCACCCACTGCGGCCCACCGGACACCCCCCTCCCCCCCAGACTCTCCCATCGCTCCAGGAGTTCACTCACCCTCCAGTGGAAGGTATCAGCACGCCCCCCCCCCCCATACATCTGGGCCATGATGGAGAGCAAGCAAATGTGTTTGTCTTGCCGTTAATGAAAGCGGGAGTGACCGTGTGTGTGTGTTTTGATTTGCAGCCTCCAATAGACAACGGGTCAAGGATCACCAGCTACATATTAGAATGGGATGAGGTGAGTCACCTCCCTTTTGCGCTTCGTAATTTTCCAATTTTTCTTTTCCCAGAATACACATCATCCCTTTATTTATACCACACACACACACACACACACACACACACACACACACACACACACACACACACACACACACACACACACACACACACACACGCGCGCGCACGCAGGAGTGCACATCTACACACACTCATGAAGGACTTTTTCAGAATCCATCAAGCCAGCCTTTCAGGAATACGTACGTGCAGCAGCCCACCTCTCTCCTGCCCCCAGCCCCTCCTCTCCCTCTGCCCGTCCCTCTGGGTCAATCTTTCCTCTCGCCACCTCTCCGTTTCTCGCGTCGCATTCCTCCGCCGCCAGGCTCCCTCGCTGCTCCGCTCCCTGCCCCGCTGCTCCCCGCCCCGCTGCTCCCCGCCCCGCTGCTCCCCGCCCCGCTGCCGCTGACAGGCCTCCTGTTTGTGCAGGGGAGGCCGCCCGGGGGAATGAATGAGCGCCTTTGATGGCCGGCCGCCGCTCCGTTCCATCGGCGTCTGTGCCGGGGGCCCCCGCCGCGCCGCGGCTCACCGGCGTCTCCTCGGCCACTGAAAGCCCTCTTATTCCTGCCCCCTATCTCCCAGGCACCCACCGCTCCCATGCGCGCCCTTTCTAAAGGCCCATCTTTTCCCCCGCCAATATGCCCCCGCCAACACCACCAACACCAGCCGTAAGTCCCACAAGCAGACGGGCTTTAATATCCAATTGGATCTGATTGTAGGGCCAAAATAATATTAGTTGTGTGTTAGATGGCAGAACTGTTAGAGGAAAGAAAAGCTGTGGGGAAAGTGAGCCGTGAGCTAATTCGGGTCCGGCGGGGCCGCGCTGTTTGGCCTGGAAGGGCTTCAGTTGGGGCGAACGAGCTGTTTGTCTTATCGGCCGCTGCGGTTTCCCCGGTGAAAATTTCCGAGATTAATAAAGTGGAAAGGCAAACCTAATAAGACAGGCCTGCTAGTGACCATATCTCCTCTCATTTCTCTTCCTGTCAGTCTCACAGGCTCGCTCTCTTTCTCTCACTCTATCTCTCCCTCTCTCTTTCACTGTTTCTCTTTTCCTACCTCTGTCTCTCTCTCTCTCTCTCTCTCTCTTCATCTCTTCCTTTCTCCTCTCTCTACTTGAATGAGACCAACCAAACTGATAACGCCACCTCGATCTTCCTCGCCTTATTTCCTCTAGATGTTGTCACACAAGCAATTGTGTCTCTAGAGGCTGCTCAGGGGCTCTGATCTCCCTCACCCAGGGGAGCAGTGGCTCCTAAACAACAACTCTTTGTGATTTTCAAAGTTGCTTAGGATATTCTAACATAGCCACCTACATTTTGCGTTCCAAAACTGGACAAACATGTTTTTTTTGGCCTCATCAGAAGGCTCTTAAATAGAAATGGTCCTCTTAATATGCTTGTCTGAGCAGGGACTGCATTTTCTGCTGCTCGATTGTGTGGCCATTATGTGGGTACTCATCCTCACTGAGGCCTTTTGTGTTCTTGTGTTTACGCAGGGCAAAAAGAACGGCACGTTCCGAGAGTGCTACTACGGCAACCAGAGGCACTTTAAAGTTACACGGCTCTGCCCAGCCACAGGCTACACATTTCGGGTGGCGGCACTGAATGACATTGGGACCAGGTACAAGGCCCACCTGTTTTTCCGTGTGTGTATATATATATAATATGTGTCTCTGTGTGTGAACAAACACTTGTTTGTGGCCATTTCCCTAAGTGTGCGTGTGTTTCTTTCCATGGTTGTGTGTATGCTTCGGTTACACGCATGTGTATGTGGGTGCAGCGCGAAGCTACCGCTTGCCGCATCTTTTTTATATGTGTGTAAATTTACGTTGGTACAGAAGTGACCTTGTATGTGAAATAAATGTAGAGAGAAAACCTAAAGCTCTAATAAGGTTTTTTGCACTCTCCTCCCGTGATTGAGTACTTCCCCCTCCTCGAGGTGACTCAGAGTTTAACAACTCAGTAAATAACTTTTAAAACGACCTCACACCGTAGCTTCTAGTAGGTAGCGGGGCTACTCATTCACTGAGGAAGAAGTCCAGACTCATTTTAAAGATCCTCCACCCTCCCGCAATAATTTATTTCCCGGGCCTGATGCTACAGTGTGACATTTATCTCCACGGTGAAAGTAAATAGTGACTTTATAAATGTTTATGCACTTTTATGGCCCTAGCTCCTCTTGCCTTTCATAGACAGTCACATAGATTAAACTGGACTGGCTAAACAAAATAAAGTCTCTCTCTCTCTCTCCCTCTCTCTGTCTGTGCTTGCCCACCGGTCTGTATTAAACCATCTATCTGCTCTGCCCTGTCCTGTTGTCTCCTCTGGTCCTCCTACAGCGGCTACAGCCCGGAGGTGGCCTTCCAGACGACGGGCAGCCAGCCTCAGCTGCCCCCGGCCCCGCAGCTCCAGAGGGCCGGCAGCGGCTGCCTGACGCTGGAGTGGGTGCGCCCCGGAGGCTGCGGCCCCGACGAGCCCGTCACCTACGTCCTGGAGCTCCAGGAGGACAGCCAGGTGGGACGACGCATCACCTGACCAAAGAGTTTAACGTGCAACACTGTAGAGAGTCCTCCTAACTTAATCGACCTACAGCAATATCCCGCGTATCAGCCGCGTTGTGTAGAAGCCACAGGACAGTGTTTTATGCAAGTTAAAAGAAACGAAACCATATTAATGCAATATTAACTGCCTCCATGGATTAACCTCATAGCTGGAGAAATCAATGTACATTATAAGCGGCGGCTAATAGTTCGGGAATTGACGGTATATGGTTGCTTATTTAGTGGAGGAAAGGCTCCTTCAGCAAGAGGTCATTGCAACAGATTATTCAGTTTGAGAGGAAAAAATAGGATAAAGAGGATATAATGGCAGTAGTATACATTTTTAAATATAGTATAAATATTCCATATATTTTCCTGGCCCACTGTTTGTCTCAGAACAGACCTCATTACTGGGAGAAGTTGGCAAGGTGTGTCCCAGGAAGTGGAAAGTGAAAGGAGATAAAAAAAAAAAAAGATACCTGTGTAAACAAATAAAAGTGAATAAACAAAGAGTCTCAAAATCTTTGTTTACGGGCAGATTACTAAGCAGCAGGAGACGTGCTTGTGCACATCAAATTACGTCTGCAGTCCCCGAGTAACCCGTTGCAAATTAGGTTTTACAAAGCGGACACTTTCATGGAATGCAGATTCGCGCTTTCCAGGAAATGATGATGATGAAATGCCCCCCCCCCCTCGAGGGAAATATTCAGGATGTCTCAGTCACTGACGCTGACTTTGGACACACTGATGAATTGCATGCTACTGACTTAATACCATTACTTTCTACCTCCTACTGTGATGCTAAAGTGAGCGTGTCTCCACCGTAACTCATGGCTAAAATGTTTCATTCAACAAACTCTTAAATTTTCCTCTTAAAGTCAGTGTTCTTCCATGCAACGCGGCCTCATTCTTTCATGCTTGTTTGGTGTGTAATAGCTCTGGCTGTCCATTAGTGTCTTAGGTTTGTGGTGACCCTGTGAGTCGACCAGGTCCACTGCAGGGCTGGAGGTTGTGGAAAAGCTTTTATTGAACAAAAGTCATGCATTGAAAGGCTTCTCCATTAAAAGCATACTTTGTGTTTCTCCTTCCGCCTCTCTCTGTCTCTCTCTGTCTACAGGGACCAGAGTTTCACTCCAGGTACAACGGTACGGACGTCAGTTGCAGAGTGGACGGCCTCAAGCGGAGCACCCAGTATAGCTTCAGGGTGAGTCCAGCGTCCGTCCGTCCCCGAGCCTCCGTGGCTTTCATTCTACACATCACACGGCGCAAGCCCCCAAACCGTGCTGCCAAGCCCACCATGTTAAACAACTCCTAGTTAAATGCAGCATTAGATGCAGCGCCCGCCCTGACCCAGAACCCCCCCCCTCACACCTCCTCCATCCACTCTCTCTTCCCCCGGCACTCTGATGCATCCGGGGGGTGGGAGGGGTTGGGGGGGTGCTCTGGGGAGGGCTGAGTGGATGTGTAATGGGTGTCGCAGGCTAATTTGCTCCGCATGAGTAAGCCAGCGGTGGGGGCCCTCGTAGCTGGTCGCCCGCCGCACGGGGGTCAGTGGGAATTGGCCGGAGGCCATTTGGAATGGCTCGGGGGGCTGAGTCAGAGGCTGCGCTCCCCAGAGAGAACGACCTCTGTTTAGCTCCACTGTTTGGGTTTAAGCTGGGTGTCTGTCTATATGGCTCGCTCTGGGTCAGGTTTACATGAACTTTGGGGGGAGAGTGTGTTTCTTGGCTGCACACTTGGCATGCTTACGAGTGGAGAATGTAAAGAAACTCTCAGCAGCATCCCGTGCCAGCCTGAGTTCGTTGCTTATCTGTTAGATATCGAGCCATTTGGGAAGACTAGATTAAAAAAATAATGAGATTAATGAGAAACGACTTGATGTATGGGCTGAGGAAATAATGTGGAATTACAACAGATCCAAGAAAGCAGAATAACTAACAGACCAAGAACAATACATTTTTCAAAGTTGGCATTTCATTATAATGTTGAGTTCAGTCTTTGGGCACAGAGCCTTGTTGAGGAATAGTTACATGGATGAGCTTGTAGGAACTTCAGTTTGATTATGGTTATGGTTACAATATTTAGCACACTTTTGTTCAAAGCGACACACAAATAACGATGCAATAGTTCATTTTAACAGTAAACAATAAGTTGGTAATACTACATTAAGCAGAATAGCATTAATAAACTACAATGCCAATTCAGTCAATAGCCTTATGAAAATAGCTAAATACTATGATATACAGAGTACAGACCATAATGCATAAGAAATGCTTAATAGACTAACTGCATAGTAATAGGTTGGTAATTGATGCTGAGTCATCCATTAGAATGATTTAATATGTCCCCATCTCTACAAACTAAGAAAGTCATTATAACAGTGCTTCCCCTCCAAGACACCTCTAATAATAGATCTTCCATTTCCTACGTGGCCTAATACGAGACACAGTGTTGGATTGAAGCCTCTACATATTTGTTGAAATGTACTGTATTAGTGTTTCTGGGGCCACGGCACCAGAATGTTTGTCCTGGATGCCTTTGTTAAGACAGCCCACTTAAGTTCGCTCTCCAAGAGGCATTCATGTTGCTCTGTTGTACTTGGCAAACACAACGCTGGTTTGCTATCTGGAGTGGGGACACAGTGCAGACTTGGACACGCCGGACTGATCGGCCGTTGCCGTTCCCTTTGTCGCCCCCTGCAGCTCACCGCCTGCAGTGCAGAGTGGCGGATCGGCCCGAGCGCGCTGCTGGTGTGCAAGACCACCCCGGAACAGCCGGGACCGCCGACCGACCTCGCCGTCAGGGACGTCACTTCGCACGGCTTCTGTGCTTTATGGCGTAAGTGGCGCTTTGTGGTGCGGTCACCTCACCATCCTCCTACAGCTCCATTGTACCTGTTTGGAGATAATACTAATGCAATAATACCTCCGAATAATACTCTGAATGAACCCTCTCGACTTGTCTTGGCCCCCAGAACCTCCAGAAGATGACGGCGGCTCAGAGGTTCTGATGTATATCCTGGAGCTCCTGGAGGAAGAGACTCAAGGTACGATGGAATGAAAGCACCTATTATGTGTGTTCTAAGTGGTAAATTGGAGGCCATTACTGTTTTGAAATGGATGGAGCCTCTTCCTCCAGAGATACAGAGAAAGAGCATCAGCCTCCATGAACCCACTACGTCTAACCTTTTAAATCTTATAAAATGTGACTTTTTGTGTGTGTGTGTTTTCAGAGGTTCAGTGGGAGGAGGTGTATAAAGGCCCTGCCCTGGAGCGGGTGTGTGAGGGCCTGAGGCCGACCACCTGCTACTCGTTGAGGGTCCACTGCCTCAGTGCCGGAGGCCAGAGCCAGGTAAGGCCAGGAGTCCAGCTCTGTAGTCTGACCACATGCACCAGAACCCACAGTGGTGTTCATGCAGACGTGACAATGGGTGCCTCTCAACATGCCTCCTCGATCCTCGATGCTCGATCCTCGAGGGGCGTTCCCACTGATCTATAACTAACACTGGATAGACTATCCCATTGTTTCCCCCCATCATTCTTTATGTAGATCAGTGAGGATCGAGGCATCGAGGAGCGAGGGAGGACGTATAAACGCTGCATGAGAGGCACCCATTGTCTGAGTCACACGAAGAACCAAAGACATTATTATGGATTGTGTTTGTCAGAATTTTTTTTTTTAATTGGACAAATGGATGAAATGCATGTGTATAGCTCCTGTCTACATTGGCTAGTCCATCACAGGAAACTGAATCAGAGTGCTGGTTGCTGATTTTCTGTGTGCTGGTGACGTTTCAGCACTCTCAAAGCCTGTCTGTCCGGAGCCTGGGCCTTCCGCCGGCCGCCTGCCAACCGCCCAGAGTCATGGGAAATGTCAAGCACAAGGAGGTCCACTTAGAATGGGGTGAGTTGTGTCTCTTTTCAGAATCTCTTGGCTCCTTTCTTTTGCTCTGCAAACCCATGTGCCTCCCACTATATAGGTATGTGTTTGCCTTAATTAGCACAACTGGTCCAGATATATTTTTGGGGTGATTTGAAGCCATTAAGCTGAAAGCATTTGCGCTGTGGCTGGTTGGTCTCCCCTCGCTAATTATTCTTCTGGGGAAAATAGATGACATGAACACCTAAATGCATTTGTGGTACCCTTAAAAAGTTGCATCCGTTAAAAGGTTATGCCTTCTTGACACCTATTCCAGGATGGCAAAGAATAATTTACTCTCTTCCTCAGTCTCCAGTAAACAGGATGCAAAGGTGCACCACTAAAGAGGTTTTTCTTAGTACACTGACTGACTGCACTAGTTAGTGAGTGTCTGTATATGAGCAGCCACTTTAGGACTTGCTATCGCCTCCTTGAATGGAACTGAAATAGCCATGCTGGACCAAGCACACACTCGTCTCCTGGTCCCTGCCTTCACGAGGCTGTGCATGCTTTTCACAGCCTGTTCCTAATCACTGGCATCGACCTGCTCCCTTTAAGCTCACCTGGAGGCTGCGTTGCTGAGGGAACGGCTCCTTTTGTTTTGGTCCGATGGGTGGATGTCAGTGAGGGGGGTGTGTTTGGTCAGTGAAGTTAGGTTGTACGTTAATGAAGTTGCATAAGGTCTGTCCACTAGAGACCAGGTTAAAAAGAAAAGCCCCTAAACAAAACAAATTCTAAGATGGGGCTCAATTTCCCCTCACTTTCCTTTCATTTCCTCCCCCCTCTCTCGCTCTCTGCAGATCGACCTGTGTGCGAGGGCGCCGGCGAAGCGGTCGAGTTCACCGTGGAGATGTGTGCCGTAGAGAGTCCCGCCGAGCAGGAGACGGAGACACAGCAGCAGCAGGAGGAGGAGGAGGAGGACCAGCCGCAGGAGCAGCAGGAGCAGCAGCAGGAGCAGCAGGCTGGCGCCCTGTGCCAAGCCCAGCCGGTGGAGGTGTACCACGGAGGGGCCACCGAGTGCACCGTGGGCAGCCTGCTCCCCGGTGCCACCTACACGTTCCGCGTTCACGCTGCCAACGACGGCGGGGTGGGTGTCCCGTGCATGTGTTTCACACTGATGGTTGTGGTTGTTGTTATTTAGCAGACGCCTCTGTCCAAAGACAATACACTGATAGATAAGTTAAAGAGGAACTATGCAGGATTGGCGATTTCATCTCTGGTTTCGGTTTCGTTTTTCGTTTTCGCTCGTTTTATGCTTGCATTTTCTCTGCAGAGCTTCCCCGACAGCTTTAGCGTGTATATTTATACATGTATAGGCTATATTTAAATATATAAATTGCAAGCGTGGTTCTTTGTCTCAGACTTCCAGATGTAAACAAGGAGCGATCGTCTCCTGCAGAAAGTTGCATAGGGTCTCTTTAAGATTACGCTAACATTGGGTCACTGGAGAAAGACAGCTGAGATTGTATCAAATTGAGTGTAAAATTGTAAAAACTCATAACTCAACACACACATCAAACCAACCAAGTCACTGCCCTCATAACTTTACTCTCTCTTGCACCATTATGTTTCATAGCAGCACAAACCATAATATTCACCTAAATCATTTGCATACAACCCACCAATTATTTTTTATTCCCTGTCATAATACATTTTCTGTGGCATTTCATAGTCATGGCAGTCACCCTTACAGCAGTAGCACACTGACATGGTTCATCTATGTTGATTTGGTCCCTATAAAAACAGGACCATCAACCTGAGCAGAATGACAGTGGTAGGCAGAGTTTGGCCATTTTTGTTTGGCCCAGGTGATTCATCATGCGCCGAGTTATGAAGTGAAGGATGCGCGCTTGTTTGTGCAATTTGTTCCCGCGTAACTATCAGTGAAAAGGTCACTGCATGAAATTGTGAGTGTATTAACCATGAAAAATTCTGAGCAGAACGCTTTCAAGTTAAAGGTCTTGTGTGCACGCCTTCACTCCCTCCCCCTCCCCCTCCCCCTCCCACCCCCACATATTGCTTTTTAAATTAGGATGGATGAATAAGGTACAAAAGTGAATAGTGGCGAGAGTGGCGAGTGAATACATGCCGCCGCCCCCCCATTCCTTCATTTCCAAGAACATCCTAAATGTCAATACTACTGTACCACTCCGCTCCCACACAAAACCTCTCCCACTGACCACTCGGGCCTTTTGTCCAGCCCAGCCTCTCTTCCCCCTCGGTCTCCGCTCTGCCATCGGCACAGCACAGTGCTGCGGTCAGCATGGTGCTGTGCTTTCAGCCGCACAAGCAAATTGTTTAGCGCAGTGCCCCTGCTGGGACGGGGATTGCCTCTTCCTCTCTGATGTGTGGCAGCCTGGGGGCTGGACCCGGCTGGATGCGGCTGGACGTGGCTGGACGGAGCAGGGGGCTCGGTGGGGTGAAGGCAAGACGTGACTGATAAACATGCCGCTCGCTCTCTCTCTTCCACAGGCGGGGCCCTACTCCGAGGCCCTCACGGTCACCACGGCAGCAGGACCCCCGGGTCAGTGCGGTGAGCCCCACGTGACCATGACGTCTCACACCAGCGCAGCGGTCAGCTGGGAGGTACGGAGCGCTCACTATCCCACAGCACTAGATGGTTGACTTTACTGTTTTCACTAGAATGTCAAACCAGATGCCAAATGAGGTTATTCAAAATGTGATGTCGCTCTTCTTCTGCAATCCATCTGTTGCTGACAAACCGTAGTGCATTACACACTCAAGATAATAATAGCAATAATGATAATAATAATAACGCATTTTATGTATGGGCGCCTTTCTTGACACTCAAGGTCACCTTACAAAATCAACAATAAAACATTCAGTCAAGATACACACAAAGACCAATCATAGATCCCATTTAATCATGCCTTTCAGACATACACAGGAAGGAGACTTCCCACAGGGGCTGCTCAACAATCAATCCTGTTTACACGTACTTTAGATATGGGCAGATGCATATCCTGCTCCATGATTGGCTGAGTGAAGGTGACACTAGGACTAACTGAGTTTACTCATCCTCGGTGTCCTGTCTGAGCCCATCAATAGACTGCTAAAAGATATGAATACTCTTCAGTATCCCATGCAGCTATATCCATCAGTCATTCCACTCTTCTATTCAGTTAGAAGAGAAGACACTTCAGGGCACCAATCATCTACACACCACAAGCCGATGGCTTGCATGCTTGGAATACTTTTTAAATTCGTATCGATCCATTTTCTCTTTGTAAGCATCTCCACCACCTACATAGCTCATAATGTTCGTAATGGGAATAACAATTAGTAGAAATCAGTGGGTTGTCACATTAGGCTCGGCAACCACAGTCATCGCTTTCTGGAGGGTTATTTAAGGTTAGGGATTAGCCTGAGGTCTCATAAGGTTAGCATCATGGGTGTCTTGGAAAGCCTTCTTTCAGACTGGATGTATTCTGTTGCACATGCTATAGTGGATGCGAAATATAGCCCTCATACTATATGTTGAGGGCTCTCGATGCCTCTTTGATCTAGATATCTTGAAGATAAATCCTTGTTTTGATAGATTCCAGTGCAATCTACCATGCTGCAGAGGACTTTTCATAGAAAAGCAAATACAAAGAGAAATTATCCTACCTGTGCAACTACTCAGAGAGAGCAGTAGTGTGTTGCTGATGCACTCAATATCCCATAATTATGACTTCAATTCCTAGAAATGAAATATGATAGAACTCAAAAGACAAGAGCAAAGTAATTACGAAACCCTTGACTCTAGGCCTGTGTGTGTGTGTACTGTATTGTACTGCAGATCTATTTGCACAAATGAAAAACAAGTGAATTTAGAGGCAGTCTGTCGCTGTTTGACTCTGGTGGTCATCATCAGGCCCTCTCTTGACCAGTCCCGTCTCTCTCCCCCTCCAGAGCTGCGAGAGCTCCGGCGCCGACGTCTCCGAGTACTGGCTGGCCTGGGGCCGGGACCTGGACTCTCTGCAGGTGGTCTACCGCGGCGTGGACACGTCCTGCGAGATCTCCGACCTGGAGGCGTCCACGGAGTACTGCTGCAGGTTACAGGTGAGCCATAGGTGTCCTCCATCTTCCCTCTGCTACAGGGAGAGATCTCAGCTCAGCCACAGGGGGGTAGAACAGCAGAAAGGACATGTTTCAATTAAAATCCACTGTTATCCATCGGTCAATGTAATTACTGGTTTCTCTGTAATACAGAACAGTCTGCACTTCACTGTTGGTTGGACAGGAGACCTGTGTGTGTGTGTGTGTGTGTGTGTGTGTGTGTGTGTGTTTCACAATCACAGTACACTTGTAACCACGCTAAAGGTTAAGTGAGAGGACTGCTCAAATCAGTGAGAATCCTATCAATGCAGTCCACTAATGACGTAGGCTACATGGGAGTGATGCAGTTGTCTTCTATGTAAGGAGATTATACAAGCCAGGGCTTTTAGGTGTCCACAAAGACGAGGTTAAATCACAGATCAACAATACAGCGCCCTGGATCAATTGTAAGAAAAGGGGGTGTGTCAGTCATTTAACCGATGACTCAAACACGTTTGTCAGGGCAGACAAGACAGAGTTCTGAAAAACAAGATGTCATTGATTTCTTCGGAGGGTGTCTTTTGGTCTGCCCTTTTGTGAGATGAGGGTTGGCGAGCTAGTCTTTCTTTCAGCCTGCAGCACTATGAGTGTAGAAGAAAACCGCAATTTTCTTTCGCAATTTTTGTCTTTGTCAGATGCTCCATTATGGCATGACGAAGGGAAAAGATGTTGAGGGTCCTTTCGGTTTTCACAGGCTGTTTCAAGATCAACATCAAACGAGTGAAGAGTTTTGTTTTTATGTGGTGTTTTTTATACTTCCTTCATCATTGCCATCCCTCACTTCTGTAAGGAAAACACTCAGACACGCAGCACCCTCCTCACGTTGTACGTTGGGTAATACTCGTTGTAAAGCCGAGACGTGTTTCTCAACAGTTTATGTTACTTTTGTACATCAACAAGAGTGAAATTCAAAGGTTACGTTATTTTTTTGGGGACTCCCAGGTTCAGGTACGCTGCCAGTGCGTTCATTAGAGCATGTTCTAAGCAGGCTGCCAGAAGTGAGTCATGACTGACAGCTTGTTAGCCCTGTTAGCGCTGTGAATGCTATGACCTTTCGGACCAATTCACTCCATTCGTTAATTGGCTGTGAATTGCAGGTTTCATTATGTTGGACTACTAAAGCAACCTTTTGCCGATGGGCAACTGTAGAAAATGAAAAAGAAAAACAAGGCTGTTGATGCAGCAGCCATCTTGCTGTAGTCTGATAATCTGCTTTTCTTTTGCCCTTGTTTTGGTTCAGGAAAACAATCTCACCAGGTGTCTGGTTCAGGAATAAAATCTCACCAGGTGTTCTTAATCTTATATAAGGTCAAACATTCTATTTGGTATTGTTTCTAATATAAAGAGACTTACCCTAGCACTCTCTCATAAGATCATTTTGACTTAATTTAATAAGAGATTGACTCTTATCAAGGCACATTTAATAATTTGAATTTAAATAACTCGTGGTTAGATGTTATTAGATCAGCAGTTTTTTTGCAGTGCACGAGGTAGCAGCAATTCATAAGAAGAATCACAGGTGAAAGGAGGTGGTGAGTCAATGCTTCTGCCCTTCCACCTTCACACTTCCTCTCCACTGACTCCGACTCTCTCCGTCCCCACAGGCAGCCAACCAGGATGGGGCGGGCCCCCATAGCGAGCTGGTCACCTGCCGGACCCCCGCAGCCGCCCCCAGCGTCGTCCCCTCCCTTCTCCTCCAGGAGCCCCCGGCCTCGGACGCCGACCTCCACCCCCCCTCCACCTGCCTGCCCCTGGCCTGGGAGGAGCCCTCCTGCAACGGGGCGGAGATCACCTCCTACTCCGTCGTCATGGGAGACCGGGCGTTTACCGTCGGCAACGTGACGTGCTACGTGGTGACGGGCCTGCAGCCGAACACCGAATACAGGTCGGTAGCGTTTTCGGTCCGGCTGTGGTGGTGGACGCCGCTCTCCCACGCCGCCCACTCCCACCCCTCACCCGTAGCCCAAGTTAGAGGCTTCTTCATGGCTCATTTTCTCTGTGTCTCCCCCTCCCTCCGCTGTGCTGTTCCCCAGCGCTACGCATTAGTTGGGGCTTGAAAGGTCATTAGTGGTGCATTAGTGAGGATTTGGACCATTACTGCGCTGTTTTGGTACCCATGTGATGAGTGATGGGAGAGCTCCATGTCTCTCTGTGGGAGAAAATGTTACGCTTTTGATAGAGCCCTACTCATACCAGCTTAGAGTAGGACACAAGAGGGTATTTACTTCATGTTCACAAAATCTGACCAGCACCACAGGGACCCCAGGTTTGTCTTTATGAGCTTCTTATCTTACTCATAGAGATGTAAACCATTTTGATTCAAGTCATTTGAAAACAATGCACACCTAATAATTCTGCTTCTTTAAATGCATTTGCATCCTTAATGAAGCCTTAATAACCTCACAAAAACCCACAGAAAGAAACTATATTGATTAACCGGGCAGAAATCCAAATCAAAGCAGCCACCACCCGCCAAGCCCTTTAGCTTTCATTGCTTGGCCCCGATGATGAGTTTTATCGTTATTTTATTGTTATGAGTTTTAAGTTCCCATATCCCTTAGCAAGTGGTAAGCACACACTATCATTTTTCTGGCTCAGTGGACTGTACCAGGCAGACAGGATATGTTTGTTTGTGTGTGTGTGTGTGTGTGCGTGCGTGCTCTATATTCCCACCTCAGCCCAGCTGTGTCTAACAGCTGCTAAGGTGAGATAAAAGCGTTTACCTGGGTGGTTGATTAATGGCAGAAAATTGCACTGTGGTTCACCTGGGAATAAAGAGCTTGCGGAGGAAGAGATGGAACCATTCTCCAGATTCACATTAACAGAAAGGAACAAAGTGGTTTTGTGAGACGATAAGTGTTTGCCTTTGTGTTTGGCCTTTTTATTGTCCTCTCTGCAATAGTGACCACAGTAATAGGCAATGTTACAGTGATGCAGTCCATTTACTCATTGAAACCACTGTTTCATTACCATTGAGCTAATTTATATCGTCATTAACTGTAAATGCTGAGGGACGCTTTGCATTCATCTAGTAGCAATTGTGGGCTCTGAATTGGAGCAATCAATGCAAATAGCTTTTGAATCCTCAGCAGTGGCGTTTTCTCCCAGAGGCTAAGAGGGAAGCCTTTTGTGTCGGACAATAGCTGTAATTTTAGTTAAAACATTCAGTTTAATCACTTAACAGTGATTTTCATTCGTCTAGGCTGTGCTGTCATCTCTCTCTCTCTCTCTCTCTCTCTCTCTCTATCTATGTAATGAGTGAAAAGAATTCTAAAGAATTTTAAAATGAGAATCTCAATGTGGTGAATGGAACACCGTATTGCTCTCCTGTCGTCTCTCATGTTCTAATGGAACCATTTATGGCAAGGTGTTGTTTGAGGTCTGACGTCCTAAAGTTGTGCGTGCTGACACGCTGGCTTGCTTGCATGTCTACGATCGATGGCCGGAAGTTCCATGACCACCTTTTACTTTATAGTCCTACTCATTCAAGTGAACAGAGGCCAGAACAACTGCCCGTGCCTGCTGTGTACAATCTGCTTGAGCGTTGAAGATTTCTTCCCCCGTGCTGGGGTAGCGTGATTTGCAGACAATTATGTGGGTAATTGTTGTGGTGAATGGGCACATAATAGCAGCTGGCTGCAACTTGGCGAGTCCAGAGAAATTCTCGATGGCGAGCCAGGAACATCTGATGAAACGAGCAGGTGTAGGTCAGCCCAGGGACATGGGGGAGAATGGCTCTGAAAATACCCAGCGACTACTTCATAGCCATCCATACGTAAACCGGGTTTAGCTAGAAGCCCAGGTTGTGATGGTTACCAGTGCCTCATTTGTAGACAACTCTTCAGGTAGAAAAGGAGCATTGTATCTGAATAAAGTCGTGAGAATAGCATTACAGATGCTCCTATATGGACTGTGCATTTACATTCAAGTGTGCTATATGATTGAAGGGGACCCAATATCATTACAGCTCCCGTGTCTCCTTTTTTCTTTATGGTGAGAGATCTACTCTCCTCTTTTCTCCTCGTCTATATGGGTCACAAGCACATGGGTTGATGTCACCTGGCGCAACGTGCGTGCCGCACGTGTCCCTAATGGCCATTGGTCGGTCCGCCTGTCTCTGTGACATCAGTGAGAGCGTGGGTCACAGGCCCAGGCGTCACGTGAGTCTCTGTGGACAGACCACGTCTGAGTTCCTGAGGAGAGAGAGAGAGAGAAAGATGGATAGAGATAGATAGAGAGAGAGAGAGAGAGAGAGAGAGAGAGAGAGAGAGGGATGGAGAGAAGAGAATGGTGTGGGGTCGTGCCCGTAGAGGCTTCTATAGGCACTTTCCCCGTCATTTCAATATGGACTGATGGAGTGGTTTGTTTTTGTGTTTTATTCGTTTGTGGATGAGGATTTGTTTTAACAAGAGTGATGCAGCTTGACTCTATGAGGGCTTAATTTGACCGAAGTTGAGTTACATAAACAAAAAAAAGGCCCTTATATCTTTCGACACACGTTATAAAATAAATTCTGAAACAATATTTTTGTCACTGGGTGTTTTTGACACGCTTTTGTCTGGCTGCTCTTCCCCCCCCTCCAGCGTCCAAGTCCAGGCTGAGAACGAGATCGGCGCCGGTCCACTCTGCGAGCCCCTGCTGGTGCGGACCCGACCGCTGCCCCCGGCGCCGCCCCGTCTGGAGTGCGCCGCCGTGGGGCCCCAGAGCCTGAAGCTGCGCTGGGGGGACAGCAGCCGGGCCCCGAGCAGCGAGGACGTCACATACACCCTGCAGATGGAGGACAAGAACCAGAGGTGAGCGCCCCTCTCCGCCGCATGGAGAGTCAATGACGTCCACACTGTTATATTGACACTAAACCTGGTTCCAGCCGTGGCGCTACTGGCTGGGGCACCTGCACCGCATGCCGGCGACCCGGGTTCGATTCCCGCCCCTACTCTCCCTCCCGTTCGTTTCCTGTCATGCTCTCTACTGTCCTGTCCAATTAAAGGCATAAAAAGCCCCCCCCCCCCAAAAAAAAAATCATATTGACACTAAACCTCTTGCCATTTAACTTTTCACTTTTTCTTCACGTTTCTGTTAATTGCGGTGTTTCGTTATGTTGGACCTTTTGCCGATGGGCAACTGTAGAAAATGAAAAAGAAAAACAAGGCTGTTGATGCAGCAGTCATTTTGCTGTAGTCTGATGATGATCAATCTGCTTTTGTTTTGCCTCTGTTTAACTTCACTCACACCTATCGTAAAATACACAAAATCACAGTGACTTTACTTCAGTCTCTTTCATAGGTGTCTGTCTAGCACTAAGTACTTATACACTTTTAGATAGATACTGTATATACAGTAGATGGATAGATGCATTATTGATTCCCAGGGGGAAATTCAAGAATTTTAGCACTTTTTCTTACACTTTCTTAGCATATATGCAGTTGTGATGGTCACCACCAGACTTTTACAGACAGAGTTTGAGCACC
Organism: Sardina pilchardus; assembly: GCF_963854185.1. Lineage (NCBI taxonomy): Eukaryota > Metazoa > Chordata > Actinopteri > Clupeiformes > Clupeidae > Sardina > Sardina pilchardus. Next base: position 15,035,499 of record NC_085012.1, read on the forward strand.
ACGGGATGAGGTTTTATAACTCTTTATTAGTCTGGCTTTTGAGAACATTTCCATTCGTCTTCTCCATTTGTCTGAACAGCCTCTTGTGAAAAACGAGAGCGACTCAGTAGCCCTAAATACTTCCCTGAACCGCGTCTCTCGAGCTTTTGATTTTTTAGCTAATAGACGTTCAATTGGCCTTGAATTTACCCTATTCGAGCAGAACTGATTTTCAAAGAAAAGCCCTGGCCAGTGATAGGAGGGTGTAGAGGATGTTTTAATTTGCTCCCGTACCTCTCTCTCTCGAGACGGCGACGACACCGTGTTCCCTCCGTATCGGCGAGAAGCGCATCCTCCGCGTCTGGGAGCACATTAACTCGGAGCGCCCTAATCACGGACGCTGGTCTGGCCACGCTGCTGGGAATTAGCGGAGCAGGGGGAGGCGGCGCCGGGGCAGAAGTGGACTCAACCTGGAGCCCTAATGCCAGTTCAGACACATGGCCTCGTCCGAGCCCTCCTGTCTGACCAGCCCAATTAGCACTCATATGCGTCTGCACTCGCCCCCCCTCTTTTTCTTTCTCTCTCTCTCTCTCTCTCTCTCTCTCTCTCTCTCTCTCTCTCTCTACTTCTCTCCCTCTCTTTCTCTCTCCCCCACTGTTCTGTCTCGTCTTTGTGCCGTCTGTCGTTTGCGTGGTCTGGTCTCCCACCCTCTGGTTTTTGAGTGGTGCAGAAAGGGCTGCAGTGCAGAAGGGCTGCCCAGGCTTCATTAGGGTCGTTCAGTGCTCTTTATTAGTCCACTGGACTTGCACCCCCGCCATGTCACTGACCCACCAGCCCTTTCTCTCTCTCTTTGTGTGTCTCTCTCTCTCTCTCTCTCTCTCTCTCGCTTTCTCTCATACACATACACACACACACACACACACACACACACACACACACACACACACACACACACACACACACACACACACACACACACACATACATATATATATATATATACACATACTCACATATTAAGCTCATTACTATGCACATTATGCACATACACATCATTACAGAATTCCTTATCTTTGTTGCCATTTGAATTATAGTTATGTGTTTGCCTACTGTGTCAGCTCATTTTAATTACAGCGGATTATCATGGCCAATCGCTCCATCCCCAGGCTTGTGTGATAGCTTGCCATTTTGTGGATGCCATGGCAACCTGTTGCCTAGGTAGACCCAGAATGTGTCACACTAAAGCTCTAAGGCTAGAACTAAGCTCTCCTTCTTCTGGTCTTTCATCTCCCTTCTGTGAGGCCACATGCCCTGTCAGAAGAAGAATCCAGAAGAAGCTTCATAATTACTTTCAGTGTAATTATGGTCATTCACAAATGAGACAATGCCGTTATAATTGCATTTCGTCTAAAATGAGAGAATTCAGAGAGGAACATTTGTGTAGGGGGCTTTCTGTTGACATTTTGGAGGTTTTGTCAATGCCTTTCCTGGAACTTATGGTTCTGATGACTACAATTATGAAGCCAGTGGTTTTTTTTTTTTTTTGCACTTTCGAATTTCTATCATCTGTGTCTGTAGTGAGTGTGCCCTCCTTGCCTTCCCTGCTTCTAACGTGCCATGTCTCGGTCACCCCGCTTGTTTTGTCGCAGGTTCGTGGCCATCTACCGCGGGCCGAGCCACACGTTCCGCGTGCAGCGGCTGAGCGAGTCGAGCCGCTACAGCTTCCGGATCCAGGCGGTCAGCGAGGCGGGGGAGGGGCCCTTCTCCGAGACCCTCGTCCTGAGCACGTCCAAGTCTGTGCCTCCAACACTCAAAGGTAGCCAAGGACGGCGTCCGAGCACGCGAACACCTACAGACAGCCGGCCGCTGGCCCAGTGTTCATTGTTCATTACACAAAGCCATGTCAGGCCTCTGCCCACTTCAGTACAACTAATCCACACGCTCCATACATCCATAGTCTAAGCAGTGCATGTTTTCATACGCCATCTTGAAGTGTACGAATGCTTGTTACAAGTTCTAAAGACATCTAAGACCCATACACACAGTGGGCATGTTAAGACTATTCTCTCTTGGCTTAGATGACTTATTTTTATTAAGTGACTCATTACTGATGTTTATTTTTGTGTGTGCGACCAACAGCCCCAAGAGTGTCCCAGCTGGAAGGCAATGCCTGTGAGGTCACATGGGAGGCCGTGCCCCCCATGCGAGGAGACCGCATCACCTACACACTTCAGGTCCTGGGCGGCCGAGACTCCGAGTTCAAGCAGGTCAGTGATCCCCCCCCCCCCTTCTGTCACGCCACACTATGTGGGATATATACAATGCAGTTTGAATGGGTCTGCCAATTGAGAGTGTCTCCTTATTAAATGGCAAGGGCACCAACTTTGCTAGAATTATCGTCCCATTCAATAAAGGCTCTCGTTGTTAAGTGTTCAAGACTTGAATGCTGATTTCTCAGTTACATCCCATGATTAATTGTGATCTTGTGTAGACCGCTCCTTGTAAATTAGAACACACCAGGGAATGGAATGAAACAGGGTTTAATGCAGACAGGCTTTCACATAATATGCCTGCCTGTAGGCATCACTTGTCACTCTCTCCTCTGTCAACAATAGCTTTCATTTTGAAGAGTTACACCCTTGTTGTTTTAGGGGGTTTGATTTTGTGCTTGTGATATTTGTCCTTGGTCTGTCAGAAAATCAAAATGAAAAATGACAGACGATCTGGAGGCACAAGGCAATTTAATTCTGCTCTGCTCCCGGCCGTCACTGCTCCCCCTGTCGTATTTCACAGTAATCAAATTTATGGACCAAAATTATACGGCAGGCTAGAGCTTTACGCCAGCCTCTGTTTTTATGAATGCACGCCGCAGTGTAGCCGGTGTGGTTGCATATGTGTGAGCGTTTGTTGTTTTCTTGTAGGCGTGGTGGAGCAGCTGTAACGTTGCCGATGTTATTGCGGCGCCATCCAGGGTCCGACTCTCGAACCCACCATTGCGTGTCCATGCCACATCTGATAGATTATTTGTCAACTTTTAACTTTTAACTTCAATTGTGAGCATTTGTTCACAATGTGTTACACACACAGGTACACAGTACAGTGTGTCTATCAGTTCATCTCTAATGGCTTTGGTGCCTTTATCTCAGTGCTTGGTGTTGCTTGGTACATGTGGGGCACATGGTGTTTCTCACATTTCTGGTGTGTGTGTGTGTGTGTGTGTGTGTGTGTGTATTTGGCAAACACTGTATCCAGGCTAAAGGCGTGTTTTACAGGAGAGAAATCCTTCTGTTCGTAATGGCCATAGAAGGATTCGGGTCTCGTCAGGTGTTGGAGGCCCGTGACTGAGCTCTCAAGAGGCTTTGAGCGAGTGAGCATCATGAATAGCATAAACAGCGGGGGCTTAATTGTGGTAATTCACTCACCCGCTGGTTTTGATTGATCCTCCGGCTATCATATTAGCCGCAAGTCACAAAAGAGGCACTTCTCAGAAATGCAATTTGGCTGATTTATCCACGGGCTTCGCAGATCTGTCCTGAAATTATTGTCATTATAATATTCCTTTCCTCTGCCAGCTTTATTCAATTTCCAGTGCTATGATGGCTATGTACGATGGCTCTCCCTCTCCTCTTTTGACCTCAAAAGCCCAGTCAGTCCTGATGAAATCCGTCTGCAGACGTACGGCCGGTAGCCATGAGACTCGAGTGCTCGTCTGGCCGAGGGAGGGACGGTCGGCGATGAGTAGTCGGTGAGCCTTGAGAGAAGCGCGATGTCTCATCTCTGTCGCCGTCGGAGGATTGATTTGTGATTTGTTGCTGTGGAAACTGGTAACTGCAGGTTACTTTTCCCTGTCTTTTCACGTCGCCAAGAGTCTAATAACGCGCTTCACAAGCTGAATGCCCAGATACAATGCATTAAAATGAACTTATGGCTCTCTGGACAGTAGACAGATTGCATTGAAGTCTATTCTTATAGAATTTACTTCACTCACAGGATCAAAAGAGTATATATACTTAAGAGTACCGTATTTTTCGCAATATAAGGCGCACTGGATTATAAGGCGCACTGTCAATGAATGGTCTATTTTCAAACTTTTTTCATATATAAAGCGCACCGGACTATAAGGTGCATTAAGCGAAACAAAACCGATAAGTCAGTCAGTCAAACTCTATCAAACACTTTCACAATAACATTTTGACAGAGCGCCGTGTATCACACAAAATCAATTCGAGGTCTTGAATTATTCCATATAATTATGGATTATAAGGCGCACTGTCTTTTTTTGAGGAAATGGAAGGCTTTTAAGTGCGCCTTATAGTCCGGAAAATACGGTATACTTATACTTATACTTATTTCATTTGAGAGAGAGTGTGCCTCTGGTGAATGGAGTAAGCGACTCGCTTCACTCGGTCTCTGCTCTCTCTGTAGGTCTGCCTTTCTGGTCCACACTGTTATTGACACTAAACCTCGAGCTCCAGCAGGTGATTACAGGCACCCTAGTCTTTGTCGGTTTCCAATACTAAACAGTCAGACCCTATCGATTGAAATCTGCTGCTGTGAAAATGCTCCTTTTAAAAGCTGCTCGGGGCTTTCGTCTCGTTCCTTCTTCTTCTTTCTGTCATTTTAAATAGCAGGAGGCTAAAATCACCCATTTCAATATGAATCATTTCATTTTTTTAATTGCCTGATGTGTATTCATGCGCCAAAGTTAAATAGACATTAATAAATAAGTAATTAAAACAGCTGATTTATTCAGAAAGCTGTTGATGACAACACGAGGCTATAATACCTTTTTGAGTTGTATTTGCATCCCCTTTGGGTGCTTTGATGTGGGTGCTTTAGTGCTGCAGTGTGTTTGTGTGGTAGATGAAGTGAAGCTGAGACTAACAGCCCCTTTTGAAGGAGGCACGAGCGAGGGCTTTGAAGAAGACGGGCCTGCTAGAGCAGAAGAGTTGGTTGCGGCTGAGATCTCAAACAAATGACTCGTCTTGACACATATGTTCTCTTCCGTCCCCCGTCCCCCACCCCCCACCCCCCCACCCCTCGGGAGTACCTGTCCCTAATGGCATCCTAATGGCTTACAGTAAATGATGATATTTAAACACACACACACACACACACGTGCACACACACACACACCACACAACTACACAACTACACAGCACACAACCCATACAGGCACTTGCACATTTGGACACATGCACACTTGTGTTTACATGTTCATATCTGTATACAAGCTTTCAGACACTCACTTAATAGTTACCTTTCTCATGTGACTGTACTTAATTTCATTTAGAAGACGTGCCAGTGTTCTCATTTCTCTACAAACTAAATGAAAACATTTTAGCATGTGAGTGCGCTGCACACCTTACCATGAGGACATCAAAATCTCTTACCTGTCAATCATCCGTCTTTGTCCAATGGGTTAATTGAACCAAAGTGGCAGAGTGCTTAGAAGCAATATTAGATTAGCAAAGAGTACGCTGGGAGACATTAGCAACTCTGCATTATGGAATCTCTTGGCAAACAACTTGTTATGGCTGAGTCAGAAAGCACAAATAGGTTTGTCTAAATGTAGGGATTAACTCCACATGTCACACACACACACACACACACACACACACACACACACACACACACACTTCAATACTTTTATTTGGACCTTAACACAGGGTACACAGTACACACGTATGCAGGTCTGATCAAACAAAATGCATTGTGCTATTTTCTTTCTAAACGGCTGATTATGGGTAAACATGGCATCGTCACTTCCAGATGGATAAACAACTGTACCACACAGACACACACACACTCACACACACACACACACACACACACACACACACACACACACACACACACACACACACACTTCTCTAGGCATGTTTATGGTGGCCCTGTGTCCTCATCATACACGGGTTTTCATTATCTGCTAGCCTTTAAACTTGCACTCAAATGACAGGCTGAAAGCCCGCAATGGCGGGAGGCTTTGAAGAACACCCTCTTAACAGTCTCATTGTTGTGTTGTGTTTGGGGCAAGGCTGAATGCCACAGAAAATGGTGAGCGGGATTTGTGTCTGGGCTCAGAATTTGTAAAGGTTCACAGGCTCTTGACCATAGAGCAGTGGGGGTCATTCCAGATAAAAAAAAACGGGTAGCGGATATGGTTCAGACTAGCTGACCACAGCTCCTAGGCTACCAGAGATCTTAATCACGTCTCGTCTTTTTTGTCCCTCCCTTGTGGCGGGCGCAGGTGTTCAAGGGCGAGGAGACGTGCTTCCAGCTCTTCAGCCTGCAGTGGAACACGGACTACCGCCTCCGCGTGTGCGCCAGCCGCCACTGTCCGGACACGGCGCAGGAGCTGAGCGGCGCCCTCAGCCCGTCGGCCCACTTCACGCCGCGCCGCCTCGAGCCCGCGCTGGCCTCCGATGCCGCCGCCGCCGCCGCCGCCACCCCGCCGGCCGTCAAGGCCTTCGGGGTGACCTCCACGGACGGACAGTTTGCCACCCTCATCGTGGTGGGCCTGTCCTCGCTCTCCTTCCTCCTGGCCTTCCTCCTGCAGCTCTTCCTCATGGAGTAGAGCTGTCCAACCATTGGGTGATGTAAAGGGAAAACAAAACGAAACAAAACAAAACAAACGTGAAATTATGGGATGAAAAGAAAGAGAGGATGGAAACTTGAGGGATGTTTCTTTATATATAAGAGGACACACCGATCCTCACATTATAGATTTATATATAAATATATATATATAATATTTGGGATATTTTTAAAAGTCCAGTTCTTTTTTTTCCCTGTTATAGTCTCCTATACAATTCCATTGTCTGTACTGTACGTCACATTCCATTTTTTTCTGTGTTTTAGCCCTTGTATCTGTCTGTAAGTTGTTTTTATATGTCTGAGGAGTGGGATTGTAGTGCGTCTTTGTTGCGCCAGTTTTGAAACCACAATCCTTCAAAAAAAAGGTTTTGCAAAAGTATTTTTATACTTTTTTTTAATGGTTTTTAGGTCCATGACTGAAACACAAATTGTTCTATTTTCTACATCGAAAAATTGATGTTTGGTCCTATTTTTCCTCTAAGCTTGTTCTCTAAGTGTATTTATATATTTGTACTGTTATATTGTCTATGTTACAGCTTTAACATTTGATGGCCGAAGGGATTATCCCTCCTTTTGGGTAAGATTGGACCCGGGGCCTTTGGTGTGCTGCAGTGCTTGGTTTGAATGAAACCAGTCCTCTGCGTATCCTCCATCTAAGCTACCTGTTAGGTGGGGGCTTATGATACCAGCTGCCCAAGTATAGTCAGCTGACAACATGAAATAAATTCCCAGAGAGCAATGTAGATGAGAAATATCAACCAACCAACCATCGTAAACCAACCCACGCCTTGTTTGACCTGTGATAAAATATTGCATTTCAAATGTATAAAAAAAGGGAAACTGTCCTTGAGCCCAGAGCCTAATCATCATCGTCGTCATCATCATCAGCGTTGATCAATCCCAAAGAGTTTCACCGAGCAGACCCCTTAGTGATGGCACGAAGCCTGGAATGTACCTCAGGGACTTGTGTTCGAAGGGGCGACCGACAGCCTCGCGTTCCAGGGTGGCAGTGTCCAGCCCCGTGCCCTATTCTTATCCTTCCTAGTCATTTCACCGGCGTGTTTCTGTCGCTTCTTTTGTCTTCAGTCATTTCAGCCTTACCGCTCCGCTCTGCTGCCTGATCTTCTCGTAGCCTTACGCAGAGAGTATAGCCCGAGACTACAGTACACCCTCTTAAAGTTTACTAGCTCAGTCATACCTTAACCAAAGTTAATGAGCAATTTTGTTAGGGTTTTATTTATGCTATATATTGCATACCGTACTTTATAATGCAAATCACAGTGCAATCTTCATTTATTTATTTCTTTAAAAAAAAAAAATCAAAAGAACCGTCATACATATTTTCTCATGTAGCATGTCATATATTTTACCTTTTTTTTGTAATGATTTCATTTTACATATATTTTATATTTTTCAAATAGAAAATGGCATTCCTAACATTTTTAATCTTGTTCATGTTTCAGACCTGTCATTGATGTTTTGATTCCTTTTTTTTATAATGCACATCTGTCCAGATAATGAAGTGAATAGGTGCTGTTTGCAAATGATGCACACCCATCCTTGTTGCTGAGACCCACACACATGGCATTATGATGTTAATCAAAAAGTGACGTGTGGAGAGCCATAACAATACACTCAGCTTGAACTGATCACACGTTCCTGGAGTTCTGATTCTTTTTTTTCCTGTCCCCTCCTGTCCACTTTTGTGACAACGAGTTGTTAGTCTTGACAAATGATCTGTGAAAGAGCAATGTTGTCTTAACCCAGACTTAATCCCAGCACACTGACCTTTTTCTATTGGCGTCAATCAGTTTTGTATTATAAGAACGTTTTCTTGAATTTTAATATTGACACTTGAAGATTTGTTTATCTTTCCTTGAAGATGTCTTGAAAATGTTACCCCTAAAAGATGTTTTTTTTATGTTAACTTGAGCTTAAAAGAAAATTCATTCCATATTGCCATTATTTCTAACTATAATCAATTGATTTTTTTAGAGTTCATCAATAATTGTACATTGTAATCATAGACATCATATAAAATACTACCATATCAACTTTAATGTATAGATTTTGAAAATACTACCCTTTGTATTTAAGATGATTATGTATCTGTAGCATATATGTAATATATTTATGCACAATAAATGTTTAATTTTTTTTCTCTCGGATATCTGACCTCTGTTGCCTTAGAATGTTGCCGGTCAGAATTCATCCAGTTCCTTCAACCAGTGTTTGACATGATGTCCACAAATTCCTGTGACTCACTGCACTGGAGCGTCGTTTCTTCAGTGGTCACTGATGTTTGAGCATAACTCTTCCTTAGGTCCCGAGGTGTTGGTGAGACTGCACTCTTTTATTAGCCATGCAGGCGAACTCAATTTGTGCATAACACATAAACCTGCCACCAGAGACCATATACTGAGGTGTCTAATGTGCTCACCCCACAGGGGAGGAGTCCGGTATTTTTATGGTCTGTTGCACTCTGTGAGGGGTCAGCTGAGGATACTGATGGGCAGTGAGAACTATGCTATGGGCAGAAAACTCATCTTTGACCAGAGCCTGAATGACACCCACACACACCTTTAATGATGCTGAAAAACGGTGTTGCTGAAAACTCTTTGAGTTATCCATTCTTAAATTAATACTGACATTCAGGAAGAGTTTAACAAGTGATTCGGGGGTGAATACTATGGTTAGCTTGTGCAAATACTCTGATTTTAATGAATAAAAATACACATGCCATATTTCAAATATACATTCTTATCAATACTGGACATTTCAAACATTGTTACATGTCTTGCATTGGTGCACATTGTCTGTGCTTTTGCAGACTTACAGTGCTTGTGGCAGGCTTACTGGAGGTGTGCTGAAATGTTTGCCATTCAAGCTGTACAAATATTAACATTTCTTACAAAGTTGCTGTAGCATATTAAAACAAATGTCATGGCTGCTTTGTAGCCTGAACCAAGCAAAGACAAAAACCCAAACAAGAGAAAGCTGCTTTCCAAATCTATATAACTATAGGCTAAGCCTGGCCATACATTTTAAGCAACATTAGACACCAGCAAACATTGAAAGATGATGACAACAAATGCCTGTTTTTCTCCAAATGTGTCATCATTTTAAGTGCACTTTTCCACGATGTCAGGTAGCTTACAAACAAAAAGCTCACATTTTTGGTGGAAACATCACAGCATCAAGTGATAAGCGTGGCGTGATCCCTGACAAGACATTTTGACGAATCTATTTACATTAACATACATCTACAGTGCTCACATTGTCATCCAGTGTAAAGTATCAATTTAAGGCATTTTCAAGTATGTGTAGGCTACGGTATGTGTTTGTGTATGTGCATAATTTCAGTCCGCTGAAGTTGATGGCATCTGCAATACAAACGATTCATAACACTCCCATCCGAAGACACTTCCAAACAAATACACAATGTGTAAGAAGCAAGCCAGTGTTATAACGATGCCTAGCCATTATCAACGTCAACTGGCCAGTGCCGCGTATATGAAAAACAGTTGTGATGCAGGATGAGAAGCGCTGATGCAGAAATAATTGGGTTCCATTAAGTGGTCGGCTCATCAATTCATTCATTAAGCAATATGCCACGAGTGTGAGTAGGGTTTGTGGCTACCTACACTCAGCCGGAGGCCGAACCACACCCGAGTGGGTAGGTCTGTTCCTTTAACAATCCCACGATCACGAGTGTCATATTGCATTTATACAGCAGTTCAACACCAACCAGTCACATTTAAAGACATACGTTTAATGACAACTGTGTTTTCCATCGTTCGTGTTTGTTCGGTCATCCTCATCCCCCAAAAATGTATTTCAATTTTACAGACAGGCTACAACAGACGCGTAACTGAAGTGTTCAGTTCGCGGAACTTCAGTGACCTCTTTGGCAGGGAAAGAACTGGTATCACGGTCATAATAGTGAACAATTAAGCAATATTATTATAGTGAATAATAATAATAATAGCAATATTATTATTCGATTGATAACGACAAGGAATAAAATGGAATCTATATCGATCCACAAGGTCAAAACCCATCAGCCCATAATACGAGCTGAGACGCGTTCCCTTAGCTCAAACCACGCTGTAGCCTACCCGTGCGCTGCAGGTGGTTTATGCAGCAGTCAGTGTATCGGTGCTCAAAAGGAAATCAGGAAAATGGGATGATGATAGCTCTCTTTTTGTTAGGAAGTTATCGTATTTGGTATCCTTCTCATCCATTTTATTATTTCATCGAGTACCCTCAACATCAACCTTTCTTATCAACATAACTCGACTCGATCATCAGTCTGCTGTGTTCTTGCGACGCCTCTCCTGTCTTGTCTCTTTGGTAATGCCTGCCTGTGGTAACTTCGATTCAATCATAATTGACCCTAGATGGACAAAGAAAAATGTTTATGACATAATTAAGGTGTGTGTGTGGGGGGGGGGGCGCGGTCTCGTTACGCACGGCCTTTCATCAGTTCTACGGACAGTCGATGATTCCATGACATGCTCCTTCCGACTCCAAAATGCCTTGGGTGAATGAAGACCAGACGAGCTCTGTCAGCATCACAACGAAGTTTTCATGTTCCTCTGCTCCGATAACTTTTCTGTACCAAACTCAGGTGAATACCTGGGCTCCTCAATTACTGCCACTTGATTCTCCCCATCCAGTCGCATTCTCTGTTTTGACCGTTGCACATGCAGACCTCTCTGAATGCTTCATTCTAAACAGTTTACATGCTGCTATCCTGTATTTCTTGGACATAATGTTGTATAGAATAGGGTTTATAGCCGCGCTGAGGTAAAACAGCACGAACGACACCAAGGTGCAGTACTCGCTGATCTGAGAGATGAGAGGTGAATTGGCCTCTGATGATTTGGAGGAGAGATAGCGTCCCACGTGGAAAGGTAGCCAACAGAGGATAAATGCAATTACAACCACCACTGTAGAAAAAATTGAAAACACATGTTACATCAAAGGACACTCGACAATCGAGCGTGCATAACATCATTCATTTCATTGATCAAAAAACATTAAAATAACTATTTTGTGCAATGTTCATTCCCAACACTGAAGGTGCATAAAGCTGTTAACAGTTCAACTAATTAATACATATAATAACTATTTCAAGAAATGGTCATTTCTAAAACTGGTGAAGGGAGCCCGTCATTACGCATCCTCCACTGACGTTATCTCCTACTCTACCCTGTTCCACATCTCTGCAGAGTTGTTTTATCCCATCAACCACAAAGATGTCGTCGAAGGTTGTACAACCCATAGTCCTACTTCAGTTAGCGCACTAAAATATAACCCTTAAACATTCCAATGAATAGCTTACCCTCAATTGTCAGTTAATGCAGGACCTTACCAGGACCTACATTCACCTAAATTTAGGTGGCAATGGAAAGTCATTGCCTACATATCAATGGACAACAGCAACATCTCCTGTTCGATTCATTTGAATACTGACAATTATATCTGGGTCCTTACCTAACATCTTCACAGTTTGCTTATTACTCTTGTCCCGGCTGGAAATGTTCTGCGCAAACGAATGTCTTTTTCTTCTCCACAGCCGTCTCCCAATAAGGCTGTACAGAACTGTCAAGCACAACACAGGCAGAAAAAAGAAAACTCCAGAGACCCACACCATCATGGTAAGAAGTCCGGAGCGGATGGCATACTCCGTGAAAGTGCATTCATTTGTCTCAAACGGGTTAGTCCCATTTACATGCTGAACTCCAACAAGAACGAATATTGGTCCTGCGCTGCAGCAAGCCACCAGCCAGAGCACGACTATGACACATTTCACGCGCCCTTTCGTGACTGCAACTTTGGCTTTCAGCGGGAAACATATTGCAAAATATCTCTCCACGCTCAGCGCTGTGATGTGCAGGATGGTCGAATAAGTGCAGCACTCGCTGACGAACTGAAATAGCTTGCAGAGTTGGTCCCCAAAATTCCATGGCCGATAACGCCAGATTCTGTACAGGTCCAGAGGCATACAAATGAAAATCAACAGGTCCGAAAATGCCATGCTAGACAAGTAAATGTTTGTGGTCGTTCGCATGTCTTTGTATTTAGTGACAACAACAATGGTCATTAGGTTCCCTGTAACCCCTACAAGAAACAACAAAACACAGGTTACCGTTATCGCAGGCAGTAAAGACACTGGGAAGAGTTCTACAGGATACTCGAAATCCCTCATGGTCTCATTGTCATTGTCTGTAACCTCTGCATCGCACAAGCTGAGACTAAGCATGCAGCTTGAGTTGTTTGTCCAGTTGGTCATTACGGTGAACCACTGGTTAATTTCAGTTTGGAAGAATCTATCTCTAAACCCATTTGGCGTACAAACTTAGGCAATAACACATCTTCTGAAAAAGTAGACAAATGTTTCGAAATGATTCTCAAAAAAGATAAGATAGCCCATCTTCACATCTTGCATGCGCGCAGGTTTCAAGGTTTTCGGAACTACATCGTGTCAGACCATCAAAGCAGTTCCATTACAAGATATCCAAGATTCACATGGTTTTCAAGTTAATTTTATGTTCATGTTCCATGGACACCAAAGAATGAAGAACACTGCATATTGAAGAAATGTAAAACAGAATAGGAGTTTGCGTCCTAACAGCAAACCTGTTCGCCCTGCACTGACGCGTCTTCAGTTTGGCAAGGAGAACCGTATGGACACCTTTGACTAGACATGCGCAGATTGCGCGCAAAGCCTTCCCTGTTGAATACTCCTTTTGCGTATTGACACCCCATGTGTTTGTACAAATCAATTCATACTATATTAGCACGATTCATGAAGACCTGGAGTAATGGTATGGTTAAGGTGACAAGATACAGACAAAGTTAATTTTGAACCACCATCTTTATCTCCCGCTCGATTCGTAACCTTTAAGACATTTTCTTTGTCAGACGTTTTTTTCTCTGGTACACTTAGAATGATTATACATTTGAAACGAAGGAAATATTTCTGCTAAGATGTTAGCCTGACATAGCCCTCCGTAGGCTATTAGAACTAGTGTTTGATATGACCAGGCTACAAAGATGTCCCAACATCAGGAAACTTCATCCACACTGAGGAATTCAGGGCGGACATCATACGCACGGTTGCTGCCATCTGGTGTTTAGTGGCATCCTAGTATACCCCTTCTACTTACAGGCGTAAACTGCATTTGTGTAACACATTTGCATTGTGTGTTTTGATGTCTGGTCAGAATTCTGAACATGATAAGTTTTCTGTTGATTATGTGCAGTCAACCGTGGATTTCAACACAATGAGTCGAAATATCACTGATTTAGGACGCACGTGGTCGTCACTCAATGTGTGTAGCCTTCTGTGATTGACACCATAGTTGTAATCATGACATTTCGACGTTTTGTCTCCGGCTTAATCTATTTTGTAAGATGTGTAGACTACATCAATTATTTATTGATCGTAGATGCCATCTTGTTTCAGTGCCCGCTGTCCAGGGTACTGAAAATGAAATGTGGGGACCAATAGTTCGTACTCCTCCTCTGAATTACTATACAATCTGTACAATCTTTTTTCTATCTTAAGAGACTGGATCTACTGGCGTGAGATAACAGTCTCACAAAAAAGTGAGTTTGCACAGAAAGTGCATCTTGACAAAATTGAATGCTTAGAAAATTAACTAACATCTAGTTGGTGCATGAAGATTTCTCTCTTTTTTGTTCTGTTGTCAGATTTCAGTTTGTCAGTCAAGTCGGTGTAATATATAGTATGCTGCCTTTTGCGCTAATTGCCCATGCAGATCCAAGTTTAACTGACATGTACATTCATAAATGGCCACTAGATGGAGTCAGCTAATACCAGAGACTGGATTCTGCTCGGCTTTTCAATTGTTACTGGTGACACGAGCAAATCCATGGTGTGACAGGATTCCCTCCAACACGGACGTGATCATTTGACATTTAGGAGAGTGCAGCTGTGTGTGAAGAATTGGGTGTGCCCAGGTCGAACCTGTACTGGGATGAATGGCAATTTCCCGAGGAATGTCAGTACAAGTCACTGTTAACCTCAGTGGTTTGGTTTGCGATGCGCATCCGTGAAACTGTAATTCAGAAGGCGCATCTTCGTGACTGCATGCAACCCAGTGAAGTTATTAACTGGAGTCAATGAGCGCTCGTTGCAGTCTTGGTACTGTCATCATTTATTTAACATTTCAGGATTTGGGTGAATATTTGTCCTCACTGCTGGATATATGGTTATTTAGAAATATGAGCTAACCCAGTTTTATCGGATGTCACCTTAGAGGTCACAATGCACTTGATGCAACAGTAAACGTGACTCAACTAACAAACTACTGACGATCATACATAGGACTCGGGTCGCAGAAGTCCACTGCAGTATACACCCAATCCGCATCACGAGCAGCTGAGTAAGCAGGGAAATAGGCACTTCTCACTCCACCTCTGTCTCTAATGATCGAGTCCAGGAAGTTTCCGTTTAGGCACTTATTCTTTACTGCAGTGTAGCATAATGGGTGGACATTAATGCCGTAATTATGTCTGCGGTCATTCAAATTTTGGTCTGATTTTCGTTGAGGCCAGTCAGGAGTGGCAAACAAGAATAAGGTCCACGAGATTATGAGTGGGCGGGCCCTTGCGCAAAAGGCAGCGAAGAAGCAACGAGGCAACAGCCAGTGGTTTGACATTCTTCCGCACGCATCTTCCTGGACAGTGGATTAAGTATACATTTTGAGATTTTCTTGATGTAAGTTTTTCTTTTTTGTGTTTTGGAGGGATTTTTTTCTAAACGCGCAAACAAAATTGAAACGCCGTGCCACATATTTCTGAATTGATGAAACGTGTTGTCTGCTGTTTCTGAGATGTATCTTTTTGGATCCATCCAAGCATTCTAACTTTTCTGTCGTCTCGTCTTGATAACATGTTTTAGATTCATTCGCCATTTTAAAGTAATCTTATTAAGTGTATTGCCGTGTTTATCATTTTCCTGATGGGATTGGCAGCACTAGATAATGTTCACTAGTTAGCTCTTCAGCCGAGGAAAACCTAAACGAAGTAACCTGATGTTCCGGTAAGACCACTTAAGGATGTATTGATCTCACGTCACCTAAAGACAGGTGGAGATGATTATTAACAACACATGCCTTTACTCTTGCATTGCATCAGGCTTGTCATTTGCCAACGACTTCACGTTGCAGTATGACCTGTTTTGGCATTTTATTTTGTTGGTGCGTTTGCCGGTAAGTGAATTAGTGGCGAGGCGCTTAGGTGGCCTGCCAAAGTAATCATGTTAGAGTGTTAAGCACATCCGGTATGAATGTGTTTGCTATGACCAGTTAATAACTTCTAGACTCTAGAGGAACTAGATCTTCAACCACAGTTTCCCTGGCGTGGCTTGTAAAATGTTACAGCTACTATACTGTAGATCACTAGGCTACTAGGCTTTTTTTTATCTCTTATATTTATTCTGTGTTATCTACTGCCTCTGTCTCCTTATATGGTACCTGGCTCCTTTCTTACTTGTTGAGGCAGGGCAAATGTATTTGGTGAATTTCATTTACAGGGGTAATTCACAGAGGTAAACATCGCATGGGTGTGTTCAGTTGACTTAACAGGCTGGTGTGGTGCAAGCCTTGCTCTTTGCACCGGGATCAAGCTAGCGTTTGGGGTGGGAGATCTGTAATCTCTGGCTGTCTATCCAGATCTGGCCACTTACTCTCAGCTAGGTTCAGGGCCTCCCCCTCCTTCTTCTTCTGATTATTTGCAGATTACATCCTTTCAGGTTCAGGGCCTCTTGAGATAACCAGATAAGTCAATGCAGCACTCAATGACGGCCTTCCACTGGCAAAAGGGTGTGCTATAGGTTAACACCTGTCATTGCAGACATGGTTGAGCATGCACGCACGCACAAACAAACAAGATACACTGTACATGCTAACATACACATGAAAGCAGGTTTTGCCACAAACTCACTATTGCACATGCATGCTCATATTACCACAGGAACATTGCGATAAACTGATTAACTCTTACATCATTAGGCAGTCTCTTCAGACTTCCCCTTTGCAAGACTTATTTTTGAGATATTTCACCCTGATACAACTGTGTGTTCTGTTCAGTTGCATTTTAAGGCAACAGTGTTTGTCTCTGGTAGTCAGTGGGCGAAAGTCATGAGACAGGAGTTTCGTAATTGAAGAACTCGGCTGTCCAATTAAAGTGTGAGGTGGTTTTGAGATCAGCGCATTGTTGTGATTCTGGACCACAGCCTAGGCGTGCCAACCGGAGCTCACCTCGTGGTGAAGCGGTCGAGAGTTCAGCTGAATCGACAGAGTTCCTGTTACATTTACATTTAGCAGACCAAATTATCCAAAGGAACTTATTTATTAAAGGGACATATTTCTATAATGTATGTTATGTTAGAAGGGCCACTGTCCCCAGAGCACCTCTTGGGTTAAGTGCCTTGCTCGAGGCCACAGTGGTGGAAGGTGGGGCTTGAACTTACTGTCCTGGGCTGGATGCTGGCCCAGCTCCTTAACCACTACGCTACCACCACCACCCTGTTTCTGTCCCTGTTCACACTAAACTTTGTGGGTTGCATTTGTGTGTTGCCTTGTGTGGTCACCACTCGCAGATTCATTTCACTGTCGTCACTGTGCAGTAAATTGTACATCATTTCCAAATGAGTGGAGATGCAGCATATGAACCTGTGACTGCTTGATACTTGGACATGGCAGGCACCATGTTGAAACATTGGCACCATGTTGACTTCAGACAGTGTAAGGAGGAACTGGCGGTGGTTTGGTCTAAGGAGTGGTAATGTGTTGTAGCCACAGCTCAGCAGCAGGCAGGAAACTGTGTAGATCATGTGATCTTTTACACTCATTACCATGTGTCTGTGTGTGTGGGTGCAGACAGGGTGATGGTGAAAGAGTCTGTGTGGGGGCAGGGGGGATTTAATGATGATGAAGATGAGGTGTCTAGCTCAACACCTCTATATGAAAGGTGTGATGACGGTAGATTTTTAAAGGTTATGTTATGTGAAGTGAAAAGGGGCTCATAATAAGAATAATTTAATCACATGCATCACACTTTGGTTATTCTTTCAGTAATATTTTCTTTTCTGTCTTGGTGATATAAAGACTTGGGATTGCATGTTACAATGCAGTATCTACAGATGTCACTAGAGGGCAGATATGCTCTGTGTTTTCACATGCAAATTCTGCTACTCTAGTTTGGCGTATCTCACTAATTATATTATAAAAGCTACGCTGTGTAGTACTTATTATCAGGAGGTGAATAAGAATGATTAGCTATACCAAAGAGTGCTAGATCAAAGGTGCATTGCTGTTAGACCTCAGAGAAAATGATTTGTTGACCAGTGAACTGAGTATAACACAGGCATCGCGTTGACGCCATCTCCATTAATCATTTTGTATTGAGCAGGTCTGCTGCGCTGGATCAATTCTCAGCAGTGTGAGGACATAGAGAGAGAGAGATGGTATGGGTTGGGTAGAGAGATAGGACACAGAATATATGGCTGGTCTTGGGTGCTTCAGTTGGAGAGCGACGATAAGGCCAATTGAACTAGGTGAGGCGCATACAAGGCTATCATGCTGGCTGCTTTATTGTCATTGATAATAGGGAAAGGAGGCGTTATCACCTCCACAACCACAATCAAGTCAAAGTAGGTTAATTAATTAATATATCTCCGTGTCCAAGGAAGAAACAGAATATGTTCAGAACATTTCTAGGCATTTTGTTCTGAAACTTTTCATTCATGTTTCAAAAATCCAGTCTGTTTTGCCTGGACTCTCCTAAGAAATGCTATTTTTTTTGTTGTTGTTTGTTTGTTTTGTGTACTGGTCATTCTTATCTTGCCTTAGTTGACCTTTTGCTATTGATTTAGTTAGTCCCAGCATTCACATTCTTGAAATGCTCGTACTGCAGCATGTCCGCATGCGGTAGGGGATGTGACCAAAAGACCATGCGTCAATCCTTCGCCATTCCTCTCACTGTAGTGTGTGTGTCATGTCATATGACTACTTCAACACGTTTTCTCTGTGTGGGTGTGTACTACGATGAAAAGATCATCCCCAGAACTCGCCACACCACCTAGTGTTTGGGGATTTTCCATCCCAACAGGCCTTTCAGCACTGGCTGCTCTGGGCAATGAATGGTTGACATGGGTGTGGGTGGTAGGATTGTGCAATGCAGTACTTATACTTCATACACATATGGATGTATTGCACTGCGACACCACCACACGTGATTAAACAAAAAAGAGAAGTCGTCTAAAATGACGACACGATTTGCTATGATCTAACCATTTGTGTGTCATGTTGAAGCAGCAGAAGGCTACATTCCCTCCTCCAGGAATAAATTGAACTTCCTGATCCCTGCGGTCGCTGGAGGCGCACTCAAACAGACAACTCACAACACTGAGATCAGGCACACCGCATGCCCTGCATTTGGCCCACCCTTTCAGCTCTCATTGGCTCAGCTGTGAGATGGACACATCATAGCCCCAACATCCTCGGTGCTTTCTTCTAAGCCCCTCCTCTATGTTCACTCTGTGTTCAGCCTCCCTCCCTCCCTCCCTCTTTACTTTAGCTGAGCTTTCCTCCCTCATTCACTCAGCCCTGTTAGTCCGGCAGAGGAGCATTTCAGGGGAGCGAGTGAGTGTGTGTGTGTGCGTGCGTGCGTGCGTGTGTGTTGGTGCACTTTTGAGGTGTTTGTGTGCGCAAGCACTTCCTGACAATTGTGAAGAGCAGAGAAGAGCAAGAGACAGCTGACACAATGGGGCCCTCCCGCCCAATCAGGGTGCAGGTCAGTGAACGCATACTTTCCTGTGTTCCATGTGCTTTGGAATTTCACCCCCTTGCAGTTTTGTGTCTTTCTGTGTTGTCTTTTTGTTGTCCACCACACTCGTGGACTGACAGCGTTCATGGAAGCGTTCAAAACGGCTGAAATCTCTCTGAGCTGCGCTTTCTCACAAGTACTGTTTTTAAATGTTTGCGCAAGTGTGTTTTAGGGCTGTTTTTCTCACACAAGGGGGATGATATTTGCCTCGCTGTGCAATAGGGTGTGAATTTTGTCTTTCTGTGAAGATCACACATAAGTGCTGGGGTGAGAGAGTGTATTCATGGTTATTGCTTAGTTACCGCCGTGGGCGGTGTGGTCCGGTTGTTGCATGTTTCATTTTTGAGAAGTATAAACGTGCAATACTACCGCTGCCCTGGCAACCACGTGAAAAACACAGTGCCCCTGCTGTTCCGCAAATTACCTGTTTAGCATCTGCTTATGTAAATGCTCTTTGTAGTGCTCTTTGTGGTTCACCTGTGTGTGTGTGTGTGTGTGTGTGTTTGTGTGTGTGTGTGTGTGTGTGTGTGTGTGTGCGCTCTCCTCATGAGATCCAGACTCAACACCACAGACACCTGGCCGGTGAGCTAGTGAGAGAATTGTGCGTGGGCATCATCTATCCCTCTCTGCGCCCAATTACTGTGAGTGCCTCCGCAGCCAAGCTGCTCTGGCGAACCCCTACAGCGCAATGGCAGCATGCCCTCAGTGGCTCTCCCACACGTTGGGCTTGTTTTTTTAGTTTTTTTTTTAAAGGGCAATTATCAACACCTCCTTGTACCTGAAGATACAGCACATTTGTTGATTCTTTTTCATCTTGGTTATCACTTGTTTGAAACATCGAACACTGAAACGTTTGATGTTTCCACTTGCACAAATCACATGCTTATCTCTCACTCTCTGTCTCTCTGTCTCTTTCTTTCTTTCTCTCTCTCACCCCCCTGCCCCCCCCAAACACATACCAGTGTAGATGAAGTGCTGGCTGACTTGCCCCAAACGTGACTGCGCTGGCGTCTTTATCTCCGTCTCCAGCCCTTGGCACACCCTGTATCTGCCTGACGGGTTCCTCTTTAAAACTGCGCAAAGGGGACTTGGGTGCTCATACCGGTCTGACGGGTGCCTGCGCCCGTGCCTGTGTGAGAGTGGTATGACTCAGTCCCTGTGGCCTTAATAACACATCGGACTGTTTCTGGGTGGTGGTTGTTGGTGCAAAAAAAAGCAGCTGAAAAGTGAGGAAGAGGGCATTGTGGCTTTCAGTTTTGTGAGTTAAGTTGGCACCTGGCACCAGGAAGAGGGCACTTACTGTAGAACAACACTTGGCTCATTGCCCACCTGTTCTACTTTTCTCAGCGCTCTCTTATGGGCATTCAGATGTGGGCACAGGGAACTTCAAAGGCCTGTGAGGACATTGAGTCCACTTTGAAGAAAACCCTCATATTCTCTCGGCCCCCTGGCCTCCTGCTCGGATAAGAGACTCCTGCCAGATAAAGGCCCGCCTCAAGGGGTTCAGTTCTGCTCCACAAATCCCGTAGCCTCTGTTTTCTCTTTATGCCACAGGTGTTTGTCGGGAGGGCTAGAGGAGAAATATGGCAGGCTCTCAAACAAACTGTATCCCCTACATAAAAGCCTGCTGATCGCCATATTTTAATGTAAAATACAGAGATAGGCTACGTAAAAATGAAGAAGAGGTATGTGTCTGGCATACATTATGTAATATGAGAAGTATAAGACTAAAGTCATCTGCCGTGTACTTTGTGGTAAGCAGCAAATATGACGAGTTTCTCTGTAACTCTGGACAGAGATGTGTTTCTGAGGGTTGTGCTGTCTATTGCCATCGGTTCTCAGCTGGGTGGTCAAACATGCAAATGTGCATGCAAATCTGAACAGGCATGGGGTCTCTACAGCTGAGCAAGCGAGGGGCCTGCCTGCCTACCTGCCGCCTGTGTCCAGTCTTATCAAGCCCAAGCTGTGTTGACAGAAAGCACAGGATTATATCTGTTGGTTGTGTGTACAGAAAACCGAATGGTTTTTTTTTCCACACATAGAAATACAGATCATTCCTAGACATTTGGGTGTTTGTGTATGCGCATGTGTTTCTCTGTGAATGTGTAAGGCGAGATTATTGTTAGTTTCCTTTCTGCTTACACTGTTAAAAGCGTGTGTTGCTGATGCGGGCAGTTCGGATGCTGGCCACTCCTAGACCGAGCACAGGACCGCTGCCTGCTCAGTGTACCCTGTGACATGGACGGATTGAGCTGAAGCAGGGGGCATTTGCATACTCTGTAATTATAATGTCCGTGAGATCAACGGAGGCTTTTGTAACAGTAGCCATCTGTATCTCCCCGCAAGTGAACGTGAGTACAGAATGGATTTGTTTTGTTTTTTTTCTTGGCTGAGCAGACGAGTACAGGAAGGATCTCTAACAATACAGTTCAGACAACCGACGGGCTTCTACAAAATTGGATCAGAGCGGTGGGACAGCCTTGCCTGTTGCCCTCGCTCGTCTTTGAGAGAGATTGATGAAAGTGGATAAGCGTGTGTCTAGCTGTGAATACCAGATCCAGAGTCTCTGCTTCTGTCAACTTGTTTGGAAGGCCTTCGGGCTGAGACCTTCATCACTGTAGGAGGGAAAAGGAAAAGTGTGTTTACATGTGATTTGATCTAAGTACAGCAGCACATTAGATGCCCATGTTTATTTTTAGCCCCTCTTTTGTTATATTCAACTAAAAATGACAGCCCCCTCTTGTTAAACTGAACTAAAGATGAAAGCCCCTCTCTTTTGTTAAATTAAACTAAAGATGGTGAAGTGCCTGATGGTGTTTTTGATGCCTTATGTCACCCCGTTAAGCATTGCATTAGCAGCATCATGCTACATCCAATTAGTAGTACTGCATACTGTGTATACTCTTTGACATTCGCCAAAATCACCAACCAAATTGAAATGTAGCCCATTACTGACCTTATTAGTCTTGACCCTTGTGCGTTTGGTGAATGGCATTTCCAGACCAAGGTTTGTAACAAGATGCCATGCCAACTGTTGGCAGGCACCAACACGGCGCAAAGCGATCCCTTAGGCCCAAGGTGGTTTCCAGTTAGGGATGCCCAAACCTTATCTGCGCATCGTACAGCTGACCCACCCACCCTCAAATGATAGGCTGTGTCTATTTATGTTGATTTTTCCCTCTTTGATAAACGTATTAATTTAGGAGCAGCGCTAAACCCAAACCCAAAGAAGGAAATGTGAAAAGTGGTATCAGAGATTGGCCAGGGCTTCATTGTACTGGCAAGACTCAGCCTGCTGGCCCGCAGGGCTCTGGGGCAGCTCTGTGTCCTCTGAAGTGGCTCCGCTCAGCTAGTGCTTTATTGGGCCAACACCCACTCACTTTGACACACACACACAGGCCGAAACCCAACGCTTGCTTCATGTGGTGTTCTGTGAAAAAATCCTTGCCAGTAAACTCCTTAGCCTTAGTATTTATATATATATATATATATGTCTAAGTTTAAGTATATGTTGTGGAAAGTTTTCCTTTTTAAGATCTTGTCAAATAACAGCTTTTTCCACCCTTGTCATTTGTGCGTTATTAAAGATGAAATGGTTGGATAACTCTGCTGGCGCTCATCTCATTGGCCAAGTTGGGGCGGGAAAAGTTCCTTGACAATGTGGTTGGACCAGTTGACCTAAAGACATCGCTGTTGTAGATTAATGAGTTGGGGATTGCCATCAAGCCCACAGCCTTAGTTTAATGCTCAACACTGTTGGTTGGAAAGAACATTTTTCTGTTGAAATGATTCTCTCTTTACTGTTTTCACACTGTCATCTTTGTGTTCAGCATTACCTCAGAATGTGGTGTTGCTGATTTCACACAAGTCTGTGTTGAGATCCCCAAATTCATAACATTGGGCTCTTTTCGTGGTTTCCAGCCTGAGTTTAGTGCTCAGAGTTGACCCAGGTCCTTCTCTTTTCCTCTGGCCGTGTGGTTGGACGAGTTATTCTCAGGGTGCCTGATTAGGGAAGTGAGACAAACACGGCTATATTGTCATACTGTGTTTTTATCTCCTCTGATCGTTTTCCCTGCTAGCTGGCAGACAATGATCAGATTGCACATGGAGTGATCGCATTACTAGCTTAGTCATGGTTTGATTCCAAATAATAATGACCACACACAAGTCTGGAGTGATGAGATCCATGTGGGCTATTGTTACCTCTGTGGTCATGGTTCCGGTTGCAGGCTAGTTTAATAGCATTTTAATTGTAAGTCACTTTGGATAAAAGTGTATACGCCAAATTACTTAAGTGTGAATTTGTGAATGAAAGAGCAGCTGAAGATCAAGGTCATCCAGGTTTATAATCAGCCAGCCACTCAGCTGTGAAGTATGTGCAGACCATAGTGATGGGTCTGTGATCTGGATCTATATGTTCAGGGATACTGTATGTCTGCTTGCTGCTCAAGTTAGTAATCTCGTAATTGAGTACTCTGTTCCCTTCTCCAGTAAATATTTGTGTTGTTGCCTATCTTGTTTCGCTGTGTTTGGTTGCCGTGTTTTTCTTGGTGATAAATTAGAGGATGATGCAGAGACGCACGCCCACACCCGTACGTTGGAAAGAAACAAACGCCACTAAAACTGGAACGATAAGCCGAGCCAACTCTTAAAGCTCGCGATTGTGTCGGCCGAAACGAGAGACTATAGCCCGCAGGTGTCGAGTAGGAGTGGGAGTCTGTGACATGTCCCACCACGTCTCAAAATGCAGCCCCGACGCACACGGTCACCGTCACAGTGGCCTGTGTGTGGAGCTGTGAGGTGCGTGACATTCTGAAGCATCAGTGTTGGAATGGATAGACGTGTTTTCTCAGGGTGCTCATTGGTTAACTGCTTTTGTCCGAGACCGTTTGGAGCGGCCCTGCCGCCTAAATCCTTTGGGACAAAGTCTTTCAGCTCATTGTTGTGCCGGTGCTTCCTTTTTCTAAGAGCGACGGAAAGGCATGCTATTTTCACAATGAGCCTTTGGAGAAGTGAGATGAGCCATTTATTATTATACGAGCATGTGATGCCATCGGTTGTCTTTAGGGAGACAATGATGTTTTGCACTTGTCAGATAGCATTGAGACTGTGCTGTAATTGACAATGACAACGTTGGTTCATTAGACCCCAGCAGTATTCATCTGATTTGATTTGGGATACACCTGGCCCTCTGTCTACTTGTGTGTGTGTGTGTGTGTGTGAGTGTGCGAGTGTGCGTGTGTGCGCGTGCAAATGCGTTTATCAAAAGTAAAGCTTGTGTGTAAATGTGTGTATGCATACAGTATGTGGGTGTCTCTCTTTGTGTGTGTGTGTGTGTGCACTCTCTTAAAACAAATATGTTGAAAACAACACAACTTGCATTTGTTTTTTAACATGTGGTCGTGGGTTAAAAATCATCTCTGTGTACAGATAGGGACATCACATTCATTGTAAGTGTAAGTGTGTGTGTGTGTGTGTGTGTGTGTGTGTGTGTGTGTGTGTGTGTGTGTACACACGCACATCACAGCACTGATATCTTTTTGTTTCTCACTCACGTAAGGCAATTCTCAGAACACATTTCATGATCTTTGAGTTCTGAGAGAGATGAGAGTTCATATGACAGCTCTAGCTCTACATTGTGTTAATATAGTCATGAACTTGTTCTCTTGCTGCCATGAAGAGCAGGCAAATGATATGTGATGCTAGTGTAATTTTTAACAAGTAATTGCTAGCCGTTGACACAGTGTGTGTGTGTGTGTGTGTGTGTGTGTGTGTGTGCGTGTGTGTGTGTGTGTCGTGCATCCTAAAAAACCCTTCCTGCACATATGTAAATATTTAGCGGTGCGTGCGTGTGGCTTTCGGCCACACCGTGTCACTCAGTAAACCATCCATCTGCCCCCCGGTCTACCAATTACAGAGCCATGATCGTAACAAGCCCACCGCAATGGGGCCGGCCGTGTGGTTCGAGGCCTGTGCCTCGCCAGGGCCCCCGTGAACCGCACGCCTCGTGGGTGAGGTGTCCTCGTGGGGAGACCTATTCTGGTGCTGAAGGTGACTCCGCAGATGGCAGATCAGTGGCAGACGCTGAGCTGTTTACGGTCGCGTGGGTTGCAGCCGCTCGCCTCGAAGTTTACAGTTGCAAGGATGTCTCACTGCAAACATCTTAGGTCACCCTAAGTGCACGCTAAGGACCACAGGATGCTATGTGGCACGTAGTCATGATTCAGTATTTAGGTTTGCAGTCTGGTTGTGTAATTGCATCTGAGATTGCAGAAGTGCGATGATGGGGAGGAGAGGAGAGTTCTGGTTTTACTCACTGTTCAGGCTCTTTAGGGAACATGTTGTAGGTTATGCTGTGGACTGACGCTTTTTCCTTTTAACCCCCAACCATTGATGGATAAATAGATCTCTTGCTCTCTGTCTCTCTCTCTCTCTCGTGCACGCTCTCTCTCTCCCCTTCTCTCTCAACACTCACATATACATACATTCACCCACGTACATGGGCCATATATTACTGTGTGATGACTTCTATGGGATACACACTCCCACTCACAATCGTGCGCCCAAATGAACTTGGTCTCGTTCCCTAAACAAAGCAGCCTGTACTAACGAAGACAAACCCAGCCAGTGTATTATTAGAGTTATTCAGCTAGGGTTCAGCTGTACTGCATTTTGACTCTCCTCCTTACCCATGGGTTACCCTTACCAACACTGAACTTCCCTACACCACACCCTGTCTCACAAGCTCTAAATGTGTGTGTGTGTTTGTTTGTGTGTGTGTTTGTGTTTACAGGAGAGCCCTGGCCAGCAGGCTGACTGTTAGCCATGCTGCGGCACCACGAGCCCACGAACAGCACACTGCAACTGGTGGCTTCGGACATGACAGACATCATGGAGAAGTTAGACACACGAGAATTGGACATGGGGGATGGGGGGGACGAGGTGTTCGACGGAGTTGATGCCGGCAACCCAGGCAAGTCAAAAACACGAGAGGCGCCACTTCAACATTAGGTTAAAGAAATATGTGTGTGTATATATGTGTATGTGTATATAGGTAGATAGATATAGCCGTTTAACCCTTTGTGGTGTGGTTGTGTTGGCAGACCTCCGCATCCCCTTCTCCGCCATCTACAAGACAACCGGCTTCAAGGAGCCAGAGACGCGGGTCTACATCGCGACCCTCGCCATCACGGCCAAGATCCTGGAAGTGGAGCGCCCCAGGATAGCCCAGGACCGCTTCAATCTCACCACCCAGAGGAGCGTGTCAAAGGTCCGTGTTCACTTTTGGCCCTTGGCTCATCTTCACAGGAACCGTGTGTTTGTGTTTGTGTGTGTTTAATCTCCAGTCGAGGCTGTATTATTGTAGGTTTGAATTGGTGATAATGATATGGGTTGGGCCTAAATGTGTTCTCAGTGAAAAGCTCAGTATGTCCCCAACTCCCCATGTGTAATGATAATAATAGTACTGCTATGTGCTATGTCCCCATGTGTAATGATAATAATAGTACTGCAATGAGCTAAAATAGCACAACGGCATGTTTAATTCTAGACACATGTCTCATAATATTCTCCTGACACCCTCAGGTGCTCCCTGCTGTTTTCAAGATTGAGATGAAGCACGGGAACTTCACCTGGATGGTGAAGAGGAAGGAGAAACACTTCATGGAGCTTCATCGGGAGCTGCGCACCTACAAGACCTTCCTGAGGATCCCACTGCCCTCCCGCAGGTGAGCAGCTCCTCCGTGTCTCACGAGGGGGTGGACTGCACTGGGTCTCCACTGAGCGGCGGACTCCACTGTGGCTGTTTTTAGTCTCTGATCTGTCTGTCCTGTTCTCTCTCTACTGTAACTTTATCTTCATTCGCCTGACTAATAATGTGAATCTCTCAAACCTAACTAAGTCATCTGTTTTTTTTCTCTTTTTTTTGCTATTGTACGTCTTCCTTAGTGACTTGAATATCTTGCACGTCTTGTACCTACATAAGTAGTTTTAATCTGTTGCTGTGTTGCATTGTAGCAGACTGATAAGCTTTCTTAGAATTCAGCGACTTATGTAATTTCCCTCTCTGCTCAGTCACACCGAACGCCGGCAGACTATAAACAGGAACTTGGCACGTCAGATGCCCAGTCTGCCACGAGGGGGTGGGGAGGACCTGGCCAGGGAGGAGCAGGTGTCCAGTAGACGGGTCAGTCTCTCTCCTGATTGGATTTTGCCCATGTCAGTCACCCAGAAAGAGAGAGAGAATATTAACGGAGTGTTTTTTGTTGTTGTCTTCTTCCAGAAACAACTGGAAGATTACTTGAATAATCTGCTAAAAATGCCAATGTACAGAAGCTACCATGCTACAGTAAGGTTTTTCAATGTGCTTCTTAGACAGTATCTTGATGACATGCCACTAACTGCTATCTTAATATGTGATTATTTTCATTTCACTTTGTAGACCGAGTTCATTGATGTGAGTCAGCTGTCCTTCATTCATGATTTGGGAGCAAAAGGCTTGTAAGAAATCTCTTCGTGCATAACTATCAAGTGTATTACAGAATTACTCTGTATGATTTATTATTTACATCAACTTCTTAAAGAAATACAAAACCCCTAATACAAGTGAAGATTTCTACCTTACGGTCATTCACAGATAAATATATTCCACATGCAGTTGACCTCTGCCATTCTGTTTCCTCAGGGAGGGCTTTGTTTACAAGCGGTCGGGCGGTCACCGGATCCCAGGGCTCAACTGTTGTGGCCACAGTAAAATGTGCTACCGCTGGTCCAAACGGTCAGTACGGCTTTATTTTTTTCCACATGCCTCTCATCATGAAACAGCCACTTGAAGTCCAGAGCTGTATACTGTATGTCTTTACACTGCTCGTGAAAGTGCACCGGCATAGCTAGATGATGTGTTTAAACATGTGTTAAAACATGTGTGTACAAATGTTTGACCCTCCAGGAATCTTGGGGCCTCTTCCAAGTGACTCTCACTGTTGGGATAACAGCACAATAATTCTCAGCAGCTGGCCTCATCAGCACAGCTGATTATTATAGTGTTAGCTAGCATATGCTGCTAATGCTACATAGCATGCAGGCAGCTGGTTTGTGTGCCGTAGAAGAATGTTTTTCCTCTCTGCGGGCTGATGTTTGGTTGGACTCTCCTGCAGGTGGCTGGTTGTGAAAGACTCGTTTCTGGTCTACATGAAGCCAGACTCTGGGGCCATCTCTTTTGTCATGCTGGTGGACAAGGAGTTCTCGATCAAAATGGACTCCAAAGACACAGAGACTAAGCACGGGGTGCGCATTGACAATCTGAACAGGTCCGTTGCAAGCCATTTTGCCTCTTGCTTGTTTGTTCAGATTAGGCAGATGCTTCACTTCCTATCATAGCCTCTAAAGGTGCATTGTAAAGCTTTTTGGCCACACCCTTAGTCATGTGTGATCATCGAAACTCAAAGAACTAATAATCCATACAAAAACAATAGGGTTTTGCACCTTTCTCCACCGGGATTGTAGTTTGTGTAGCTTGATCTCCTGGGCAGAGGTGGGAAAACTCCAGCTTCAGCAAGTAAAAGTCCAATCATGTATTGGTTCTACCTGTGCACTTAACATAGGTAGCCTCATCAATTGGTTGCTCTACCTGGCTGAAGAGTTGTGCTAATTAGAATCAGCTTGTTTAAGTGAATGGTTGGCACAGATTCTGTATGTGGTAGGACTTTTACTTTCAGAAACTGGATTTTTCCACCTCTGACCCTTAAGTCATGTGTGATCATCGATACTCAAAGAACTAATAGTCCATATAGAAACAATAGGGCTTTGCACCTCTGGTGCTCGGGCCCTAATGAGGGATTGTAGTTTGTGTAGCTTGATCTCCTGGGCAGAGGTGGAAAACTCCAGCTTCAGCGAGTAAAAAGTCCAATCATGTACTGTATTGGTTCTACCTGTGCACTAACACAGGTGATCTCATTAATTAGCTGCGCTAGCTGGCTGAAGACTTGTGTTGATTAGAATCAGCTGGTTTAAATGAATGGTTGGCACAGACATGTGGTAGGACTTTTACTTTCTGAAGCTGGACTTTCCCACCTCTGTGAGGGAATGTAGTTTGTGGAGCTTGACCTCCTGGGTGCTCCCTCCTGACCCTCTCCCTGCTGACTGACCCCTGCAGGACGTTGGTGCTGAAGTGCAGCAGCTACCGGCACGCCCGCTGGTGGGGACAGGCCATCGAGGACTTTGTTCAGAAGTACGGCAGCGCCTTCCTCACCGACCAGCGCTTCGGCTCCTTTGCCCAGGAGCAGCTGGACATCCCGTCCAAGTGGTGAGCGCCTCTCCACCTCTCTCTCTCTCTCTCTCTCTCTCTCTCTCTCTCTCTCTCTCTCTCTCTCTCTCTCTCTCTCTCTCTCTCTCTTCTATCCTCACCTCCAGCTCTCTATCCTCTTCCCTCTACCCGCCTGCCCGCTTGCCCGTAGCCTGGCGTAGGTGATCGGGGCTGGGCATCAGCGCTGGCCTCGGGTGTCCTGGGTGGCGGGGGCCCTGTTTCGCCCCAGCGTAACATGAGAGAGAACGCACGCCGGGGGAAAAGTGAAACGCTAGCTTTGATCTTCCCCGTGACCCTGCGGAGGAATGTGATAGTGTCTGCGTGAGAGAGTCTGTCTTCGGGGCTCTTCACGCAGGCTCAGAGGGGCCTGCTGTTGTGCTCTTCTCTAGAGCCTTCAAACTGTCCTCTGAGGATGGCAGCAAGTCAATGACCGACTCTCTCTCATCATTAGAATTGATGAAAATTAATTAGCATTAGCGTTTTGAATAAAATGGAGGCATCAAATGTTTCTCTGCTTTTCACAGGTATGTCAATGGGAAGACCTACATGGAGGATGTGGCTAATGCGCTAGAGGAGGCAAAGGAAGAGATCTTCATCACCGACTGGTGGTTAGTATGCAGAGTAATGCTATTGTGAAGAAATTCTGGTGTAATGCCAACAGTTTCTCAGCACCACCTCTCGCCATTACGGTTAGCAACAATTAGAATGCTGAGTGACTCCCGAGCAGACCTTTGAGGACCTTGTGGAATCGATTTGCTTTGTAATTTGACACACAGTGAAAACCAGTTGGAGCCGTAAAGGGGCACCGGCAATGATTAAATCTCTGAACTGCACAAACACACAGAGCAAGGCTTTGTTTCCCCCTTTGTTATAATGGAAGGAAATCAGTAACCGAGTTCAACCTTAGGCAAGCATTCCAGTGAGTGTATTCTCTATGACTGAGCCTGAGAGGGCAGGAAGGGACTCGTTAAGTAAAGCGTGGCAGACCCACAACCCAGGAAGAGGAAAAAACACAAAAGAGGGGAAATTATTTGGTTGACTGGATGTGTTTCACGCTGTCTACCGTGCGAGAGAGGGCAGATAGAGGAGATTCTGTACTGGGAAAAGCTGAATTACTATCGAACTCGGAACAAACAAACAAAAAAAGAGCCAAATTACACATTTGTTTGTACGCCAGAGTGGCCAAAACCTCTTTGTAGTGGTGTAAGTGCTCTGCCCTGCACATTATGAAATGTCTCAGGTACTCGGAAATGACTGAATAATGACTGGGAATCAGATTAGACGGCCTATTGCAGTTATTGGCTGTGGCCTATTTTCTGCACCACGTGTGGATCAGTGATATTATTTAATGCTTGTCAATATCGCCTCAGCAGGCGTTAACCCTTTGTGTCCTGCCCTAGTCAGATTAAGCAGAATGTTTTCATTAAAGTAGAACAGATCGGCACATACGAGGTGTGAATACAACATCCCACAGAAGACTGAAAAGTCATACTGTGTGCTGCTAGTACACTTACTGTAGCAGTATGCACACCTTATAGGTGCATGCTAAGTGTATTTGTTTTTACCTCACTGCGGTGAGGTTGGTACACTTTGAGTGGAGCATACGGTCACCCAACCCCACCCACAAGCACATGCATACAGTACAGTACCAGGAAAGCATAAATTATAAATATTGTTGTGCCGATGACTGCGCAGAATTATTTATTGTTGACACAATATTTATGCCTTTAGGCTCAGCCCGGAGATCTTCCTGAAGCGGCCTGTCGTCGAGGGCAACTACTGGCGCCTGGACTGCATTTTAAAACGCAGAGCAGTGAGTCAGTCTCTTCCCCTATCTCACCCCACCATTAAAACGGCACTATTGTCCATTTGTTAGATTTATGGCCCTGATTGTGATTGTGTGTGTGTGTGTGTGTGTGTGTGTTTAACTCCCACTGTAAAATTTATGAATGTCTTGTGGTTGTGCAGCAACAAGGCGTGAGGATTTTCGTGATGTTGTACAAAGAGGTGGAGCTGGCCCTTGGAATCAACAGTGAATACAGCAAAAGGACGCTCATGCACCTTCACCCAAATATCAAGGTAGAGTGGGAGACTGAAACCCGAGAGCTTCATTGTAACACACGGCATGTGGGTTTGGATTGGTAATGTGAAAGTGTCTGTGCTACAAGGGTGTCACATTACAGTTTCATGTGTTTATATTTCTGTTTATTGTATTGGGCAGACGCTTTTGTCCAAGGTGGCTCAAGGTATATGAAAACTACATTCGTTATTACAAATAATAGTTTCAAATAAAGTGGAAAATAGCAATGTGATATCAACAGTGAAAATAATACGTTTTCATATGAACAAAAACCATAAACATACAAACCATAACTTTTTGATTAATTAAGTGCATGGTGAACAGATGTGTGTAAAAGGCAAGAGAGCAACCAGAGAGAGACGTAGAGCGAGATTTGGCACATTCCTTCCATTTGATCTTTCGGCAGACATTCCACATACCCCCCATCAGCATGAGCAAGCATCAACAACCGGTAGCTGTCTGTCAGACTTACAGTATAGTCAGTGTAGAGTGTAGGCACCAAAGGTCGACCCACATGCGTCTGCACATGATTGTACACAAACAGAAGGGTGTGGAAAAGGGCGTGAGATTGTGACGGAAGGAAAGAAAAACAGACTGAAATAGAAAAGGATGATGTGGAAAGAGGGACTCGTGGAGACATAAATAGGTCAATGAACGTTATTGTATCTGTCTGTGCAGTAATTTATTACGACTTTGACTGCTGTTGTATGTGCTGTTGTATGTGATGTTGTTGAGGCTATCTAATGTCTGTCTGTCTGTCTGTCTATCTGTCTGTCTATTTTAACCTCTCCCTGCCCAGGGGCAACAGATTAGTTGCATAGCTTACTCTGGTACAGGAGTTGTACTGTTGCCTACAGTACATGGACAAATAAACTCATGAACCTAAAACCTAAACTCTGTCCACCTGTCTGTTTGTGTGCAGGTGATGAGGCACCCGGACCACGTGTCCTCCTCGGTCTACCTGTGGGCTCACCACGAGAAGATCATAGTCATTGACCAGTCGGTGGCCTTCGTGGGAGGCATTGACCTGGCGTACGGCCGCTGGGACGACTGCGAACATCGCCTGACAGACGTCGGGAGCGTCACCCGAGCTATGCAGAACACCGAGGTGGGGAGAAGACACCACACATTCCTTCCTTTGTTACATTCCTTTTTTTCTGTTTTGTCAACTCCGCGCATTAAAATATCGCGGTCGGTGTAGAAGAGAGAAGCCTCAATTGGTCTTTTTACGAGAAGCACACAGGAACTTGAAGAATGCAGAATCTAAAAGTCAAAGCATCCATGTTTTCCTCAAGCTTTCCGACGACCAAAAAAGCTTCATATTCTCCAATCATGTGGCTTCCATTCTTAGTCATGCTGTGACTGCTAGTTAAACGTCTTTGTGAACATATGGTGTCCTTTTCTGTTCCAGACTCCAAGTCATTCTGCCCGTTTTCTCACCGCTGTACCGCCCTCTTGTCTGCTTAACAGGCAGAAACTGAAGCCATGGCCTCGCCTGCAAAATGCCCGCCGACCAGCAACGGCAAGGGCGTCCCGACGGACGACTCGCTGGACCAGCCCAAGCTGAAGGGCCAGGGCCGCGGCCGCCGGACCCGCTTCAGCATCCGCCGCCACCTGCAGAAGCGCGGCCTGACCCACGCCGACAGCGTCAGCACCATCGACAGCGAGGAGGGTAAGGCCTCCTCAAACACATCCCCACTCACTTACAGACCAGTAGACTTGTGTCCTTTTTTGTCTCTGTCCATCTCTCTAACGTCTACAGACTTGTGTGGAAGAAGTGGTCAGAGTGAAATACCCATTGGACACCCTGGGTTTGTTTGATAATGGTGTTAAGTTGGGCAAAATGAAATGTTGTGTGTCTTAACATGTATTGCTGTGCTAATTAAGCGCAGTGGATGGGTATGGAATGGGAGGATGGGGAGTTGGGCAGTGGACATTGACTGTGACTGGGAGGACAACTTTGGACTAACATCTAACATCTACAGAATGTTCTCACTTGTGCTTTTTCTACGGCTTAAGCTACTTGTTAACAATGTGCCTTTTTGTCACTAACAACGCCATGCTGAACTAACCAGCTCCGAGGTCAGAATGCTGAACTACATCTCACAGCCTTTTGTAATACCCAATTTGACCCAATGACACGGATTGTTAGTCAGTTGTTCTGGAGAAACATCCTTAACCGCTGTGACTCATTATGAGTAGCTCGTGATCTATGATATTGATTGAGATCCTAAGAACCTTAATCATCCTTAATGTGTCAGCCAAGATGTGAACTCCCTTATCAGGAACTACTGGTTCCTGTGCTTCCTCGAAAGCAGTAAATCATAGTGGTCATTAGAAGATACCGATTGACAGCCTCCTACTACAGACACATCATATCCACCTTTATCTCGGCACAACCTCGTCATAGCTGTTAACGGAAGATCTCCCAAACACAGACGTTGAGTCAGTAAAGCACGTCATCATGGGGAGCCAGCATTAGAGAACCATGCCCCTAGTGGCGAGGGTATTATAAATGGCTCGCCTCTCTCACAGGTTGGTCTAACAGCATATCCAGCCAACACAATTTGATACCAGGTAGATGGATGGAGTTGAAGGTGGACTCACCTTCTGGTCCATCACTGCCGGGTGAGTGAGGCCCAGGATTGGTTGAAGGGGCTTGAGGCCAGGGCCCTTGCGTGAGCCCGCTTGCGCGCTCCATTAGGTCAAAAAACACTGGTGTGTGTGGTGAACAGGTGTTGCTGCACAAACAAGAGTGTCTTTTGAATAATGGTGGTTTCCCTTTTGTGTGGCCTGCCTTTGCTGTACCTTTCCCACTCTTTTGTTCTGGTGATCAATGAATAGGAGGAGGGGCAGCACCTCACATTGATCCATTGCGGAAATTGTGGTTCTCAGCCTTGCTCAGGTTTAGTTAAGCTGTGTGTGTGTGTGTTTGTGTGTGTGTGTGTGTGTGTGTGTGCGTGTGTGTGTGTGTGTGTGTGTACACCTGCGCAAGTGTGTGCATGTGTGCATCTGCCTATGCTTAAGCTTTACAAAATTCCAATGAAATGCTATCCCATTTTTGGCCATTAGCTTGATATGATCATAAAAAAGAATGATTTGCCTTGACAGGAGCACAGCATCAGCTTGGGAGAGAACCACTGTTTTACCACAGTCACAGGGCCTATTTTTGGAGCACCATGCTGTGTGTGTGTGTTTGTGTCTGAGTGTGTGTGTGTGTGCTGTGTTTCGCGGCACTCAATCCCTTTGACAAATGAAAACCTTCAACAAGAATAAGACCACTACTATTGCTGTTGTTATTGTCAAAGGCAGCCCTGAAATACGACACATACTGTACACCAGGTCTCCAGGAATAGTGTACTACAAGCAGCCAGAGTCCTGATGCAAAACGCTACTGAGTAAGGACCACAGCAGGACACTCTGGCTTCCTGTACTTCACCCCTTGCACAGCAGGGCCATTGATGTGGGCACCTTATATTAGCTTTGCATGCTAGAATTCCTACAGTATGTTGTGACGGAGACTACCAGAGATAGGAAACAGGAAACAGGAAACTACTAGAGATATGAAGGCAGACGCGACAATTGGATCTGTGATTGGGCAAATAGTTTACAAAGGATGTGACTTAAGATTCATGGCCATTTTTGTCAAACTTCTCTCTCAAAAACGACTGATTGTCACTTTTTAAAAGTAGTCTCTGGTGCCTCTCCCTCACCGCCTCCCTGTCTCCACTCTCTCAAGGTCATGTTCCGTGACTTCAAATCTCTGCTCTCCCAGCTCTTCCCTGTGCCATGGAGCTTTCCACTCTGAAAGCTGCTCTTAATCTTGTTTTGATTAGAGCATTTTCTGGCCCTGCCAGTTGGGCTGCTTGGTGAGGTCTGCGTCCATTGTTCAGGCCGTTAAACTATGTCCTGTGGGCTTGTTGGTTTTCCGTAGGGGCAGACTCTGCCCAGAACACGCAGGCTGATGTTGTGGGGCTCCTTGGTAATACCCGCTTCTGGCATGGAAAGGACTACTGCAACTTTGTTCACAAGGACTGGATTCAGCTCGAGAAGCCATTTGATGGTGAGC
Source organism: Sardina pilchardus (assembly GCF_963854185.1). Taxonomy (NCBI): domain Eukaryota; kingdom Metazoa; phylum Chordata; class Actinopteri; order Clupeiformes; family Clupeidae; genus Sardina; species Sardina pilchardus. The sequence goes on from NC_085012.1 coordinate 15,071,391, forward strand.
CTCTTCCAATTCTAATCACGTAGAGTGGTTCACTACAGTTTTCTTTGTCAAAACCAATTGAACACACGAAAGGAGTAAGTCCTTTTTTGGAAATATAATGTCATATTTTTCTGGCACAGACTTCATTGACAGGCATACAACTCCCAGAATGCCTTGGCATGACATCGCCTCAGTGGTCCATGGGAGGGCAGCCAGAGACGTCGCCAGACACTTCATCCAGCGCTGGAACTTCACCAAGGTCAGACACACTGTGGAAGAAATAGATTTCCACTGCATATTTCTGTAACTAGACCCTGCAAAAACTCTGTTCGGATTTATAAATAGGTATTGCATCGATAGTCTTGAGTTGTATTTCATGGCGCGGTTACAGCATTGGTCTTTAAAAGGAGGGTATCATTTTTGGAGTTGTTTGCCAACAATCTGTCTGTATTTTTCCTCCAGCTCATGAAGCCCAAGTACAGGTCTCTGTCTTACCCGTACCTGCTACCCAAGTCGCACACCACTGCCAACGAGATCAGATACCAGGTTCCCAACTGCACCAAGGCGAAAGTACAGGTAAGGGACTGTTGTGAATCCCAACTTCCTTTATAGCTCATCGACTGAACTAGAATATGGTCAATTCAGTGATCACCTCATGGCTGGCACACATACGCTATGCAAACAGTGTTAATGGGTGCTATAAACACATTTGGTTCCTGATACAGTCTTGAAACCCGGATCACACCTGTTGTATAGAGAAATACACAGTCCTGCAATTCACATTGCACCGAGTGCTCAACGTCAGTGTGCCAACCTCCTGAATACGTTGTCCCTTAACATATAAGTACTGTCAATCAGTCAGACTGTCTGTGCCACTTTACAGACAGGCGATGTGAAGCTGAGACTGAGTTGAAGGAGGTACCCCCGCAATGTATTTGGTGACTCTTACGCTGCCAGTCCAAACTCTTAAATCCTTTAAACTGTCTTGTCTCAGGTTCTGCGATCGGCATCCGACTGGTCGGCCGGGATTAAGTACCACGAGGAGTCCATCCACAACGCCTACGTCCACGTGATCCAGAATAGCCAGCACTACGTCTACATCGAGGTACCCACACCGCACTTATCGTAAACACGCCAGATCGCAATCTCGCAGTGCTCACTTCCCCTCATGGTTTCTACACAATAACTTGGAAGTGGTGCCTTCCGTCTCTCGAGCAAGAGGCAAGCAGAACACGAACGTAGTGTCTACGTTTGGGTATGACAAAACATCCTGAACATCCTTTACTTTGTCTCGCTGTCCTCCCAGAATCAGTTCTTCATAAGCTGCGCAGACAACAAGCATGTGTACAACAAGATCGGAGACGCTATCGCTGAGAGAATCATCAGAGCCTACAAGTGAGTTCCTTACTACATGACGGCCATTATACCTTATTACGTGCCGCATTTGAATAGGCTCCTGGTGTGCTGCCCACCATACTGTGGACACGGGAGGGGAAATAACATGGTCATCAGTGCCATAAATCCGCACTGTAATTGGCTTTCACTGGCAGGCTTTAATAGAAGTCAGGAACCCTTCATTGGGCCATGCTAAGTATAATGCCACTTGGCAATTCAATAGACAACCTATATTTGTGCTGTTTCTAAGCATTTGCTTCAAAGCAGGCATACCCCCACCCCACACACACACACACACACACACACACTATGGGCACACACACACACACTACGCACACACACTTAAACATACACTCGCTAAAACACACTAGGCGGCACATGCTGACTGGTTAACCACCACCATATGTGGACTAGCTCCAGATGGCATGGGCTGTTCTCTTTTGAATTCCTTGCTTTTTAAGGTTGATTTTTTTTTTTTGCAAGAGAGAAAATAATCTGCTGCCGCCTGTGTGTAATGAAAACACTGAGCTGTTTTGATATCCCCATTTGGGTCCCTCCTGATGTTTTTCCTCCATCGCTCTTATCTGCTGCTCGATTGCTCTCTATCTCTCTAACATGGCCATTCTCCTTCTCTGTTATTTCCTCTGTCTCTCTCTCTTTCTCACTCACTCACACACACGCGCACACACACACTCACACACACACACACTCACTTACACACACACTCTCATACATACTCACATACACACACTCATACATACTCACATACACACACTCATATACACACATACACACTCTGTGTCTCTCTCTCTCTCTCTCTCTCTCTCTCTCTCTCTCTCTCTTTGCGCCATCTCCAGGGAGAACAAGAAGTACCGTGTGTACGTGGTCACCCCTCTTCTGCCTGGCTTTGAGGGAGACATCAACACGGGCGGCGGCAGTGCCATCCAGGCGGTCATGCACTTCAACTACAGGTGAGCCGGCCAGTGGGCACCTTGGTTGCAGAAGGCCGATGGATTGTACCAGGAGACACTTCCCCGTCAGAGATTAATCATTTCCAGCCAAACTCCTTCAGGAAGCTTCAAGCCTCCGAGGAAGGAGAGTAAATTTCATTAGGGAGCCGAGATAAAGAGATATTAGATATTAGATAGAAACGACAGTCATCCAGAAAATAGGCAGGGTTATTTAAGGTCAGTTTGCTGATACTGTTCCCATGGTTTGGTGTTGCTTTTGTCTTCAGGCATTTCAGGTCTGTAGTTATCTTACAAAGTTTCTCGCGTGTGTGTGTTTGCGTTTCACATTAAATAGAATATGACTATAAGTACCATTACTACTTCTCAATTTAGAAGTGGAAGGATAGTTTCAGTCCTCGGTTCTCTGTTTCAGTCGTGTTCTTGGTTCTCTCTTTTTCAGAACGATGAATCGAGGGGACTGCTCCATCATCTCGCAGCTGAGGAGAGAGAGTGAGTAAAAAGCCACAAGTGTTTTGGCCAAACCCATCGTTAGTTAAGAGTCGTCTTTGTTTATCTGTACGCTCCGAAAAACTCCCAGTGCTTATTTGTGGTTTCTGTGGCTCGCCCTCAAGGCATTAAAGCCTCCCAGTCCACGCTGATCTCAGGCCAGCTATGCTAAGTCAATGGCATGAGGGAGTTCGACCTCACCTCAAGTCAACACACCGAAGGCCTCTGATTTGAGTCGAGTTTCAGGCCTGTGCCCACGTCACTACTGTGTGCACAAGAGGCGAGCAGCGAAACAGGAAGTGCTGGTTTGGCAACCTTTCACCACCGCCCGTAAAACCCGCATGGCTTACCGGTGAATAGCTCTCCAAATCATGCAAATAACAATTGGTGTTTGTTACACAGGCAACGGTCACCGGCGACATGTAAATGCATGAGTAGACGGCTTGATACCCAGGCATTTATTCAAAGTTCCCACACAATGCCCTGACGCCACTGACTGAGAAGACTGAGGTCTGGTTTGCACACGTCACATAACCAAACAGGCCACTGACATCAATCTGTTCTGATATCTGATATCCGATATGGACGAATGTCAGTGAATGTGAGACAGATTGAATGAGCATGATGAAGACAGATGTTCAAGCCCCCCCACCTCACACACACACACACACACACACACACACACACTCCACATACACACACACACACACAAACAAACAAACACACACACACACACACTCCACATACACACTCACAAACAAACACACACACTCCACATACACACACACACAAACAAACAAACACACACACACACACACTCCACATGCACACTCACAAACAAACACACACACACACACACACACAGACACACACACTACACATACACACTCACAAACAAACACACACACACAGACACAGACACAGACACAGACACACACACTTGAGGACTGGACTGCTAAGTCCGGAGCATGCTGCTGAGGGGCCTGAGATGGGCTCTTGAGAACCTGAGGCAGTGAGTGCTTCAGAGCAGAGTGTCTGTTCTGTGCCCGTGTGAATTATCCAGCAGCCCGGCGGTGTTGCCTTGCAGAGCGGACGGGTCCACCGCAGAGCAGACCACGCACTCAGCTTATTGGCTGGATACGGTGACCTTCGCGTGCATCCCCTTGCGCTGGTCTACCGGGACAGCTCACCGACTCATTACATTCGGAGTGCAAATGCAAAGGACCGTATACAGTATACGAATGCGTACATTCAATACTCCTAGGAAGGTCTCAAGTTTGTTTGTTAGCACGTGAGAGCGGCTGCTGGTTTCTATGGCTGTATAAACAAGGGTGTTTGTGGTTGCTGTCGGCGTTGGTGGGTTTCAACTAAAAACAGAAGTAAAGGAAGGGGTTTTTTTTTTCCCGGCTTCTCTCTCTCTCTCTCTCTCTCTCTCTCTCTCTCTCTCTCTCTCTCTCTCTCTCTCTCTCTCTCTCTCTCTCTCTCTCTCTCTCTCTCTGTATCTGTCTATTCCTCTTTCTTGCTCTCTTCAGTGGGGGATCAGTGGATGAACTACATCTCGTTTGGTGGGCTGCGGACGCACGCGGAGCTGGAAGGCCGCCTGGTGACTGAGCTCATCTACGTCCACAGCAAAATGCTGATCGCTGATGATAACACTGTCATCATTGGTGAGCCATGACAGAAGTGCTTAGTCATTCTGCATAATACACAAGCTTCAGTTTCAGGAACATTTTGATGTACCTCATCCAGACTTTAACCTACTTTCACCATTTGGAGGTTTAGCCAGTGAACTACAGGTTTCAGTAAACTACAGATTTAAGTCAATGTAACCTGGGTTTGCCCCGTAAAGCTGGATCTTATTTATATGTGGCACATCGCCATAGCAACAGGCTGCCCACCTAGCCTGATCCAGGGCCAGTTGCGTTGAGGGTAAATGAGCATTAAGCATGACTCACTGAAAACCTTTTTTAGAGGATGAGTATGACTCAGAACATGTTGCCCCTAATTGTAGGGTATTTTGTGTGTCTTGTGTGGGCAACCCTACACTTTACCCTCTCTGTGTGTGATGAACAAGCTTCTCCTTTGTGTGAAAGTTTTTCCTCGGCTAGTGTTCTGCTCTGTTCAACACAAATAGCATCAAATGGAATTTAGTATAATATAACACAGCTGGTTCAATATCCAGTCGTTACATCCTGAGCTGCTGAAACTGTGACTTTATTCCCTGACTGAACCTGTTTGTGTGAAGAGAAAACTTGACCTGACACAGTTAGTGTCCTGGAGGAGGTCTCACAGAGCAGGGTTACAGAATTGACCATAAAAGGAGTCGCGCCATACACTTTAAAATAAATTGAAACATTCCCTATGATGCTTATGTAATGTCTGCAAGGTCTTTTATTGAATCGATGTCTTGGCTCGTTTTTCCCCCTGATGTTCCAATAATAATGACCCCATTAGTTTGTGTAATTAATAATGCATTTGCTAAAAGTGTGTTCACACACACACACACTTATCCATCAGGCGTCCCTCCACTGTACGTCTGCTCCCACATTAGTATTTCACTCGTCTCTGGACATGTCTCTGATGGCCTCCCAGCCAGCCATCCCACTTCTTGACCACCTATGTAGAGATGGAAGAGTGCGGCCACCCCTCCTGGGCTAAAGTCCAGGTGTGCCTCTCAACATCTCTCCTCGATCCTCGAGGGGCGTTCCCACTGATCTATAACTAAAACTGGATAGACCATCCCATTGAGCCGAATGAGCTGAATGAGAGGCACCCCAGGTGTACAGGGTACCATACCTGCTCCCTGAGTGCTGCGCTAAAGAGCCTAGCTCATTGGTACAGCCCACAGAGTGCATATTCAACCATAGGGACACAGCCTTGGAACCAGTCCAGGGGAGCAAAAGCCTTACTAGTATTACTGAAGTATTTGAGACATTACTTGTAAATAGATGTGCCAAGTAAGATCCTAGTGTAATTCAATGCAATATCATGACATGACATTCATTTTAGACCCGATGTCCACTGAAAGCGAAGTACGATATGAAATAGTAATAAATTGCTCCGTCTCAGGAGGCTGTGACCATCTCCTGCTTGTGGCCATTAGACACGGAGGGGAACAGTCCACTCCGGAAAGTACCCTACTGTATGTCTCCTAGTCACATCAACATATCTTACTCCAAGGTCTACAAGAAAACATTTTTTTCCTGTTACTTGACTCCTTCAGGCGTCACTGCGGTTAAACCTGAAATTCCATTTTCATCTGAAACTCTCTGCTTTCCTGGTCATAGGTAGCACAATCAATGGATTCTGTCAGGCATGTTACTGTACTGTAGCTCTGCAATAAAATTTGAGGCGTTCGACTGAATGGCTCTTCTTGAAATAACCCTGTGGCGCCCTCTGCTGTTCAGCTGAAAATGTTACAACTGCAACTGCAACAGCCCTCATCCTGGACAGTGACTCCAAGATCTGTGAACACATTTTGCACTGTTTAAGTTTGTTTCAGTTTTTTCTGTGTCCCTGTCTCTCCAGGCTCGGCCAACATCAACGACCGCAGTATGCTGGGGAAGAGGGACAGTGAGGTGGCGGTCATCTACCAGGACACGGAGACGGTGACCTCAGTGATGGACGGAGAGGAGTACCAGGCCGGGCCATTCGGGCTGCGCCTCAGAATGGAGTGCTTCAGGTGCCTTAACTATGGGGGCAGAGACGGAACTTTGTTGATAAAGGATTATACTCTATTATTTTTAAAAACATTGTTTAATCACATTTCGGGCAAGACACCCTTTTTCAGCGTGATTATGGCATTGAGAGGGAGAAATGGAACTTACACACACACAAAACTATGCTCTGCACCATAAGCATACTTCCACTCAACGCGCACACAACCTAACGAAACACGATGACTCATTGTGTCATCATTTTTAGATATATCTCTCTAATGTAAGCACATGCTGCTCTTTAGCTATGCTGTTTAATGAAGTCTTTATGATCTCAACGGTGAATATGTTTCTGCTCCTCTCTGTAGCATGATCCTTGGGGCCAACACAGACAGCAGCATCGACGTGTCTGACCCCATCAGTGACACCTTCTACAAGGAGGTGTGGATGTCCACAGCAGCCATCAATGCCACCATCTACCAAAAGGCAAGTGCCCTCCATCTTTCAGCAGTAGGAGGAGCTTATATTATTTTAGGTAGTATTGTTTTGTTTTGTGTCCTTTTGTAATTGTAAGGTGAGCAACTAGCATTAGCAATTAGCAAGCTAACAAAGATGATTCATTCAGACATTGTATATTTAATTTAACATCTTTTTAATGCTAATCAGAAGATTTATTTTTGTCATTGCCTAATGTATCAATGCTACCTCCTCTTCGCCCTCCTCCTCTTCCTCCTCCTCTTCCTCCCTCTGCAGGTGTTCCGCAGCCTCCCGTCCAGTGACGTGCGCAGCATCACTGAGCTGGAGGGCTACCTGGCGAAGCCCGGCCTGGAGAAGGAGGACCCGGCGCGGGCCCAGGAGGAGCTCAAGAAGATCCGCGGCTTCCTCGTCCAGTTCCCCCTCCAGTTCCTCAGCGAGCAGAACCTGCTGCCGCCCATCGGCTCCAAGGAGGCCATGGTGCCCATGGAGGTCTGGACCTGAGCCCCGAGAACGGACCCGAGATCTGGCACCGTCAGCCGGACCCATCGTGGATCGCGTGGGGAAGGGACTCGTGGAGGGGTGGAGAATCTCATCAAACCATGTAATGACTTCTTGCCATCCAGTGAGAAATGTCATTTTGAAGATCGAATGCCTTGAGTCAGGGCCACCAGCAATGCCGTCCTGCCCTCCCACACAGATGAAGGAGCTACTGCCTGGATACGACCTCAGTCAGAAGACTAAAGGGAATGAGCCACCACTCTTCCCAAGCGACGGTTAACCCAATGCATGACTGTTATTCTATCTGTCTTTCTTATATGTCTGTCAGTCTCTCCTATTATTCTTTATTTTTTATTTTATTTTATTTGTAATTAACATTACAGTTGAACACTATGCAATTACAGTGATGGTACACTGCAGTCTACATTTTTACACAGTGCATTTTAACAGAGGGAGGGTATCGACTGAGGAGAGGGGCTTTCAACCCTGTGGGAGTTTCAGGTGTCTTAAAAAAGACATAATGATACAGTACTGATATACTAGACGATAACACAGAAGCATTACCAAGAATGCCTTTTAAGCATTTTGTTAACGCGTATGATTGGAAAGCAAGAGGTGCAATAACACAAGTGCCAATTATTAGGACCCTAACTTATGCAGTATATTTTCTTTAACATTCCTAAATTAATTCCATTCGTGTGTTGTTTTTATGTATCTTGCCTTTCAACTTTTTTGAACATTCTACTACATATCTGGTCTGTAGTTACTCTTGTTGGCCAGTTCTGACCCTAATACTGTGATCTTACTGAAATGTATTCCATTTGCCCGTTCCTTGACCATTATAAAGCCATGATACAAGGATGCTTTTTGTGAAAAGTAATTTGAAAAAAAGAAAGAGAAACACTTTGTAGAAGTGCCTTCACAAAGGGGCACGCTTGCCATGAATTGTTTGGGAAATGTGGCATGCCGTCTTTGGTGAATCAGTATGGTATGGTGTTGAATGTAGTTCTTTTGCCAATTTTGTCTACTAGTGGAAAAGTGGATGGATGGGTGTCTACTATGTGCATGAATTCTCTGTGACTCACTGGCTGATGTGATCACACACTGTAAGTAGGCCCTGGATAACAGCACGGCATTCAGCTGTAACTTCCTATTTTCATGCAGTTTAGTGCAAGTCATTAATTCTTAATTACTTGTCATAAATAATGCGATGTGCTTCGGCCCAGTGCATGCATCACAAAGAAGTAAAAAAAATATGACTTTCCATCACAGAGGCCTTGTGGTGACTTTTAAGCTATCTCTGGGGATCTTACATTAAAGTCTTGTCTTAAGGTCTGACTGTCGCTAAAGAAGTGAAGTATATCTATGGCTGCTTGGGGACCATAACACTCTTTTTCTAACTGTGTCTTGTCTTTCTCTTGAGGATGTCTGTCTCTTCCTTTGCAAGGTGTTACTCTCACATGTGTTGCCTTGTGTTGTTTTTGCACAGAATGTCATGTGTTGTAAAACCCAATGAAGATCTTCCTTGATGATATGCATCATCTGTGTGCATTGATGTACAGGTTATGCAAATAATTAAATGCATATGATTTCCATACCATCAGAGTCCTGTATATATATATTTTTCTTTTCTTTAGATTCAGCTGTTACTTGTTGAATCTACTTCTTGTGGCCAGGTACAGTACATTGAGGAGCAATGTCATGTCAGAAGTCATATCTCGTGCGTGTGTGTGTGTGAGAGAGAGTGAGAGAGAGATTGAGTCACTGGCTCCATTCTGCACCTCTGTGTGCAAGTCATGACCTCGGTATGACATGCTGCAGCCCCCTGGATCAGACGCTGTGTATCATGTAGTAAATCTGTGTCCTGTGTGACTCAAGCAACTGTACAGTATATTTGACCACAAACATTAACTTGGCTCATGGCAACTTCTATTCAGGAGGGCTGAATAGACAACAACAAAGGGCTAGATGTTGCTAGTTTCCTATTTTATACCAGTTTAGTTTATATGCAGGGATGGGCAGAATTTATGATGCATGGACAGTATTTAAAACATGGATTTCAAATACAAAACAGTATTTGTTGCCATTTGCATTTTATTGGGTTGACTAAATTGACTTCATATTTTCCCTCAAAATATTTTACAGGTGTGTATTTTTGTAGCTTAAAATACTGTGAAATATTGTTGGTGATGTGAGGACAGTGCAAAGTGCAAAACAATAAATGCAGCCTCTGATTGATGCTGACACACAGCGCACTCCTTCTCACACAAACCTCAAGTTTCTTGAGAACTTGAATGATCCAATCGGAGCACATGAGGCGAAGGATGTGATTGCTCAAAAAGTATCCCCATGTATCACCTGCAACACTACAGTATATTCATATTTATCTTCCCCGATATAACTCCATTTAGCGCTTACATGCTACCCAGTTAGTTGGAAGCAAACTAAAAGGACATGATCTTTCTTGCTCGACAGCATTACACAGTGCAGTATCAAGCAATCTGGTCATGCATTGACAATGTCAGAGTTTCCAATTTGTACCACTTGACCAGTTCAGTTGTGATATACTGTAGGCTATGAGATGTAACAGGCAGGCCAGTATAGTTAATCTGTTGACTGTTTGTAGATTTATGGCATGTCCCGTGGCCAGAGGAAAGATGTTCTGTAACAGTGTCCACTTAATCAACAGCATCAGTGTGCTGTTGAAGGAATAGATTAAATAGACAGATATTGAAGGTTTGCAAAGTTATTTCATGCTCCCGTTAGTATTTTAGTGGTTTCAAAATACAAAAAATACTGTATTTTATTGTGATACATGGCATGGCTACAGTATTTTGTAGTTTCTAGTAATACACCTAAAATGACAATATTTCATATCTATTTTAAAACATGTTTTGATTTTTCCCATCTCTGTTTAAAAGGTATGAACCCTTCACAAATGGGGGATCACAAAGAACCATCTACAGTAAAACTTCATCAAGGAAATTCATCATCTAGAGACTTCCCCATGATACAATATTCCTCCAAAAATAAAACAAATAACAATTTAATAGCAGACCTTCCCACCAAAGGTTGTAAAATATTGAGCAGAAACACACCGCCGTGGGTTTGTATGCTCGCTCTCTTCCTCTTCCTGTTGATGTCTTTGTTTGGGAGGCTTTATGAAGTGCCCTCCATTCTCCCCCTGATCCTCTGGCCTGATTAAACCCAGCTCACATGTGAATCACGTCTGACTTGGTGTGACTAATTACGTAATGTGCGGTCCCAGCTGACATTGGAAACCCAATATCTCTTGCAGAGTGTGCTGCTGCGGTGCTGACAGCCTCTGGGCCTGAAACAGGTTGCCATTGTTCTCCCACAACACAGTCTGTTTTTGTGGTGGGTCTGCGTCGGAGCCGGAGCACAAGATGCTAGTGTTTGCAACAGATCATCAATGCGAAGGTGATTGATTATTGCCCGAGCACCCTCGGCTTTTTTCTCGAGCCGCTGGCCTGTGACCTGATTTATCAGCTTGCAAGGTTCAAAACAAAAAGGTCCTTTCAAAAAAATAAATAAATAAATAAATAAAGCAGAGTGCCAGCCCTTAGATCTGTGAGCATGAAAGTCAAGTGTGAAATGTGGCGCTTGGATTCTGGCATGTCTTGGTGGGGGAGATGAATGGAGTATGGCAGCACCTACATTGGCCTCTCTCTGCTTTTAAGCGTATACTCAACAAACACTCCCGCTGCAGGCTTCGGGTTGAACATTCGGTTTTTGGCACGTCTTTGATGAGAGCGAGGAGCAAGGTTCCCCATGGCAGGGAGGTGTGAGGTTTTTTGGGTGAGGCCCTGACCTCCTCTGGAGCTTCTGCTCCGAGGGACATAACAACGGAGTCCGTGGATTGCTTCAAGTGGGACACATTTGAACAGGAAAACTGTTAGTGTGCTGCTGTGCTTTGTCAGATGATGGTGCCCCTCTGCTGCTTTCCTGTGTCTGAACCTCTCCTCTTGTCTTTGATTCCGCTAATGAGACACCATAGCTGGAGGAGTCAGGAAGCCTGCATTACCATTCTAATTTACTGCAAGAGCCAACTGTTTATTTGCAGCGGTGAGGAAGTAAGAGAAAAGGCTGAGCTGATGCACACAGTGTCCAGTGATATCCCAGGAACCAAATCCATCCAGTCTGACACACTGATTGATTATGCTACGATATTTCACGCCTGAATTCAGATGTGTCACTATAGGAGACAAGCATTACTGAATACCCCCCTCCCCACACACACACACACACACACACACACTCACACACACATACACACTCTATCATGAATGCCCTTCACTCTGATTACCATTCCTTAACAGCTCTCTCTCTTTCTGTCTCTCTCTCCCTCTCTCTGTGTTGCCATCTTTCTCTCTCTGACTCTTTCTCTACCTGACTGTCATAGGCATCGGCTCTATTTACTGTATGTAGAGACATCACAGGTGCGTGTGGAGCGGCATGCGATAGCTTCATCTTTTGATCTTCTGCGTGCCTCTCTCTCTCTCTCTTGAATGGTGCCCCACTTTCACAACCTGCCAGTGTCAGAAGACCCACCACTAGATGGCAGTCAGTTGTGTCACGGACCGGTACGCATAATCGATTTCTGAAATCTTCAAAGATGCCCACAGGAAAACATTCGTTTGATAGAAAGTTTTTTATTTTTTTTTATTTCAAGGGTTAGATCTCACCAGGAAACAACTGACATTGCCATCAACATATTGAGAACTGCAGGCTGCAGCCTTATAAGAGACTCACTGCTTGCGACAGATTGGTTTAACATTCCTTTATTAAACCATTGCCACACATTCTTATACAGCATGGAGAGAGAGAGAGAGAGAGAGAGAGAGAGAGAGAGAGAGAGAGAGAGAGAGAGAGAGAGAGAGAGAGGATGTTTTCAAGCTGAGCCGATGCATACAGGAAGGGGGGAGGTGGTTTATGACAACCAGCTGCTTACATAAACGGAAGGTGTGAGGAAGTGTGTGTTGTTGTGTAGCTCAGTGCTTCTTCTGTCTGCTGTACGCCTTCCTGTTTTCTACATGGTGCCAGTGCTTGTTCTCCTCTGCAGTGAGCTCTGCCTCTCTCTGCCTCTCTAGTCTCTTGGGTATACACATGATCCTGTGGATAAATGCCTGTCTGCTTAGCAGGTCTAAAGTGGCTGATCCTTTGAATGACTGATGTGTGTTGTGTATGCTTGTCATCCACTTTAGTGTTTTTGTTACAAGATTCCCTTACAGAATAAATGGTTAGGTGTGTGTTGTGTTGATATGATCTGCTCTGTTATATCAAGCTATTTTTAGCACATCCCAGATAATCTCCAAATATATGCATCTTCCTCCTGACAGACTGTTCAGCCTCTCTTAACATGGACTAGGCTAAACCAGGTGAAATATTTATTCCAGAATGCATACCCACGCGTGCGCACACACGCACGGAGAGGGATGTAGCTTTAGGATATAAATAGTCTATAACAGAATACACATAATACAGACTATACGATATTGTGCTTTTCAACTAGGCTATATAGGCTAATAAATTGTAGTTTATATTTGGTTTGACGACAGTGGATGTTGAGAGAGGACTTTAGAACGGTCACCGGAAAGAGTCGGTTCATCTCAAGGTTAAGAAGGTTCATTTCATGCTGTCGATGTGCAGCTGTTTGTTTCTGCATGTTGCAACGCTGCAGGCTGTAACCTACAGTGTTAAAGCGTGGCGGACACACCTTGACTATTCAAATTTTGAATCATGCAAATGCGAACCGTCACGAAATCCAGCTGTTCACTAGACAAATTCCCTCAAAAATAGGCTACCATATCCGTGGACAGACATTACATTCACAGAAGTGTAGGCTACTTGCTGTTGTACAGATCCTTACGTGGGTGGGCGTGTAATGGCACTGTAGGCGTCCGGAGTCTTCAGGAGTTCTGCCCGCCTCCTGTCCTGACCACTCCCGACAACGTTCGTGATTGACACTTTTCCGCCGGGCCGGGATATGCGTGTATGTGCGCGCCTGTGCCTTGCCCGATTTTGTTATAGTTTATCTGGGCGATGTAAACGGTGCGAAGCATGTCCTTCATACATGCGTTAATGTAGCACATGAGACACTGGTCCTTCGGTTTCATTCTCGGTATTTTTTTCCGGGATCACGAGGGAATTGACTGTTTATCAGGCATCCTTTAGATTTCATCCGGAGGTTGTACGCTTACTGCCAAGGATTCAACACCGTGGCCGAGACGGATGTTGGACCCACTCTACATGATTTTTGGGTGTCATCTGTTTGAAATTTATTAAGCAAGATAATCATGGCGAGCGATTCTCCCGCTAGAAGTTTGGACGAGATTGACCTCTCGGCTCTGCGGGTGAGTAGCAAAAATAATCCACTTCACTGTGCGTGAATATGTCCTGCATTTCTGTCATTAATGGTAGGCAAAATGGGGGTTGATACTCGGCGCCATGCACCTGATCGCTCCTGTAGATGTTACAACCTAGCTTACGACCCGCGTCTTACACGGCAAAACCAGTTGGTTATAACATAGATCTGTCGTTGCACAACTAAATTATTAGGTGATATGATGCGATGGTGAATAAGAAGGGTATTCCTGCAGTCACACATGAATTCACACCTGATTCAATTCATTGATAAACCGTCACGATATTGCGCTCAATACAACACAACACTCCAAGATGCATTATCGTTATAAAGTGGTATTATTTTGGCAGAACATTCGACAAAACCACGTGCAATAGCATGTAATATATTCATGTTTATTAGTAGCCTAATGCTGTCTAATTGAGACGAAGAACACCCACGCGTTGTGTAGAGTTATTGTAACGTCTTGTCAAATAACTGTTTTTTTTTACAGTGAGATCACTTTTTACATTTAGGGCAAATGTGAATCCTGACGTAGGCTATAGCCTATCATATGCATTGCCTGCAACGTTCTCGTTCACATTGTAGGACATTTTGAGAAATGGTAATAGCCTATGCTGGCTCTCCATCTTCTACGCGGTGATGATCTGAATAATTCTTCCTAGTTGTGTCTGAATTCCTTTATATTCTGTACGCGTTATTCTATAACACAATGTCGTAGTATGCTTATGGTGTATGTTTTTATCATGATGTTATGTACCCTGTTTCTTGCGCCGCCCCGAACGGTAAGCAAAAAAAAAAAAAACATAGGGGAAAGATGGTACAGTAGGCTTGAGAGAATCCTGCTGTGGCAGTATTGCAGTTGCGGCCTCAGCGTCTCTCTTTTGTTCACCCCTTTCAGAAATCATTTCACTGTGACATACATTCACTGGCTGAGTGGACACTCTCCGACCACAAGCCTCGCGGTGGACTAAGCTTCTCAGACAATCCAGCTCCTTGGGTATTCACGGTGTCTGAATTCAGTGAGATGAAAGACCGCGCATCACCGTAGACATCAGGCACGTTAGTTACGCAACGTGATCTTACCTGCAACACTCGAGTCAAGTCTGGGCACGATGGGCGTTGTAGCGAGTGCATTTGGGTGTTGGACTGTTTGTGAGGTTTTTGCCCCAGTGAACTGAACTGTAGTAATATTTTTTTGAATGAATTCTCAGGGGTATATGGGGCTTTTGAATACAGCCCCCTGTTAACTGCCTTATGCATGATTGGACAGGTATTAGGCAGGTATTAGGCAACATTTGCAACCCTTCATTTGAACAGTAGAACAGTATTCCTCAAGAGAGCAATGTATGGTTTGAGGTGCATGATGTTGATCGGGAGTTTATTTTCCTCATCTTTGATTTCTGAGCAAAAATGTCATACAGTAGTTGCTGAATGATACTGTCTGAATGATCACCATTAAATCACAGACACACGAAATCCCATTTTACGCGACGGTCTGATGATTTTGCATCTTCACAGTGTTTCGCTAGCCAGTGTCAGGTTTTCATGGACTTTTAGGGGACAATGGGCAGCACCCACCAATGGCTTTTGTCTGCGAGTCGACGCCAGTGGTGACGCCAGTGGTGGTGTTGGAACATTAGTGCAACCTGGCTCCTGTCCCTCTGACCTAAATGAGCTTAGTTCCATTTAGCACACAGCCACACTCCTCTCCGTGTGGGTGTTTGGCATGCTCAGCACCTCTTTCTGTTGTTTTTTTGACCTCACAGGCTCCTCTCTCCCTCTCTCTCTCTCTCTCTCTCTCTCTCTCTCTCTCTCTCTCTCTTGCGCTACATCTAAAGTGGAGAGTGTGCAATTACATCACGGCGTGATTTGAAAACGGTGGCCTTGGCCCTTCTCGCCGTTGCCCACGAGCTGCTCTCTGCTCCCTGCTCTCACTGGATCAGTGGTGCCAGTGGAAAATAGGTCATCTAGAGGCAGAGCGCAAGGTTTGGCTTAGCTGGGGAAGCATTTTGATGTTGCACACACACACACACACACGCTCGACGCTGCACAAAGTAGACCGATGGACAGATGCCTCTTAGAGAGGAGAACGATTGGAAGAGCGGAGAGATCAGGGACAGCTCAAGATAGACAAACGCAGCAGTAGACATGCCTTCCCATGTAGCGGCGAATGTGTCTTGACACCGACACTCTCGAAGCTGCGTCGCTTTGTCAATATAGTCCATGGCTGTGTGGGATGGTGCGTAGTGCTCAAGTCCTCACCTGTCTGACCAATGAGCGTTTGATTGTGTCACCAAAACAAAGGAGTCGTTTTCCTGCATACAGCCGGGAACATTAATCTTTGAAGATAAGAACAGAGCTGTCGGTGGTGGCGCAGAACTGTGCCTGTGCTCGGCGTGTTTTGAAAACATGGGAGGCACACAAAAGCCAGGCATACATTTTTGCTTTGTGAATAATTAATGCCGCCAAGAGCGGACCTCTCCGAGAGCTGTCAGTGGAGAGAAAGACAGAGGGAGAGAGTGTGTGTGTGTGAGAGAGAGAGAGAGAGAGAAAGAGAAAGGAGAGTGAGGGAGAGAGAGAGAAAGAAAGAGAGAGTGAGGGAGTGACAAGCTACATGACCATATTTGTCTGCAAAGCCCCCCCACCCCCAGCTCCTCCACCCCAGCCCGGCGTATTTTTTTTTTTTTTTCCGGTTGATGACTCTGGAAGCTCGAGGCCCCAGGGCCATGTTACTCAAGCACCGAGCAGCATGTACTCCTTCGTTGCGCACGCTGGAAACTCTTAATGCTCGCTCTCCTGCGCCAAGAAGGAATGTGGGTGGCTGTCAGAAGGAAGGAGCCGGGGCTGAGCTGCGGCGTTGTTTAGCCCACTCCGCATCACCATCATCACCATCATCATCATCAGCAGCAGCAGCAACAGCAACAGCAGCAGCACCACCATCTCCATTAGCGCTGCCGTGCACATATTAATCTTCCTCGCGCTCCGTTGTGGCCGTGCCCGGTGTCGGTGGAGGAACAGAATGGCACTTCTTGTGAGGGCGGTCCGGATTTTTCACTGTGGCCTGTTTGCTGACTGATTAGTGAATGGCTGGGCACAGTAACAGATTACCTGTCTCAGTCCCCGACGGCAGGCTCATTGTACGGGGAAGATATTCAGCGTTGGCAGATGGTGATGCTGAATGAGTAGAGATGTATTCATGTCTTCATTCAGTCTGCACAGACATTTCAGTGGATCTTTGAGGTCAATTGTAACAATGTGTATTATTAAAGAATGAGCGGGCAGCTTTCCCAGCAGCATTTTTTTTTTCTGAACGAGTGTGGCTTATCATGTGATCATGTGACTATTGTTTTGAAGCAGACAGATGTTCATGTGGAACGGATCCCCACATCTGAGGTTATTTTTATTTTTTACCGTTTGCTGTGCTTCTTCCACTTTCGGGAGACCGTGCCAAATGGGGTATTGTTTTGAAAGGCACGACAGAAGTTTTAATGCCAAGGGATTAGAGGCTTTGGATGACCTTGAATTGGAAAGAATGTAATTGTTTCTTTTTTTTTTAACAGAAGACACAGCCGGGCAGATTTGAGGGTCATGAACTGTCTAAATTGTTGCATTGCTGTAACAGAAATTAAACTGGAGGAGACTCATAGACTAGAAGTTGATAGTAAAAACAGGAGACAGATTATTCAGTTGTGTTAAGACCGGTATTAGTCAGGTCAAACCAACCCATGAGCCACATAACTCCATTCAAATGCCCTTCACTATCCCCTTATGTTTTGCAACACTTAGTATATAAATTCACAATATATGACAAGGCAAACTCACTCCTACTGTATGTGCTAGATAAAACAAGGTAAACCTCATGCCATACTTGCCCCCCCCCCCCCCACACACACACACAGGCACACACACAAACACCCTATGACACATTACAAGGATTCACTTTTGAATTCCTGATGTTGCCACATTCATTTCACACTGATTTTTGCTAGTGTGGCATAATATAACAAGGCGACTGTGAAGTACTAAGATTAAAGAAAGATGTGACAGGTCTCCTTAAAAAAAAAAAAAAAAAAAACGCTTGCAGTGTACCGTAGATAACCAGCATGATATGCTTAATGGGAATGTTGAATCTTAGGGTGGGGTTGTGAATTCAGGAGACCCTTAGACAGCTTGCGCAACACTCCCAGGTCAATATTCCATTTTCGGTTAAAGAATCACAGCAAGTTCACAAGTGCCAAATGGAGAGTTTGTGGATTCTTTCAACACAAGCTTTTACAGGCATTTTCCAGCGTGGCAGAGCAACACACTAACAATACCAAGTCAAGTCAAGTCAAGTTTACTTCATCCATAAGAATGGAAATGACAGTGCTTCCACCCACCGTCATGACCACATAAAAAACCAAACAGTTGAGGGTAGATAGTATACATGCATCTGCATCTGAGTTATGGTTACAGGTACAGATGTAATGAATTAACAATAATTAACACTTCAAGATAATAAGTTAACATTAAATACACACGCATATATACAACTAAATAAGCATGTGTCTTTTAAAGGTACAGTATGTGTGTTATAAAAGGGAGAGCATACCGCTTAGTGTGTGTCACCGATGGTCTTAACCGACCACTGTGTTCCATAACCTTGTTTCCCAAACAAGTGTGGAGAGGGTGACAAGAGTCCTGCGTAATCTTAACTGTCATTTTCTACCAGGGTCAAAAGTTCATTTCTGAGTGGGGCAGGCATCAATTATTTAATACCCACAGACACAGTCAGAAACCCCAAAAAATCCTAACTTGTTTTTGGATGAAGACATGTGCCAAATTAATGTATGTAAATAATTACAGAGGTGAAGAACATTTTTCTTCTCAGATGAACCCTGTTTTGACAGCCTTCATCAAACGACACCCCTTCCTTCCATGCCCCTGAAGCAGTGTTGATTGGCAGGAATTCTTGATGGTTCAGTTCAGGCTAGGGTTGAACTATTTGGGGAAAGTAGCTGATTCCCTACAGCAGATATAGGGAATGTGATTTGCAATGTTATAGTCAAGCTTCAGTTCATAATGCATTTCATACAATACATACATATCTACCAATCCAAGGGCGAGAATGGAATTATATGCTTCCAAAATTTACTCAGATGACTCCTGTTATTTGCTTAGTCTTGTTCTGTTGGTCAAGACCAGCAATACTTCTGCTTTTATTTTGCTGTAGTAGGCCTACATCTATCATGCTGCTACCTATGGTTCCTTTTTAAATGTTAGGACAAATTCATCGTGTTGCTTTGCCTTGGTGCGCAGCAACTGCTCAACGATGGTGCATGGTAACCTGCCTTTGTTTGTTTGTAGGTCCTTCATGACTTCTGGGAAACTTGAAACACTCCCAAATAATCAAAGAGCCACTCCTCTTCTGCACTAATTTAGCAGCAACCACTTCTCTGCATGTCTGATCGGTGAGCTGGATAGTCTGTTACATGGGGGATGACAGTTTATGAGTTGATGAGTTTAAAAATCATACATGCAATGTGATTAGCCTCACAGTTGTGAGTTGCATGATTGATTACAGCCTTCACAATCACTTATTAGTTCAAAATGCATTTTTTTTTTTTTTTAAATCGATTAATTGTTTAGCCCTAGTCCAAGCTACTATATTTTCTATTTACAGGGCGAGGATTGTGTATACCAGTTTGTCTGGGTGTACACACTGAAACGACAGCCAGAGGCTTGCAAGGGGTCATTTTCTGAATTCAGCAAAATGTGTATTGCATCAGAGTCCCAGGATGCATTGTTAGATGCAGTTGTCCAGTGCAGAGCGGATCCTCACAGGTCCATTCAGGTGTCAGCATGCCTGAGTGATAATTGGCCTGTGTTTGTCCTCTTGTCCTGGAGCTCTGTCAGTGATGACACACTTTTTTACTGCCTGCACTTGCCTCGCACATATGTGTGCCTCCATTTTGTCTTGTTGTCTTTTGGGTGAAGGGGCTGAGCTGGTCCGTGGTTAGAGCAGAGGTGCACTTCTGATTCTCTTCATCTCGCGACAGATGGAGACGCTCCACTTCATTGTTTGCGTCTCACTGAGATTTCGTTTATAGCTACGGCTACTTAGCTGTCGAGTGGGTTGTTTGGGTTGTCGTGGGTTGTTTGGTCTTTGCGACATGAAAGGATTCCACTAACCCACACCAGTTTTTTAACAAACACTGTAAATACTCTGAGCTTCGCTAAGATTTACATTTCTAGTTTTAATTAGCTGCTGAAATCTCCAGGCTTTTGGTCCCCTCTGTGCAAGAGAATAGAAGAACTTTTTGTAGATAACCTAAATTGGAGAAAGTATAGCAGCATACAGTAGAATCAATACAACAGCCATTTTGACTCAACCACTAAAACAAACAAACAGGCACATGTTAAGATGGGGGATCACCAGCCCCAAAACAAAGAGCCACAAAAAAAATATCCCCGCTTTTCTCTTCATTCCACATGATGGATCGTGTCTGAGGCAGTTGGCCCGGTCATGTCATTCACATTTTCCAATAGAAAGTTTCAGCTAGCCTAGCGCAAGTGCCACGGTGATCGCCCCATCCATCAAAGCTCCCGTCTCCCCTCTTTGTGCCAGCGTTAGCTGGCAGCGCTCTATGGCAGCTCCTCTGCCTGTTGTCATGCCCGCCTGAGGTGTTGCCCTCTGGAGAGTGGCGGGGGCCTGCCTCTGTTCTCCCTGCCCCAGCGTTGTGCTCCTCGGAGCGGCCTGAGTTATGGTGTTATTTCCCTGTAATGGAGGAAGGAACAGCTGTAATGGCGTGTAATTTAAAGCCACTGAACACACTCCCAGGGCCACCATGGGAAATCAGGCTCCTGTTAGAGACAAGGCAGTGGGAGGCATGGCTCTCTAGCTTCCTCACTTCACAGCCTCAGATTGATGTTGGTCGTTTTTGGATTTCTTTCCCCCCTCTTTTCCTGTTTTTTTTTTTTAGGTATTTGTTTATTCCATCTAAACTTGTTGCAATCCGAGTTTGTTGCGTAGAGAGCTGACATCCACCAAATATGAGGGATAGATGGAGACTGCCATCCGCATGGTGTGCACTGTAGCGGAATGAGCTGAAATCAGCCGTCTGAAATCTCTGTTCAGGTGCTTAGATGACCTCTGCTTGCTTGAGGCCAGAGGTCCTGATGGAGGCTGGTTGGCACAGCCCATCTGCCTGATGGCATATTGGAGGGAAATAGCTTTGGGGAGCAAATCACATCACAATAATCCCCCTCAGAATAGATGCTCAGGCATGGCATAGGTCCATACACCTCCTCTCATCCCAGGTCATGAATTATTTAGTGCTGGGTTAGAATGTGCGCCCGGATGATGTAGCTAGTGTTGTTTTTTTTTTTTTTTTTTTTAAAAAGGTCAGGTCAAGTCGAACCATACAACATAAAAGTATTTTTAATACCAGATTAATGGTTGTTGCAGTCATTTTGTAAGTATTAGTAGCTATGTAATAAATGTCAGTGATCTTTGACATCACAGGAAATGAATTCAGCTGAACTGAAATGTGTCTCTGGCAAAGCTGCTCATTTCTAACCTGCTGTAATAGAGGGGCTCTCAGTGATCAGTATGTCATCATTAGCAGTTCATTAGTTCGTCGTTATTGCATCGCGGTTCTTTTCAGGTAGATGTATCACGAGCTTGTGTCACTATGTGTGACGAGGGTAGAGTTTTTTCACGCTCCCCTCTCTGTGAACCATCTAAAGCGGGACAGATGGGGGGCGGCTCCCTTTACCCATCAGCCCCTGGGGGTCTTTGCTGATGTGAGTCTGTGGCAGTGCACGTGACGTCATGTCGGAAAAGAGAGAGCCTGCTGTCTGAATCAAAATTGAGGGACCGGCCGTTCGCCTGACCTAGTTTAACCACACGGACTTAGTGACTGGGCGTTAGAAGTCACGCTCGGCTCGAAAGATTCCCGCTAAGCTCGGCCTTCCGCAGTCTCCCGCCTGTAATCCCTCGGCAGCGTAAAAAAAACCCTCATGTTTATTTCAAAATAAACATCTGCATTTGACGTCTGTGCCACCCTTCTGGAGGCTTGGGTGCTCTTGAATGTTGGCCCGAATATCTGGAGAACAGACTGACAGGCATGTCTTCTTAAAAGTGCTGCGGGATAATTCCAACGCACCAACCTTAAGCACTTTTTTTTTTTAGCTGCGCTGCTTTCTGAAATCACCTGCAGAAGAGGGCCTTTTGGTCTTGTCTCTCTTTCTTCCCCAAGTTTTCAATCCCCTCCTCTCTCTTATCTTCCGTCCTCTTTACCTGCTTCCTCTTTTGCCTGTCTTCTTCCTTTTCCTTACCCGCTATGGCTTAGTTGAGAGAATGGAAGTGTATGACAAAGTTGAAGGGCTCCTCTCCATCTCCTGTGAGTTGAATCAATGGCAGCTATTGTTGGATTGCCATGGCAACCTATCCTGCCCCGCTCATTGTTAGAGAAGCTTTACACATAATTCTGGTTCATTTATTTTATTTGGCGGGGTTGTACTTCACTCAATTTGGCTCTGTAGCCCTACAACTGTATTAATGACAGATGGATTGTGCTGAAACAGACACGCCGAACACAAACGTTTTGGTGATTGAGAACTGGTTTTCCACCTACTGAAATCCTTACTGAAGTCCTCTTATAGGATAGTCATACTATTTGTCTGTACAGTAGTCTAGTGGCTTGTTGACCCCTTAGAACATTGTCTGACTCTGAACCATACAGTTGAATGAGGAAGTTAGAGAGAGAAATGGAGAACTTGCGGGAACAATGGCAAAGGTGTTCTCTGACTCATCATTTACTGAGAGTTGCCTTTCAACGTAAATCTTAGACTGGAGTTTTCACCACAGATTTGATTAAGGCATTTGCTTTGTACCAAGTTTAGACTGTAGTATTGATTAAGTCATTTCATGTTTAGTATATTATATTCCTGCATAATTAGGTTTCCTCTAACAAAAACTCTGATTTGTGCAGAAGAACATGATGTAGGTTCTGTCAGAGTTGGGTTATATAATACTTTTAAAGATAAAATAACATTTGGTGTGGGAGTGTTATGGGATTTGATGATGATGAATCTAGTCTGACATGTTGATGAGTCTGACATCTTTTGAGAGTGACTCACCTTGTCAAGGAAGAGATCCTGCTCTTTTAGAAGCCCCAACTAGACTCTACAAGCATGGCCTTTTTTAGAGAGCAAAGATTAAGATAGCTGGTATCAAACTATCTGAAAGACTGAGTTTTCCCAAGCCGTAACTCTCCGCATGCTGTGGCGTGTCGTTAGATGGTCTGGCATACAAATTATGAGTTAATGAGCCGTCAGTGCTCTGTGCTTTAGAAACTCAGTGCTGGTTTCAGGCTCTTTTAACCCCTGTTGTCTTTGTCTTCACAGGACCCTGCAGGCATATTTGAACTGGTGGAACTGGTTGGGAATGGAACCTATGGTCAAGTATACAAGGTAAGACCCTCCCCTATCCAACTCCAGGTAAACTTCCAAGATGGCCCTGTAATTCAGTCCCCTAGAAACATAAACTATTCCAAGCTCACAGTTACACTCCACTGCAAAGGTTGGTTGGAGAAGGTTAATCATGGGTCCTTCTCACCTTCTATTCCTGTTGGCACAGTTTTTTTTCTTCTCAGGCGTATCATTGGCCACCTCTCACAGCTCTCAGGCCCTCCTGTCAGTGCATGTACCTGCCCGCAGCGTAGAACAGAACAGCTCTAGGCTCAGGAATGCAGGAGCATGTCAGGACCTATGTGTTGTCTATGCTTCAGGGGGCTTTTGAGAGTGATTTTCAACAGGAGCCCGTCGCACCAACTGTCCTCCTAGTTACCGTTTAAACAAGTCTCTCAGATATTGAAAGTGTGCAAAACGTGTGCACTGTGCTGGTTAAAGAGCTCTGTGTGTGCCTTTTGTGCATGCTAACTTGTGTTGTGCGGTTGTATTTTCACTTGAACAGTACGACGTATGGCGTTATGTGAGAGGAAAATGAAAGTGCACGTATGCAGCAGACATCCATTTCAGCTGACCCGTGTGCACAGTGCCAGCTAATGTCAGGCCCGAGTGCTTACACAGGAAGTGGCAGGGACCGCTGTGGCGGAGTTTACCGCTGCAGCCGAGGCCCTGGTGATGTAGCACATGCATCAGTCATGTCCCCCTCCACCCTCAGCCCCTAACTGGCCTTGTTCTCACACGGCACAGCTCCCTGATCAATGCTGACAGTCAGCATCATTGATCAGTGTTGGGCAAATCACAGTAAAATGCTCTATGAGTGTGTTTGCTGTGTCAGACTGTTACTGACAGGATTTGCAAGCCATTGAAAGGATCTCTGTGTGTGTTTGTGTGTGTGTGTGTGTGTGTGTGTGTGTGAGAGAGAGAGAGATGGGGGTTGTGGTTGCAGACAGGGGCAGTGGATAGCAATTATGGTTACTGTAAATATGCTTGATTTTGCTAAAAGGCTCATTTTCAACTGGACTCCCCGGGGTGATCACATTTGTGCGTGTGTGTGTGTGTGTGTGTGTGTGTGTGTGTGTGTGTGTGTGTGTGTGTGTGTGTGTGTGTGTGAGTGTGTGTGATTCACACGTGCATCAGGGTGTCAAAGCTTATGAGACATCATTAGAGCCTCCATCAGACGTTTTCCACTCCCTTTTTGGGTCATCTGCTGTGATTTGTACCGACTTGCGCGTAGGCCTGCAGATGAATGGACAAACTTATCATTGCACCTCACACTCTTCACAGTGAGGGGTGACGTGGGAAATGGATGCCATAACAGCTGCCGCTGTGCTGAAACAGTGCCCAGCAACGTGCTATCTGGTTCTGAGAACTTATTTCAGATGACATTGACCCAGTTCTGTGACAGCAAAGCCCAGGAGATCTCTCTCTCTCTCTTTCTCTCACTCTCTCGCTCTCTTTCTCCCCCCCGCCTCTCTCTCTCTCTCTCTCTCTCTCTCTCTCTCTCTCCCTACAACTGCTGAGATTGCTGATGGAGCTGAGATACTGCATAGGGCTCCTCAATGCAGTTGTTCACACTTGAGAGAGCACCTTTGTGCTGGCACCTCTTATACTCCCCTAATCTCTACAAACCTCCACAAACAGCCAACAGAGATTACAGATGCCCCCTCCTGCCCCCCCCTTTCTTTTCTGGACGGTCCTTCATGTCCTCTCACATTTCTGCATGGTGGATTGAGTCTCAGGTTGCCCCCCCCTTTGGCAGCTGGACGTGGAGGTCTGAGTCATGTCGGGTTTTTAAGCAAGAAAAACAAATAAGCATCTCGCCTTCCAGGGGCACAGGGGCAGTAGTCTTTTTTTTTTCTCCCCCCACGAACAAGCCCAGTGGCAAACAACAGTCCTGTTTAGAGTGTCGGTTGTCAGAGGGTAAGATCAAAGGCACCAAATCACACCCATTGTCCAGATAATGCAGAGAGCCGCGTGCACAAAGCCGCAGTCGTGCAAGTGGTGGAAATTGTCGGCTTCGTCGTCGTCGGCGAAGAGGCAGTGAGTGTTTTTCCGAAAGGTCAGAGGATGTCTGAAGCATGTGAAATCATTTTGATAAAAGTAGGGAGAGGTGGGGGGGGGTTACGTCAGACATGACATCCTTAATATGATTGCAGTGACTGCGCACTACGGGCACGAGGAGATGGCCAAGAGAAACAGAGGGAGACAAAGAAAGGAAGATAGCAAGGGATAACAAATCAAGGCAACACACAGTTTATAAATATTAATGCCAATGCGATGACTGTCAACCAAACCCGACCTTGTGAACCCGGTCGCAAAGGCTTCCCTGAGCTGCCAAAACAAATCTCTGTTTTAATATGCAGGAACAACAGCGGGTTTTATCTCCGAGTCATAGGTCCCTGTTCCTGACTTTGTGTTGGCGCGTCGCCGTCTAATAACTCCCATCAGGCCCTGGTGCTGTTTGGCTGCCCGTTGTGTAGTTAGCGCAAGCGTCCTTGTGTGGCCTTATCTGCCTGAGGATGAGGGAAAAAATGTCACAAGAACCGCCCAGATCATTGGCTTGTGGGCGACTTGTCATTTCTTCATCCCTACATGTTAATACATGTGACTTGAGTGCCAGAGAGCTTTCTAACACGTTCTAACTCGTTTCCTATTCTTAACCCACGGAAGTGACAGATTTTTCCTGAAGGATCATCTTACTTCTCTTCTCTGAGTAAGATTCGCGCTCCACTCATTGATCAAATGGTGCTGTTGAAGCTATCAGCAGAGCTAGTGCTGTATTGCCATCAGTGTGAGGCACATTGTGAGAGATGAATGTGGCATACGTGAATACAGTTTATGAGCGAGTGATTCGCCTTGGCAATGCGATGATAAATGAAAGGTTTTCAATTAGCGCTCTTGGTGAAAAGAAATGTCAGTCGCTTCTTCTCTTGTATCTTTTAATATGCATTTGGAAGCACTGTGCAGTTGAAATAAATAGCCAGATGCCGTCGCAGAGAACTGGCAGAGGAAGCTGTCAAAGGGAAAGCGCAGGAGATAGTCTCTGTGAAGAGTCAGCCTGCTGATTCAAAATAAGATGACTAGATGCGCGGAAATCCTCCTCCTGCTTTCTTTTTTTTTTCTCACAAGAAATGTTATTCTCCCTCTTGAATCAAGCAGACTCTTTTACAACCCAAGAATGTAAATCCGCTTCACTGACAACGAAGAGCTACGCTCTCTCTCTCTCTCTCTCTCTCTCTCTCTCCCCCCTCTCCCTTTCAGGATCTGTGATATTTGTCCGCTCAAAGAAAGAGAAAAAAGGAGCTCGTTTTCTACCCTGTGCGTTTGCATTGATGAAGCCCCGTGGCTCTTTCGGTGCCCTGCTCCATTTGGTTGTGCTACGCTGTGCTGTGGTGAGCGGCGTTGTGCTGTGCTGTGCTGTGCTGTGCTGCACTCTACTCCACTCCGCTCTGCTCTGCTGTGTTTGGTGTGGGGGAAGGGGTCGTGGAGAGGAGTGGCTGCCGCTGTGCTTCTCTGGTTAATAATAAAGCCCATCTTTTTTTTCTTTTTTTTTTCTCCCCTCCCCGCTGAAACTGGCTCGTTAAACAGAATGGATTGGTGCGGCTGACCCAGCTTCAGTGGGCTCTATCTGGTCTTGCGTAACGGGAGAGCCTGTCCACTCGCTGCTCTGCTCATCTCTCTCTCCCTCTCTCTCTCTCTCTCTCTCTCTCTCTCTCTCTCTCTCTCTCTCTCTTTCTCTGCTCGCTGCTTTCTGCTCGCTGCTCCGAGCGTCTGCCCGAGTCAGTGGCAGCGGTGGAACTGGGTTAATCTGAGCGGGGCTGTTTCACACTGGAGTTGTATAGCTGCAGTCTCTCCTGCACTCACATGCATACTTAAAAAAACACACACACACACACACGCACGGACATACAGTACAAACTCACATACACACATGTGCACCCTCATTCACATAAGCACACTCACTTGCTCAATAACATACACTCACATATCACATGCACGGACAAGACACATTCTCAGCCATTCACAACCTGCTTTCCATCTCTCTGTAGCTCCCTCTCTCTCTCTCTCTCTCTCTCTCTCTCTCTCTCTCTCTCCCTGTCCTACTCTCCTTTCAACGAGGGTGAGGCAGCTAAAGCAGAAGAAGAGGATGCCTAGGCAGTGTGCTCTGGATTCACATTAAGTTGCATCATCCCAGGTGCTGCTGTGCTATCATTAGAAGACAGTGGGGCTCATTGTGGTTTGGGATGGGTAGGCCTGCCTCGTGAGTCACTGCCATGTCCCGAGTCTAACACGTCCAGTGCGATGAGTGCTATATGCTGCCTGTCCATTGGTTTTTATGGTCAGGCCCTAATGGGTCATTCGGTGAGTGGCCGGGGCTTTGGAAATGTGCGCTGGGCGAAATCCCAGGCGGGCGCTCCTCTTTTCTGGCATGGCATCTCGGGGAGGCTGGGAGCTCCATTAAAAGACGATGCCCCAGTGTGCGCGGTGTGTTGCGAGCGAGCGCGCGGAGAGAGAGAGAGAGAGAGATGGATTCTGGGTCAGAGCGTGCCGCATCACGGCCACATGTCTCCAGGCTCACATGCCATTTGAGAGAGCAGGACGGACCGGGGGAAAGATTGACAGAGAGAGAGCGGGAGAGAGAGATAGACAGAGAAGGAGAGAGGGACAGAGAGAGAGAGAGACAGCAGAAAAGTCGACAGATAAGCTGATGTCGACGGAAAGATAGACAGACAGACCTACAACAGACAGACGGCTGATAAAGCCATGTATGAATGAGTTCGACAGACAGAAGCAAGTGCTCGTAGTAGGTGGGGGCAAGATTGGAGGTATGAGAAGGCAGGGCGGCCTTTTTTTCAGACAGTTGCAGCAGCGGTCTGATCGCTTGAGCTTCTCAAAAGATTTTCTGCCGCCAGCCTGGCTTGGCAAGATAAACACCGTTTGTCAACGGTGCCCAGCCACGCTCTCCCATTAATCATCCGGCACATTTTGAGCCCAGGTTTTGCCCAGCGCTTGTTCTACTCCACCCCCTGTGCCTCCCCGTCTCCTCCATCACCAGGCGCTCCCTGTTGCCGCTTCTGCCCTGAGCGTGAAGGAGGGAATGGCGGCTAGCCTAGCTTTTAGCGCTCTCTCCATTTAAAAACACTGGGTTTTGCCTTCTGCTGTCGCTAGCCTAGCTTTTAGCGCTCTCTCCATTTAAAAACACTGGGTTTGCATTCTGCTGTCGCTAGCCTAGCTTTTAGCGCTCTCTCCATTTAAAAACACCGGGTTTTGCCTTCTGCTGTCGCTAGCTCTGCTGGTGGAGCTAAATATACAACAAATGTACTTGTCACACTGTACGTGAGAAGAGCAGTGGTACCATGCAAATAAGCACTACAGCACTACACACACGCATGGTTGTGCTCCTTTACATGTGTGTACTGTACTTACATGTGTGCAAGCATGCATAGTTAAGCTCTGCGCTGCACTGGTGCACGTGTGAATTTAATTTATATGTGCATATGTATGTGCAGTAGTGTGAGTATGGATGTTAGACTGTAAGCCGCCCCCCCATCCTTGCCCTGGCTTGTGTTTGAGAGTGCTTTTATCTCTGGGCAGTGTATGTGTGTGTTATGTGTGTGTGTGTGTGTGTGTGTGTGTGTGTGTGTGTGTGGCTCTGCACCAGTGCTGTGTGGGTCGTGGCAGGTCGCATGCCTCACCAGCCCCAGCAGTCTGTCTGGCCAAGAGTGTGAAATTCATGAACCCTCATTGTCTCCTCTCCTCCTCCTCCTCCAGCCTCTCTTCCTCCTCCTCCTCCTCCTCCTCTCCTATCTGCCCGTCCGCCCGCCCGCCCGCCCGCCTCGCAAACCTGCCAGCCTTGTTGCTAGGCTACAGAGGGGAAGTAGTGTGTATATGTGGTTGTGTGTGTGGGCGTGTGTGTGTGTGTGTGTGTGTGTGTGTGTGTCGCTGTTGCACCCTGACTTAACTGCCATGCAGACGGGGGGGGAAGATTAATTGTGACTTCCTATTTTTCAGTCATATCCCACAGTCTTGTGATCATAGCTGAAAAGCATGAGAAACAAAAGGCACGGGCATGCACACTACATTAACACGCAGTCAGACACTCTTTCTCTCTCTCTTTCTCTCCCTCTGTCTCTTTCCCTCTCTATCTCACCCACATACACACATTGACACTCACACTGACACACACAGACACAGAAACACGTGACTGCGTGACCACTGCCAGACAGCCTGCTGGTGATGGAGTTTCTGCGCTGGCGAGGCGAGGAGAGGAGAGGAGGGCACTCTCTCACACGGGCACCATGATGAAACAGCAGAGCAATGGACCCAGACAACAGGCTGCACAGCAGCATTACCTTTACCAACAGCGTTACAGGGAAAAAGGCATACAGACACGCACCGAGAGGATACACACACACACACACACACACACACACACACACACACACACACACACCAGTGATGCGCGGGTACGTGTCTGAACGACCCGCCCCGCCCCGCCGTCTACAACTAACCCGACCGCAACTCGGACCGCAAAAAATAATTATTGAAATACTGGACCCGACCCGCTTCCCGACCCGCTTATTGTAAAAAGTAGTCTAACTTAGTCGTAGCTTCATTGAGCTACGCAAATTTGGTATCTCATATGCATGTAAAACAATAATATACATTGCCTAATTATATATAGCCTATAATTGCTCAGAATTTGGGAAACATGCATTTAGTCTACCTTTTTTTGTTCCGTGTCAGCATTCATCCAAAAATGAGGCTATTTGACTCAACATTGAACATAATTAGCCTAAGGATTTTCCTATAGGCTACAAATTCTGTTTCAGCCGTTCCTCACATGAATGCCTTGAAGCTCTCCCAAGCATGAAATGCAGGCATAGAATAGGCTATTATTAAGAAACTCTTTATTAACGTCTTCATCAATGGACCAAAACAAAAACCAAAACCCATAGAGCCCGATTGAGTGCGTCATTGCTCCGTGATTATAAATTGCAGCGAGATGAAACCTTTATTGCTCGAAACCTTTATTGATCGAAAGAGCAGACGTGGTGCTTTCCAACGAGCCACTTTATAAGTTGCGCAAGGACGCACATTACATGCTCATTCATAACAATTGAGACAGAGACCATAGACAGAGAAAGCATATGCTCTGAGAACAGAACACAACTGCATGTCAAGTGTAGCCGAGGGTCTGTCTACGCAGAAACAACAAGTGCATTTCTACATGTTCGTGACAAAATGTGGGGTATAGAATCGCGTTTCAGTGGGAATGCTGCAAATTATTTCTTTGTCTTCTAAAGACAATTATGTACGATATAAATGACAAAAAATTAACGGCATATATTTTTACCGACCCGACCAAACATGACCCGAATATCATTAAAAATATTTTTTCTTGACCCATAACCGCGGGTGACCGCGGGTGACCGCGGTCGCCCGCTCGATTTGGATCAGCCCGCGCATCACTGACACACACACACACACACACACACACACAGATACTCACACACACAGATACTCACACACACACACACACACACTTTCTCTCTCTTTCCTTCTCTCTCTCTCTCTCTCTCTCACACACACACACATACACACACACACACACACACAATGAGACAAATACAAATTCGCACATTCAAATGATCAGACGAACACATATGCATGGAGACAAATGCATGCAAATAGACAAACACTAACACTGCGCACAGGGACAAAAACACTGTTGCATCACATCACACGGTCAAAACATACACAGACACACAGACAAGCACATCCAGACGTAAACAGATCTACAGAAAGGCTCTCACCGCATAGTTCCCCACACACACACACACACACCGCATAACTAAAGGTTAATCTCACTTCTTTTATTTGGAAGGAGAAAAGAGGTGAAGAAAAAAATCCTTCTCTAATTACGGCGCTTTATGATGATGAGTAATTATTTTGATTATGTAATGACATGCAGACAGGGCCAGCGAGAGGCTAGGTGAGGAGAGAACAGTCTGTTCACGTCCGCAGTCCATCATGTGTCCGTCTATACCAGGCTGCCTGGTGAGGTGATGTCTGTGTCTGTCTGCGTCTGTGTCTGTGTCTGCTGTTGGGGGGGGGGGGGGTGGGATGGGGTGATGTTCATTTCATTTGGTGGCTGAGCTAAACACTCATTTCACCTTCTGCATAATTAACCACAGATCAAGTCATCTGTGTCCCCACTTCCTTTTTTTACACTTCCTTTTTTACTTCCTTTTACAAGACGGTAATAGAGGGGCTGTGAATAAAGATGCTAAAAACCTGTCTTGCACAGGTGTTTACGTTTTGTGTGAGGGGATCTGTTTCGTCTG
>NC_085012.1:15110541-15162616 GCF_963854185.1 Sardina pilchardus
AGTTACACTCATTACCGCCGCGGATAGCAGCCCCCACTGTAATCCTCACCTGTGGGAAATGACACTTGTGTGAACGCGTCTTTTAAGAAACAGGCTTCGAGCGGGCATCTTCGTTGGTGCACCTTTGATGTTTGTGGGCGCGTTTTTTGTCCCATTCTAAAAACAGACGGCGCGGATTAGAGCAGGTGTCCCTGCAGGGCGTTGGCACGTGGCCAGTCTCGGGGAGGAATGTCTCTCAGGTTGGCAAGAGATTGTCTGTGGTAACACAATGGTGAAGCATCATTGAGTGCCCTGCCCCATTCATAATCCCAGTTAATGATGAGATAGGAGTGTGCGGTACCTGTAGCACCGTTAAACAGTGAAATAAAGGTCAGCTCTGATCCAGGAACAGTATCTGTGAATCATCACAATCTGGACGGTGAAATCCTTCCCAGGCCAGCGCGCCTCCTACTGAGAGAGTTTATGAAGGTGCCCCTGAGCGTCTGTCTTTAAAATCCCTTTTATGTAATCAGAAATGCTGACCTAAAGACAACAACAGCGTGATGTTGAGAGCTAAGGACTGAGGGGCACGAGAGCCTAGTCTGGCCCCCCTCTTGCTCAGCCTCCCCTGGCATTTTAGTGTCCTCATCTTAACTCTTTTATGCTTTCTCTCCCTCTTCTGCTTAACTCTTCTCCATCCCCCTCTCTCTGCTCCTTTCATCTCCTCTACTCTACTCATCTCTCCTTCTCTCCTCTTCTCTCCTTCTCCCTCTTCTCCTTAACTCTACTCTTCTTTCCTTCTCCCTCTTCTCCTTAACTCTTATCCATCCCCCTCTCTCTGCTCCTCTCATCTCCTCTATTATACTCTTCTCTCTTTCTCTCCTCTTCTCTACCCCTCTCCTCTCATCTCCCCACTTCTCCTCTACTCTCCTCTGATCTAATCTCTTCTCCCCTTCCCCTCATCTCCCCACTCCTCTGTCCTCCTCCTTTCCTCTCCTCCTCCAGGTCCAAGAAGTTTCAGTCGTTCGTGGACAGCTGCCTGGTGAAGAACCACAACCAGAGGCCCAGCACGGAGCAGCTGCTCAAGCACCCCTACATCCGCGACCTGCCCAACGAGCGGCAGGTCCGCATCCAGCTGAAGGACCACATCGACCGCACCAAGAAGAAGAGGGGCGAGAGGGGTGAGTGCAAACAACGCAGGCAGAGTCAGCTTTATTGGCCAGGTTTGTGTAAACAAACAATGGAATTTGACTCCAATTTACCACTTGAGAGGAGGTGGAGTAGATTTCAGCATGCGAGGAAAACCATCTCTACTGATTTTGTACCCCTGGTACATCGAACTAACCATGCGTTTAAGGCGCTTCGGATTGAAATTCCATTTTCGGGACATTTGGGGGGAAGTGGGGAAGTAGGGATCTTGATTACTCCCTCATCCAATTTAGCGCTCTCCACCTCTTGTGTACTCATTTGCCAAGAGAATGTCCGTAATTGGGAAGAGTGTGTGTGAGAGTGGAAGGGGAAATGGAGAGGAAGGGAAGGGACAAAGAGACGACTGGCAGAGTGCCTCCTGTTCTGGTAGAGAAGAGATGGAAAGTTGAGAGGCCTGCGTGTGTGTGTGTGTGTGTGTGTGTGTCCAATGGGACCTTTTTTACGCTGTCAGAAATGGTTTCTCAGAGTCCAATTTGGGACAGTCACAGTCACCAACACCATGATAGCTGCATGTAGTGCAGTGTGTGCGTGTGTGTGTGTGTGTGTGTTTGAGATCTGTGCTGTGCTGTGTGTGACAGATGAGACGGAGTACGAGTACAGCGGCAGCGAGGACGAGGAGGAGGGGCGAGACATGGGGGAACCCAGGTATGTCCTACACACACACACACACACACACACACACACATCGCACACCTCCCACACTGATGTTGTATCATTGTTCAGGATTGTGTCTGAAATGGTGTGTGCGATTGGTTGTGGATTTTGAACACCACACTGCAGGGAAACTCCATTTCTGTTCAATCGGTGTTTTCCAGAGAGAAGCGAGAATGGTATTGAGTAGCGCCAGTAGCTAAAGCATTCTACAAGACCACATTGCTGCCTGACATCATGGAACACAGAAAAACTCAGTACTGAGAAAGCCTGAAGCAGACTGATTTCAATTAATAATTTTGTTAACATACGCAACCAGTGACACTGTGGTCTTTTTCATAGCCCCTTGTCATTCTGGTGTTTTTTGTTTTAAGTTCAGGTGATTGACACATCCTTTGCCCCGCCCACAGCTCCATCATCAACATCCCTGGCGAGTCCACGCTGAGGCGGGACTTCCTGCGCCTGCAGCTGGCCAATAAGGAGCGCTCGGAGGCGCTGCGGCGGCAGCAGCTGGAGCAGCAGCAGAACGAGGAGCACAAGCGCCAACTGCTGGCCGAGCGGCAGAAGCGCATCGAGGAGCAGAAGGAGCAGCGGCGGAGACTGGAGGAGGTGAGGCCCCCGTGTGGAGGAGCCAGGGGTGTGTGTGTGTGTGTGTGTGTGTGTGTGTGTGTGTGTGTGTGTGTGTGTTGGAGAGGAGAGAGAAGAGGGGGAGTTGAACAGGAGAGGAGGAGGAGGAGACGGAGAGGTGAGCGGCCAGATGGTTTGTCTGGTGACGGGGGTGTGGTACAGCTCAGGTCTGCTCAGCACCACCCACCCTCCATCACGGCTGTGGGCCAGAGAGGGAGAGAAACGGAGAGGTGGAGAAAGATGGAGAGAGGGAGAGAGATGGAGAAAGACAGAGAGAGATGGAGAAAGAAGGAGAAATGGAGTGAAACAGAGAGGTGGAGAGAGAAGGAGAGACAGAGAGATGCAAAGAGACAGAGAGATGCAGAGAGACAGAGAGAGATGGAGAGAGACAGACAAGAGAGACGGAGAGATGGGGTGTGTGATTGGGATGGTCAGAAATGCTACCCTACAACAGATCTCCCAGCACCTGCATGGTTGAGCAGCACTGCATCCCTCTCATCAGCTCCCCCTGCTGCAGGGGAGGACTTGCTGGCACCCTGGGAGGGCACTGACCTAGGATCTGCTAAATACTACATGACGATAATCTCTCTCAAAAATCTCAGACAGAGGATCAGACTGGAGGGTGGGCAGGGGGGGGGGGGCGGTGTGGGTGGGTAGAGAGGGATGGGAAAGGAAGGAAACACACAAATTACGGACGACGTGACAGTGGGCGGGACACAACAAAACAGCGTGGCTGGCAGAGGAATGTGTAGTGGAGGGGGAGAAATTGACCGAAGGGCACAGATTGAACGAGGGATAGAGAGGACAAGAGCGAGCGACGATCCTGTGGGGAGGAATTAGGCCTCTCCCCAGGGCTCCAGCTCTTCACTGACATCCATCCATCCATCTGCCCCCCCACCCGGTCCCCGCGCTCGCCTGCCATTCCTCCTCCTCCCAGCAGGGCTCCTGTCAGCTGCCTCAGCGGGGGTATTGGTGTGAGGGTGGGGGACGGGACAGGACAGTCCACAGTCCTACAGAGCTCACCCTCTCACACTGCCACCTGGTGGTGGACGCAGGCACACTCACTCTGAGAAGCGCTGGCCAGCGGTTTGATCTAGATCTATGCCACATCACCCAAGAGACTGTGGTATCACACAAAAATAGCATGGCCTTACTTATCCAAGATACAAGATGCATATAGAACGTGTGATTGCAGAATTGATTCATGACACCATCTTATGGTTATGCATAAAAGTCTTATGTGGTCATGTTAAGCCATTTGAAGCTCTATTCATTAGTTTCAGCTCTGCCTATGGTAGTCAAAACAGTATATGCAGGGCATGAAAGCCAATAGGATCAGCTAGAAATAGTGTCTCCATAGTGTTTCCAAACATATTCATTGAGTCAGGACCATAGAGGTTGACAATTGACAGATACAGTATGTTTGTTGTTGTTGTTGTTGTTGTTTTGTTGTTATTTGAGATGGCATTGGAGATGGAACTCTAGCTGATCAAATTTGGTGATGATAAAAGTCTAATGGTCAGGCAATGTTGATTGGCATGGCACTGGTTTCAGTGTGCAACGGGCCAGGGCAGAACCAGAGTAGGTCTTGGGGGGGAGTGGACGGTGGCTGACCAGGGCT
Source organism: Sardina pilchardus (assembly GCF_963854185.1). Classification (NCBI taxonomy): domain Eukaryota; kingdom Metazoa; phylum Chordata; class Actinopteri; order Clupeiformes; family Clupeidae; genus Sardina; species Sardina pilchardus. The sequence goes on from NC_085012.1 coordinate 15,114,629, forward strand.
CTTGTTTCTGGGTCCTCAGCAACAGCGCCGGGAGCGCGAGGTCAGGAAGCAGCAGGAGCGCGAGCAGAGGAGACGCTACGAGGAGATGGAGCAGCTGAGGAGAGACGAGGAGCGCCGGCACGCCGAGAGGGAGCAGGTACAGAAAACACACACACACACACACACACACACACATATCATATACTGTACAGTATATGCATGCACACACATGCACATGCACATGCACATGCACACATACACAAACGCACGCACGCACACACACACACACACACACACACACACACACACACACACACACGCACACGCACACACAAACTATTACGTACATTAAAGCGTATGCGTAAGCAAAGATATGACCTCCATTGCTTTGGGTACGAACGTATATTTCTTCCTCTGGTGTTTAGTCGCTTCCTTGCCTGAGTCATTTCCACCCAGCACAATAGCAGGATGATCAGGGAAGAGGAGGCGCAAAGGAGCTGAACAAGTAGAGGAATGACAGCAGGGGGAATGAACACTACGCACACAGAGAAACACTGCAGGGGAACAAACACACACACACACGCACACACACACACAGACACACACAAAAACACCCTCACACGTGCACACGCAGATACACACACACACACACACACACACACACACACACACAAACACCCTCACACATGAACATGCAGACACACACACACACACACACATATACACACACTAGCTAAAGCACATGCAACAATCCAGAAGTGACAGACATGCTGAGCTGGCACAGGCACATATGCTTACACACACCCACACACTCCTGTGCAGCACACGCGAGAGAGAGAGAGTGTACACGGTCACGCACACACACACACACATGCACTGGCTAATACCCACTCGTTCATGGCTAAGAGCATAGTCACAAATACACACTTATGAAATATTAAAACTCACCCTTTCACTTCAGTAACTGCTGCTCTATGGTACAAAAACATACAGACGTGTACTTTTAAGCCTCACATCCAGATATGTACACACGCACGCACGCCCGCCGCACACACACACACACACACACACACACACACACACACACAGACACAAACACACACACAGACACACACACACACACACACACACACACACACACAGAGAGACACACACACAGACACACACACACACACACACACACACACACACACTTGAGGAAAGATAATACAGTAACACATGCTTGAGGGGCCAACATTCCATGAGGTATGAGACGAGGCCAAAGATCCCAAACACACTGTGATCCAGGCTGCAGTACAGAAAGGAGGGTGTTCATTCATAGATCCCTCGTCCATGGCCAGTGTGGAGTCACACAAGGTCCGTCTGTCTGCTGACCAGTCGGATTGGGAAATTAGATGTTCTAATGCCCCAGTTATATAAACCTCTCTCTCTCTCTCTCCATCTTTCTTTCTCTCTCTACCTCTCCCCCTCTGTGTGACTCATATCCCTGATTCCAATGTTCTGGAGAGAATGTGTATTTGAAGTATTCTCCCAGAGGACTGTGGCCCTGTGCATGCAGTCTGTGGTCTATTCTCTCATCGGTGTGAAGTGAATGAAACACAACGCACCATGGCATGTGTGCGCGTCCGCCCGGCTCCTTCGGAGAGATAAGCTCCCCAGAGAAGCGGCAAACCCAGCGCCGCAGCCAATGGAGAGCCAGCATCGATGTCTTCCTCCTCCCCCGCGTCGGAGGACACTTATGTCACGGACTCTTCGCGGCCACACGGACGGTGTCGTGTTCGGAAGTGAACGGAATCGTCACGGCAACCGGCAGAGACCCAGCCCGCGATCACACGCAGTAGCGCGTGGGTTGGGGTGGGGGGGGGGGGCGTCGGCACACTCTTGTCACCGTGGTGCCGTGCGGCAAGCTCCCGCTCCACACTCGGGCTTGACATTCCGGAGAAGATTCCAGAAACCGTGTCGGGAGAAGTGCAGGCTTTTGCACGTCAACCATAAAGCCGGGGCAGAACTTGCGGAAAGGCCCGAGTGAAGATGGCCGTGTCGTGTCGGACTAATGCCTGCCGCTCCGCCTTGACGGCTCACGTCAGCACCTCCGAGCTTTTTCCGCTCGGCGAGGCAGGGCTCTCGTTCCCCGGAGGTCCCCACTGGGTCTCGGGCGCGGAGACTCCGCACGCCGCCTCGCCCCCCCTCAAACTTCCTGGGACACTCTCCCTTCGCCGGGCCCCAGCTTTCTGATGCATGTTCCCCTCATTTCTGATGTCACTGGGTATAACCTCTCCTTCCAGCTGGGTTGGTCCTGTCAGTGCACATCACCACTACCCCTATCTCTCTGTCTCTCTCTCTCACTCTCTCTCACTCACTCTCTCTCTCTCTCTATCTCTCACTCTCTCTCAGTCTTCTGCGAACTACCTCTATTTTTAAGCCTCTCCTCCACCCTTGTCTCCTCTGTTTTGCGTTCACCCGCTTTCCAAATCGGTCTCCGCTCCTTCCCCTCTTCCTGCCTGTCATCTCTGTGCGTTTAAGTTTCAGACTTTCCTCCTAAGGCTGTGGTGGTATCACTTGTTTGTCTCATGGCCTCTGTTTCCCCCTATCACCCCCCCTCCCACCTCCTCTGTCACCCCTCTCTCTCTCCCTCTCCCTCTCTCTCTCTCCCTCTCCCTCTCTCTCTCTCTCTCTCTCTCTCTCTCCCTCTCCCTCCCTCTCTCTCTCTTGTTCTCTCGTTCCTCTCTTTCAGTAAATGTTTCTCCTCTAATCTCCAGGGTCGGCTGATTGCAGCTCAGGCTCGCTTGCTCTCCTTGCTCTCCTTTTTTGGGCTTACACTCTGCTTCTCTCTCTTTTTTCCTCTCTTCTGCTCCCCCCCCCTCCCCCCCTCTCTCTCTGGCTGCTGTCGGAGGGCAGGAGTACATCCGCAGACAGCTGGAGGAGGAGCAGAGGCAGCTCGAGATCCTGCAACAGCAGCTCCTTCAGGAGCAGGCCCTTCTCCTGGTAAAAAAAAAATAAATAAAAACATCCACCAATCACGAGGCTTGACCTATGACCCCTCGCCCCTGACCTTCATGCCGCATCATCTCTACCTGCCGTGTCACCTTGTCCGTCGGTATTAGCCGTGTCTGTGTATGCATGTGTAGATAATTGCTTTGCCCCTTTGAAAGATAGAACCTGCTGGTGATGCTGGTTATTGGCTAGTGGTGGATTGAAATGAATGAGAGGTGGGACTAAGACCACACAACTTCCCTGGTCAATATTTAAGCACGCCAGAGAGTGTTAGAAGTGGTGAGTGGCCTTGTGTGTTGTGGTCCCATCAGTAGTGTGTATCCTAGCTGAGGATGTCGAGGTCAGGATTGCACACTCCTGTTCTTGAACGTCTGTTTATCCATTAAATAGCCTTCCTTGTTCACTCCCTCGTTAACATCTTTAAACAAAGAGAGCAACCTGAATTGGGCAACTGTTTAAACAGTGATTAACTAACGTTGTGTTGAGTCTTTCCTGGTAGGCTGGGAGTGTGCAAGTCTGCCTTGCATATGTAAACAGTGTTGTGATGCATGAGTAACGTAGTAGTGCTTGGGCAGTGCATTGTGTTTGTGTACCTGACCTGGTTGCAGTCCGTATAGTATTTTCTCTGAATCATTCCTTTCTGACTCTTTCTCTCTCTGTCTCTCTCTGTCTGTCTCCATCTCCCCCTCTCTCTCTCTCTCTCTCTCTCTCTCTCGATATCCCTCACCCCCTACCCTCTCTCTCTCTCTCTCCCTCTCTCTCTCTCTCTATATATATATATATATCCCTCCCTCTCTCTCTCTCTCTCTCTCTCTCCCTCTCTATCTCTCTCCCTCTCCCTCTCCGGCGTGCTGGTAGGAGTACAAGCGTAAGCAGCTGGAGGAGCAGAGGCAGGCGGAGCGTCTCCAGCGCCAGCTGCAGCAGGAGCGGGCCTACCTGGTGTCCCTCCAGCAGCAGCAGCAGCAGGAGCCCAGGCCCGCCGACAAGAAGCAGCTCTACCACTACAAGGACACGGTCAACCCCGCCGAGAAGCCCGCTTGGGCCAAGGAGGTACGTCGCCTCGGGCAGGGGGGGGGGGGGGGGGGGCGGTGACCGCGGGCATTCGGAAGTCTGTGTGGGCATCAGCGGGTAGAGGCGGACATTCCAGTTCCAGAAAGTAAAACTCCTGCCATGCATTCTTCCTACCTGTGCTCTTATCACAGGTGATATCACTAATTATCTGATCTTACCTGGCTGCCAATTAGGATGAGCTGGTTTGCTAAATGGTGGTATCAAATACTTGGCAGGACTTTTACTTTGTGAACCCGGAATGTCCACCTCTGTCAGCGGGATGTGTTGGGAGTTGTCTTTGAAGTGATTCTCTGTGCATGTTTAACATAAACTGTCTCATTAGATCCACAGTATTTACAGAGGACCCACCAAGAAGAAAGCGCATCTTATTACATGACTCCTACTTTCCCGTTTTATCCTCATGGTCTTGTTATTGCAGACAGAGGCCATTGGAGCAGGACGTCTCGCTGTCTTCACGGTGTGTGTGTGTGTTGTTGTTGTTGTTGACCATTTCATTGACCCCATGTCCTCAGGTGATGAGACGGGCCCAGAGTAACTCCCCCAGACTCCCTCCCAAGAGGTATCACTCCTTCAACACCCCCAGGGACCACCCTGGCGGCCACCACCTGGCCCCCAGCCCCCGGCACAGCCCCAGCCGTAGCCCCCGCCGCCGCAGCCGCGGCTCCCCCGCCCGCCCCCCCTCCTACCCCGCCGCCTCCCCCTCCCGGAGGCGCTCTCACGAGCTGCGGCGGCCCGAGCTGCGCGACGGCGCCAACATCCCCTCCATCCGCGTGTCCTGCGAGCCCGACCTGGAGGACATACTCAAGCAGTTCATGGCGCGCAAGGCCGAGTCCCGCGGTCGTAACCCCGACCGCACAAACAAACGGGTTAGTGCGGGACCGACCCCCGGCCCTGTCGGGGGGGAAAAGAGTCCCATGTCGGCTGGGTTGGTGATGGGAGCTATCATTGGGAGCTTGGAGTTCTCATTGAGGGTTTTGATCAGAGTAGGCAGAGGCTGGCTGTCCAGCTCTTTGTCCACCCCCTGTTGAGCAATAATACACACCTCAAAGTGGAGGATATTGTTGCGAATATAACACGGTTGTCAGAATTCCTCCAAACCTGTTTTGTTGGTCAGTGGTATTGGTCTTTATTTTTCACCAGTATAGGGTACAGGTTCAGGTTCATGCCCCATAGATAACTTTGGTTTGCAATTTGGTTTGCATTCATAAACACGCATGTTGAAAATAGACAGGCACTGCTCTCGCTGCCGGTCGCTACGTTCAGTTTAGTTAGTTACAGGAACTAGTTTAATTTCTAACAGGGTGTGTGTAACTAGTGTGACAGTTGGATTTTTAACATGTCAATACATTGTTACGCGAGTTCTAAATCAACCGTGTTATATTTTTCCTCAAATGTTTTCAGTTCTCTCTTTTTCTTTTTTGGAGTTCATGATTTTATGGAGGCTTTTGTGGACTATCACTTCCCCTTACCTCTTTGATTTGTGTGATTCAAAAGATAAAGTAACCTCTCTCCCCTCATCTAAGCAATGCTGCCTTTTTCCCAAAAATGCCCTGTTCTAACCGTTACTAACCCCTTTGACAATGCATTGGGGCAGAGGGTGTTTTATGCACGGAGGGAAATAATTCACTTTCTCACTCAGACTGCAGTATTTCTTCCCTGGAGAACACTAACTCCTGTACTCTCTTTTCATCCACAGGCAAGACAGGATGGGATGGTGCTTGTTTTTTAGAGATATAGAAATGCAGGGTGAATTTGGGTGTGGAGTTAGGCCTATTATCGAAATTATCAAAACAAAAAATATTTTTTTAATGATTGCTGTTATCTTTGTAATCGGACATGTTGTTGTAACTGATTTAGTCTGGCTCGAAAGGTTATAAATACACATGGCACCCAGATTCACCTCCATTTCATTGTAGTCAGTCATAACAAACCTGGCCTCTCCTTGTGTATGTCCTTATGTGGGCTCTAGTGGTGTTCTTGTTACTGGAATATCTAACGGAATATCTCAACGCTGTTATTCAGTCTCAGTTGATGGGTTTGTCGTGTCATGGTATCTTCTGCATGGCCCTGGTGTGTTTGGGAAGGGGTCCTGTTTGAATCTCTTGCTGGGTGTAGTCTCAATATATCTGTCTGTGCACTAAAACAGTGATTTTCCAATCTTTATGTTCTCATACTGATGTGTACTCCATACTGTACTTCAAAACAAATGTGTGACAAAAGTAACAGTCACCTAGAAACGTATCTTTTGCATTTCTACATTTTATTTACAATTTAACTGGTTGCCCTGAGTCTGTTTCAACTGACTTGTGCTGTGTCTGTGTAAGTTGTGACGCCTCATCTCTATTTAAAGTAGCCCAACTGGATGGACATGTAGGACTGGCTACAGCTAGATTTGACTTTTTTTTATAGATCAGACACTAATCCTCCTCTGATCTGAAAATATCTCGGAATGAGGACATCCTGAGCCATTTAATGTGGGACAGACGCATTTTGATCAAATTGACTTGACTCAGAAGTTTGGAATATGAATTAAGATGTCCCTAGAAGCAAGCCAAGCATATCGGTCCGCGCAGACAATATATGCGTTTTTTCAGAAGTTATAGAAGTGAATTCATTACACATACTAACAGATAAGGTGCCAACTGCCAGTCAGTCACAAAGAATCCCATTTCCCCTCTCCCTCTTAGACAGTTCTTATCTGTCTCTCTCATTTAAATGTGGTATTTATTTGAATAGTCGGTGCCTCTGCTGAATTCATAATGTGAATTCAGGATTTAAATGTCCATCTCATCTATTATTATACAAAATAAGGCAGTCGGAAAGCAGTTTCTTGGTCAGTTTCAAGGACAAAGTATGAATTTGCCCTTTTGGCCACAGATCGCTCAATGTCAGTTCACACAGATGGTGGGGGGCTTTAAATTTGACACCTTCACACACCGCAGTATGTTCAATTTAGTCCTGACTGCCAAACAAAAAGGGGTTACGGCCTGCGTAACTCCTGTGGTGAGTGCTGTGAGAGATGAGGGTGAAATGGTCATCCTGTCATACTGTAACTCGTGTGTCCTTGGGATGCAGGTGGAGGAACGCTCCAAACTCAACCGCCAGAGCTCCCCGGCCCTGCAGCACAAGGTGGCCAACCGCATCTCTGACCCGTCCCTGCCCCCCCGCTCCGAGTCCTTCAGCAGCGGGGGCATCCAGCAGGCGCGCACGCCCCCCATGCACCGCTCCATCGAGCCGCAGGTGAGGTCCCGACCCGCGCCACACACACGCACGGCTCTGGGGAGGGGTCACTGAAGATGGGCCGCTCCCATCAGTCAGACTGAGGAGGCTAGAGCCAAGCAAACGACTCAAATCAGCCAAGACGCCAGCCACTGTAATTGGAAATGGCATTTTCAATCATTTCCATTCACTGGAAATGGCAGATTTCAGCAAAAAGCAATTTGAGTACATGGCCGCAGTCAAACATTTGTGACATGTTCTTGTACTGTAGAAGCGGCTAGCCGTAGCAATGTAGCGCTATGATATCTATTATCCAGCAGCAATTTAGTTTCCATTTCGCTGTCTTATCTGCTGTCATCCCCCACCCCAGATGGCCCACCTCGTCTCGGTCAAGCACGGCTCCTCCATGACGGGCTCCCAGTCTCTGCATGACCAGTCTTCCCAGGGCGTCTCCGCCTTCCAGGAGAGCCTGTCCCCCCACCGCCCGCCCATGCCTCGCCAGAACTCGGACCCCACCTCTGAGACTCCGCCTCCACCGCCACGCATCGCCAGCCGCGACGACAAGTTTGACCGCTCCTGGCTGAGGCAGGACGAGGACCTCCCCCCTAAGGTGAGACCAGAGATGGACACACGGGCCCGATAGAAAAGCAGAGCACTGAACTGGACACTACTGTAGTGTAATATACTTGTTGATTGACACACTTCATCAACATTTCCATAACGCCAGATTGGTGTATCAGTCATATTAGTTATTTTGGTTTGTTGATTGGTGGTTTCATTTATGTATGTGTTCATGAGAACGTAAAAAAGTCCTCTGTTTGGTTTATCATTGAGGGATGTACATTTTTTACTGTTTTGTTTTATATTTACATTTTAAAAAAAAAACACTAACAACTTGACTCTACGGTATTTTTTTGTAACTTATAAGCTACATCTACAGAACTTACTAGAGTTCTCTTTCATAGGGAGCTGACAGACATTTGTATATTTATGGATCCCACCAGAGTAAAGATATTGCATGGGACACACTACAGCATGTGGCAGTACCTGTGTTTTATTTTGGGGAATGGCAAATTTTGTTTGTATTTGTTATTTGCGTTTTTGATTGGAGTATGATCAAGCTGGTCCTCCTCATTGGAAGGTGCCACAGAGGACCACCTCGATATCCCCAGCGCTGGTCAGGAAGAACTCCCCCGGGAACGGACCCGGCGGTCTGGGCCCACGGACTGGGTCCCATCTCATCCGAGCCAGGTATGCTGTTGTTCCTGTGTGTGTGTGTGTGTGTGTGTGTGTGTGTGTGTGTGTGTGTGTGTGTGTGTGTGTGTGTGCATGCGTGTGTGCGTGCGTACATGGGTGCGTGTGTCTTTCTGTAAAAGCATGAGCAACAACTGACTTCCTCATGTAGGTGAATCATTGTTTACAGTTTTCCCACCCCCCACCCCCCGTCACTGATTGTCTCTGGATGTGTGTTGCCACAGTAACCCAGACCTGCGGAGGACGGACGTTTCCATGGAGTCAGCCCTCCAGAGGACCAGCAGCGGGAGTTCGTCCAGCTCCAGCACCCCCAGCTCCCAGGGTGGCTCTAGCGAGAGGAAGCGTGTGGGAGGTGGGTGTTCCGTCGAGACCAAGACGGACACACACACACACACATACACACACACACACACTCAAACACACCTTCCTATTATCCCCTGTTGGCCGCCTCTGGGCTCCTACACTATTCTCTACATCCTCCACCACCCACATCTCTCCCTCTATCTCTCTCTATTCTCTCTCTCTCTCTCTCTAGTCAAATACGCTTTGTTAGGTTAATTCATTGTTAGTTAGGTAACTTAATACCATGGCAGAATATAACATGTGGGTATACACTATTGTATATTCATATATAAATATATACATACATACATATTCTTTTCTAAATTAATCTATTAGATTAAAGTTACAAGTGGTAATTATCATAGAGACTCTTTCTCTGCACTCTCTCTTTGTGTTTCCCTGTCTCATATCTATACCATATAATATGTGTCTATTTTACCCTCAGCAGCAAGAGTATCTCATGTATCGCGCAGCATTCAGACAGAGCGCATGTATTTGCCTCTGGCTCTTTGCTGTGTTTTGGCTGGAGTTGTTTTGCTTTGTTGGTTTGTTGACGTCTGCGGAGTCCTCTGTGTTGTCTGACCTCTGCTCTTGCGGCTTTCTCTCGTCGCCCAGGGTCCGCCATCCCCGAGGGATCTCCCACCGTCTCCCAGGAGAGCAAGCCCAAGGCCCCGGAGGAGGGAAGGGAGGTGACCCGGCCCAGTCGGCCCGCGGTGAGTGACCCTTTATCAGGCCAGCGTCTGCACTCCGCCCCCCCGATTAAAACTCACTAATCCCGCCCCGTTATCCAGAACAGCCGTATCCACTGATCCAGCTTTTGACCCCAACGCAGAGGTTACCCACTTCCAGTCTTGGCAGCTGGATATACAATTCAGACTCCCTTTCACCAGCGAGATGCCTTCCAATCTGAAGCCTCCACGCGGGCTCTTGTCCTCCCTGTAATAGCACTCGTGTATCGGCCCTCTCAGTCCTCTCCAGCAGCTCTCCAGCCGTCTCAGAGCCAGCTAATACAGCTCCTGAAAAAAAGAACTAGGTCATGAATGGGTTTTGCTATGAGTGCCTTTTCCTTTTTGTACGGTGAAAATTGTACTCTGTCCCTTGGCGCAGAATTAACCATATATCACCTTACATTTGCTCTAATCCACTCTTTTCTCTCACTCCTTCCTCTCTTCCTCCTCTCTTCCTTGTCCTCCTCCTGCTTCTCCTTCTCTTCTCTCTCTTCCAATGTCCTTTCCACTCTTGGCTCTCTCTCCTCCGCCAGAGCTATAAGAGAGCTGTAGATGAGGTCAGTGACACTCTCTTCATCTCTCTCCCTTTCTCTTCCCTTTACTCTCTCTCTCTTTCTCTCTCACTCTCTTGCTTGCTCTCTCTCTCTCTCTCTCTCTGAAAGATTCTCTTAATCTCTTTCGTGTTTCAATCCACATGAAATCACTTGTTCATTCTTTCTACTGTCAAATGCATTCTGTCTCTTCCCCTGGACAGACCACATGCAAGCACACTCGTTCTCGCTGACTCGCTCGCTCGCTCACACACACACGCATCTTGGTTTCTCCCTCCCTCACTCGCACTCACACTCATCTCTCTCTCTATCTCTCTCTCACTCACTCACTCATTCTCCTCGGCTCTTCCGCTCCCAGCAAATCGGTGTGGAAACCTTACGCAGCCAGATAGTGTTCCAGCAGCACGGTGTCAGTCACCTGAATTAGTTTGGAGTCCTGCCCGGCATGCTCATTTGAAACAGGCACCTGTCATTAACCTCCCCCGCTGCCTCAATTTGGACGGGGGCTGGTTGGGGGTCTTGCTCTGTTACCATGGTGACAGTTTATTAATCTGTAAAAAGAAAAGCGGAGGAGGGTTGCGGATGCCAGGGGTTGTGTAGTGTAGTTAGGTAAGATTGATGTGTGCACTGCTTCTAAATTAAAACTTCTTGGCCGTTCACTGCTTTTAATTAATGCCGATGAAAGTACACACACACACACACGCACGCACACACACACACACACACACACACACACACACACACACACGCAAGTTCACCTCGTTCCATTTCACCTCTCATTTCTGTCCGGGATTGAAATAAGAGCGCTCTTTCCTCTGTCTACTTAGCTTGAGTGCTTTTAGCTGGCTAAGTGGGTGGGTAGCTGTGGGCATGTAAGCGGCCCAGTCTAGATGTCTGGAAGCGTGTCTTGTTTAGCACCACTTGCTCTCACTGGCCTCTCTCTCTGTCCGGCTGCCCTGACCGCAGGAGGAACTGGTAAGCCGGGCATCAGCCGGTGGGGCTGCTGCTCTCCACTAATACCCCCCCCCACCCCCACCCCCCCTCCGCATGTTTGCCACAGCCCGGCCCCCTCCCCCCCATGGGAGACCCATAGCTAACACACTCTTCTGTTGCACTGACGCAGTCGCCCTCCCGCCCGGTTCTGTTTTTTTTTTACTAGAAACGCACGCTTTTTTCTGTACTCACAAGCCACGCATCATTCTCCGGAATGATGGCTGCTCTCTTTTTCTGTCCACCTCCCCCCGTCCAGCGTGGAATATCAGTTCTGTGTCTGACCCTCGCGGTTGATCTTCTCCGAGGCCTGTTTGATTTGATATGGGCTGATGACGCCTCTGCTGTGCACTACCGTGTAAACCTGGTGGCACGTAGATGGTTTCAGTTGGTTTTTTTTTTATTATTCATGTTGTGGTAATTCGGTTACCTTTGCCTGAGGATGTTTCATATGATTTCACTGATTTGGTTTTGTGTTTTACTTTGTTTCAAACAGCAACCCTCGCATAATTTCGTTTTTCTCAGTGACATCCCAGGTTACAGCCACCTTGCTTTTTATGTCATACGTTTGACTTTTGATGGTTTGTTAAACTCTCATTTTTTGCTCTGTCCCCTCCTCTCCTCTCGCACAGGATCTGACCGCTCTGGCCAAAGAGCTGCGTGAGCTGCGCTCCAACGAGGACACCCACCGCCCGCCCGTCAAAGTGACGGACTACTCGTCCTCCAGCGAGGAGTCGAGCAGCGACGAGGAGGAAGACGGCGAGGGGGGAGCCCACGACGGCACGGTGCATGTCAGCGACATCCCGCGGATCATGTGAGTGCCTACGTGACGTGTGGTTGCCCACATGGACGTGTGTGTGTGTGTGAGACGTGTGTGTGTGTGTGTGTGTGTGTGTGTGTGTGTGAGTGTGTGTGTGTCCCTCACAGCTCAGCAAATTCCAGAGAATTCCGCCCAAGTCACCCAGCAAGCATGCAATTTGATACTGTGTCGGGATCACATTACTGTATCACAGTCACGATCACAGTGCATTATCCAGAGCCTCGGGTCACACAGACACTTCAGAAGTGCATTTTTTCAGTTATTTTCTGTGATAAGCAGTGTGGGATGCTGTGTGGCTTCTTCCTATAGGCCTTCAGCCGGCCAGGGTGGTAATGAACCCTTTGGTGGCCTGGGCAACCAAGAGGACTCCCATGGCAACGACACTTACGGCAACAACTCCAAGGACAGCACGCTCATGATGAGAGAGGTAAGAAGAGCGCGCTCAGTCCACCTGCTGCCTCTGGACTCCATTACCCAGGCTTCCCTCCCCAGGCTTCCCTCCTCAGGCTCTCCTACCAAAGGCTTTACACAGGCCCCATAACCCTGTGTGTGTCATAACCCCGTGTGTCATCATGTTTTTTTTTGTTTGTTTGTTTTTTTTTCATTCTGTCTGTCTTTCAGTTTGTTCGATTTATCCATGTCTTGTTTGTGTTGGTTTTTACTGCATTATTTCTATGCCCTCTCTCTCTGTCTCTGACTTTGTTTGGCTTTGGGGTCACCTGTGCCTGTTCTCAATGCCCACCTGAGGATGGTTGGTCTCACTGGTTGTGTGAACCAGTGAGAGGACGCACCCCATGGCTGCAATTCCCTGCTTTCCCCACACGGTGGCGCATGGGCCATTAAGCAGCAGTGCATGGCTGGGTGGCGGGTGGGCTGGGCGGTGTGGTGTGGTGTGGTGTGGTGTGGGCATTTGTTGAGGGGTTTTGCTGTGCCAGGCAGGACGAGCTGACCCGCGAGCCAACCCTCCCCTCTTTCACGGCAGCAGTAGAGTAGCCCCTTCTCTTCTCTGTTCCTCTCTGCAGACGTTTGGGGACAGAAAGCGCTCGGGTCACGCCGAGAGCAACGGTTTCCCCGGTAACGCCAATCTGCCCGATCTAGTGCAGCAAAGTCACTCCCCCTTGGCCACGCCCGGCGAGGGTCCGGGGCGGCGCCCCAGTCTGCATGCGCAGGACCTGGACTCGGTGGCCGAAGTAGGTGATGAATGATGGGGGTCAGCCTGTGGGAGCCACCTCTGTCCACTTTGACCCCTCGACCTCTAACCCCCCAACACGACCACTAACCCTAACCCCTCTCCAGTCACTACCATTCCAGTCACGTCGTCTCAATGGTTCAGCGGCTCCCCGCTCTTACCCCTGGTGTCCGATTCCTCCAGTCTTCTCTCTCCCTCACCCTCTCTCCTTCTCCACCCATGTTTACACATTTAAATGTCTCGTTTTCAGAAAACTTCCCTTTCAATGTTTTCCACTCATTTTTCCTGTTTTCCCCTCCTTTTCACTACGCATGAAGTAACACCTTTTTGATTGGATTCCTTTACTCTCTTGTGAACAGTCCCTCCTAATATAACCGTGTGCTCTCTTAAATGCCCCTGCAGGCAGTCCTTTTGTACAGTAGATAATGACATTTGTAGATAATGAAAACCTTCCTTGGATTAATCTGAGATGTCATGTTGACCTTGCCGCTGTGGTCAGTGGTTTGACTTTTCTTTGTCACGTTGCCAGTATGGGATGGGCAGTGGCTCCAAGTCCTCCTTCACTCCGTTTGTTGACCCGCGCGTGTACCAGACGTCCCCCACTGACGACAACGACGAGAACTCCGCCTCAGGTGACTGCTCAATTTCACAGTCCAGAATCCAGTGTGGCTGGTGGATGTAGAACGCATGTTATTGTAATCTCATGAAAACATTTCACTGTCCAGAATCCAGTGTGGCTGGTGGATGTAGAACGCATGTTATTGTAATCTCATGAAAACATTTCACAGTCCAGAATCCAGTGTTGCTGGTAGATGTAGAACGCATGTTACCGTAATCTCAAGAAAACGAAAAGAAGTTGAAACACGTTTGTTTTATTGTATTAGTTCTTTTTTTGTGGAGCTCAATGTTATTATCCAGACATTTGATCTGATAATGCTAATGCACAGACATCCTCACTAGAGGAGCATCAAATCGTAATGTGGGGACATTTCAAAACGTTCAAGCGGTAAATCCTTCTACCACAGTCAGTAGAAGTCCATCCTGTAGTCCTGAAAGACTAGTCTTGTGTGCGTGGGCGCCATGTTTGATGGTGGTCCCTTGGCTGTGCCCTCAGCCCTGTTTTCAGACGAGCTGATGCGCCAGCAGGAGGAGCAGGAGCAGGCTCGGCTCAACGAGGCCCGCAAGATCTCGGTGGTCAACGTCAACCCCACCAACATCCGACCCCACAGCGACACCCCGGAGATCCGCAAATACAAGAAGCGCTTCAACTCGGAGATCCTGTGCGCAGCACTGTGGGGTGAGACTCTGGTCTCTTACAGGGAGCCCAGCTGCAAATCCTCTAGTTTCTATAGCTGTTTTCAAATCCAAGTCGAACGAAATTGCATTCTTATCTCAGTGTTCTCAGTGTTACAGAATCTACTACAGAGAAGTTCTCCGTATCACAGAATGAGACCTTGGGTGTTTAATTGCATCTGGTTGTAGTCCCCCTGGTTGAAGGCCCCCTTTGGGGAAAACACTAAACTGTTGTAAATGACTCAGGACTGATGTGGGTGTGTGTCTTGATTAGGGGTGAACCTGCTGGTGGGCACAGAGAATGGCCTCATGCTGCTGGACCGTAGTGGACAGGGCAAGGTGTACAACCTCATCAACCGCCGACGCTTCCAACAGATGGACGTGCTGGAGGGCCTTAATGTCCTGGTCACCATATCAGGTGAGTGGGGTGAGGCGTGCACTGAGGTACAACCAAACCAAAGACCGTTAACGGAGTGCGTTATTACATCTCTAGACTTTTCTGAGCTCACAAATGTATAACAAAAACGTTTCAGTCCACAGACCCTAGACAAGTCATTTTACAAGACACAAAAGTCAACAATCTTAAAAAGGTTGGTTGACTAAAAAGGACAAATGAGGTCCTACTACAGAATGGGCCAAACAACATTTTCGTAATGGCACCAAGGATGACAATACACATGTTTTGAGATAGACACATAGTCGGGTAGTAATCAAACATATAATGTGCTGATATTGAGGAAGGAGCACAATACAGGGACGTATAACTGGACTATATTCCACACGGTTAACTTGTATCTGATAGAAGCATGATGTGAATTGGAATTATCCCATCCTGCATAGCAAACGTTGCAAAACACACAACTAGACTCATAACATTACACTCAGACCCAGCTCACCAATTAAATCTTTGGATGACAAGAGCTGTAAAGTGAATATTCAAAAAGGCACCATGTCTATTTAGTAGCAAATTACAATGGCCCGTCTCTGTGGTAGACTGACCTGTTCAATGCTGCAAAAGCAAAAAGATGAAATATCATCCTGTTAGTCATTCAAATGTACAGCTACACAATCCAGCCTTTTAATAACATGTGGTTTTGTTAAGTTAATCACGCTACATATCTTCTGTGTAGGCAAGAAGAACAAGCTGAGGGTCTACTATCTGTCCTGGCTGAGAAATAGGATACTTCACAATGACCCGGAAGTGGAGAAGAAACAGGGTTGGATCACTGTTGGAGAGCTGGAGGGTTGTGTCCACTACAAAGTCGGTATGTCAGCTTTTAGGTTTACCGGCCCATCCATTCAGCGTGACTTTCTTCCCAGTACACTATTCATTTGATTGTATTTTCCGTCTCAGTGAAATATGAAAGGATCAAATTCCTGGTGATCGCTTTGAAGAATGCCGTGGAGATATACGCCTGGGCTCCAAAGCCATACCACAAATTCATGGCTTTCAAGGTAAGACACATGCTTCTCTAACATGTTACTATCTGCCTAGGAAACTATCACTGTGGCCCCATAGATAGAGATGTGTTTTGACTGAACATGTTGCAGATTTTCATTGTACTTTGCCTGAAACGTTTAGTCATTTATAGATGTTTAGTGACAAAGTTATTACTATGCACCTTTAGACAAGACGACAAAATCCTGGCTTTCAGATTTAACCTCTGTCTGTCTCCATCCTGAAGTCTTTCACAGATCTGCAGCACAAGCCCCTGTTGGTGGACCTGACCGTGGAAGAAGGTCAGAGGTTAAAGGTTATCTATGGTTCCAGCGTGGGGTTCCATGTGATTGACGTGGACTCTGGGAACCCGTATGATATCTACATCCCGTCCCATGTAAGTGGTGGGGAGTGGGTCCGAACCACCCCTTAGCCCTCCCCCACCCCATCTCGAGGGTTAGCTCATTGATCTGACCTAAAAAGGGGAGGTTGTCCTGCTTGGTTTTTATGTATTTCTTGTTGACCATCTCGGAATAGATTGATGCTTGATCACATTTCCTTCAAGTAGTTGATAGTTGATAGTATTTTGTAATCATTACTAAACATGTCTTGACATTTGGCATCGCACTTGAAACTGTCTCTAGTTTTATGGCCTACTGCTCTATAGGACATATAATTGTCATTTCTGATACTTGACATCAGCAAGCTACAGTGTATAATCAACTGAATGTTCATAATCAACTAAATGCTTAATGTCATTGATGTTCTCATACATGTACAGCATATGTTAAGTGTACTGTGTGTACTGTATACAGTTAAGAGATGAATTTTGTTAACATTTGAACAACACTCATCTCCCCGCTCTACGACCTTTGACTAACCTCTAAAGCTAATAAGCACGTCAGACGTCATTCTAAGCCAGAGCATTGAGCGCGAACGCTGCAATCACCTCAGGCACTCCAACGCCTCAAGCTGGCCTCTCGGAGTGAGTTTGCCATAGTGCCGTTAACTGGAGGACAAGTGGGAGATGATATTGTTGCAGCAGTTTCTCATAGGGAGAAGCGCTGGTCATCACTGAAAAAAAAAAAAGAGCGAACGAAACGCAAGAAAAGACAACGAAAGAGATAGTTACCCAAAGTGGGGGAGATGAAAGTGGCGGGGGGAGGGGACAAAAAAAACGAGAGAGAGAGAGAGAAAGAAAGAGAGCGAGAGATGACTGCACTTGCAAGGGAACAGTGGCACCTGGTGGTGGATTTTGTTGTGCACTGCGGCTCCATCTTGACAACCCGAGGCTCATCTGCCACCTCCCCCCCTCCCTCCCCCCATGTTCCCTCCCCCAGATTCAGAGCAGTGTCACCCCTCACGCCATTGTGGTGCTCCCCAAGACCGACGGGATGGAGATGCTACTGTGTTATGAAGATGAGGGTGTCTATGTGAACACTTACGGCAGAATCACTAAAGACGTGGTGCTACAATGGGGAGAGATGCCCACCTCTGTTGGTAGGTTTTTGGTTGTTTCTTTCAGTGGACACAAAAAAAAAGAACGAGTTCCCACTCTCCTTGCAGTATCCCTTGACGCTCAGAGTTGTTAGGTGCGACTTTCCCCCAACCCCTCCCCTAGCACCCTCACCCCCTCACCCCCTCACCGCCCCCCACACTCCCTCCCCTCACCCTTCACTCCAAAGTAGGGCAAAAGCACGATCCCCTTAAAGGATAGGATATCCGTGCTCACCCCCCTCAATCCCCTCCACACACAGACACACACCCAGGGATGCATGACCTCCTCACCTTAGCCCTGTTCACCCCTTCCCTTGCCCCTTAGGACCACACCCCTGCAGCTCTACTCCTGCTTCTGTTCCCTCTCTGGTCCTCAAGTAGTGTCCACACCCTCATACTTCACACATACATGCGCACACATACACGCACACAAACACACACACACACACACACACACACAGTGTTCTTGTCTCTGTGTCACTCATTTTATGTTATTTGTGTTCCTTATTGGTGTCATTTGACAGGCAAACTGTCACTGTCACGTGTCAACTAAGCACTAAGCCTTTTTGAAGAAACTCTTGGGTAGTGCAGACAAGCTCATTTGGAGGGTTTCTGTGAGGTGATGATGTTGTCTCCGGTGTCTGTGTAATCATTTCTGTCCGTCTCAGTGACATGAAACCCCAAATGAGCTTTGGTTTTAAATAACAAAACATCAAACTATGCTCCTATGAGAGTAGAAAGGTAGGATACGGATACATTGTTTTCAATTTGTAGTTTTCCTGGATCCGTTTTCAGACATGACAGAGCCCCTTGAGTGTTTATAGGATATTATAAATATATAAATGCAGAGTGTAGATTTTGTGGTAAAAAAAAGTCTTAACAAATACATTATGTGATTCTAAAGGTATAATGACAAGCCAGGGTTTCTTGCATTGCATCCCCTTGTTTCTATAATTTAGGCAAGTAATGCATTTATTTACATTTTTGGGACCACAAAAAATGTAAAGAAATGTATACAGAAATGTCTGAAGAAACCAGCTTTATGGGATAATGTGCAGGAGCAATTAGAAACAATATTTTTTCATTATGCCTTAGTCACATACTGTAGGCCTAAAATTGCAAACTACACACTGCATCTTTAAATGCCAATCATTGTTTATGGTATAATACAAAATAAATCTCTTAAAAGTCTACTTAGGAGTCTAATGGTAGTCACTTACTTCTAAGGTTCTAAGTAGACCCTTAAGCCTTTGACACATTTTTCTCCAAGACTCTGCAAAAAATCACAAACAGAACTTTTGTTTATTCAACTTTTTCTGCATAACACTACAGCCTGTTCTAAATTTGATATGTATTTGTTTCCATCTTTGTCCTTTGAGAAATGTGGATATGTTTTATGTTTTTGTTTTTCAAATATTTTGAGGCTTTACCATGTAGGCTATTTTTTTGCCTCTGACACAACTGCAATGCCCACTAATGCCCCTGCCCCACAAAAGAATCAGAATTCATTCCATTCATATTTGAGACTTTACCACTGGCCAGAATATGTTGTCAAAATGAATCCGAATTGTACTGTAGGTCTTAGTAGCAAAACTGTTATTGTCCTTGTAGCATTGGAAACATCATCCTGACATTCCACTAAAGGTCTCAAGGCCTTCCTACCTGGGCATCTCTCTTCGTGGAGGACCCATTTGGTCTTTATGTTTCTAGACACGTTCCTTTAAGTCAATAGCCACATACTGTAGGTATCATCAAACAAAACCTAGAATCTTTCAATTCCATTCACCTCCCTCTAAAGCATTTATAAAGGAAACAGGGATCAGCCAAGAGTGAATCCCATACTGTTTGCGTGGCTCAGAAACTGCTGCAATAATTGCCTCCTGATAAAGTGGGTTTGGTTTGGGCACCCGCCCATTGGCATTGGGCATGCGGGCTGCTGGTCCAAACATGCGGCCACTGGTCAGGGGTCGCTGTTGGCAAGTCAGAAGTCGTCGAACCAAGGGGGGGTTGTTGACAGACGTGTGAAAGGCGTTTCCTCTCGTGAGAGTCAGCAGTCTCCTGTCATGTCTTCTCTTTTGTCCCCCATCTCTCTCCATACCTCCCTCCACCCCCCTCCTCTTGTCCAATGTAGCCTACATCCACTCCAACCAGATCATGGGATGGGGAGAGAAAGCCATTGAGATCCGCTCCGTGGAGACGGGACACCTCGACGGAGTTTTCATGCACAAGCGAGCTCAGCGACTGAAGTTCCTCTCTGAGAGGAATGACAAGGCAAGTTAACTCTATGCGTTATGACTCTCTGAGCTGTTCGGATCTGAACAGCTACAATAACTTACTGGACAGCTACAGTATATGTGACCATTCAAAGCGAAATCAGTCGTTTTGCGCACAACGTTATTTTGAGAAAATCAGCAATAACAAACTTCCGGGTTAAAATGTTGAATTTCACGTTTTTGCATAATTCGACTGTATACAGTCTACTACAGTTTCATATCGTGAACGCATTTCACGGAAAAACATACGTTTTGACTGTTAAACCTGGCGAAGATTCAACACATTTGCTGTCATTCCCGTTGTGCACGCGCCGCTTAAAAAGGTGATTTCTCCTCTTCTGGCATATCGTGACAGGAGAACCATGTCAACTTTGGATGCAGTTATCTTAGTGATAGTTTGTGTAATACCCTCGATATACATGTCGTTGGAAAGCTTAGTTTATGGCCGTTCACGTGAGCACAATAACTTAATTTAATACATTTTACCGAAACGATTGGTTCCGCTTTACAGGGTCACATATAGCTTTAATCCTGTGGTAGCAAAGGTACATAGCTGGGTGTTCCAACCACAACATAAAGCACCATTGCCTCACCAAAACATGTCCCTTCATATAGCATAAATAGTTGTCCAGTCCCAGTAACTCTCCTTCCTCTTCTCTCCTTCAGGTCTTCTTTGCCTCCGTCCGTTCAGGAGGCAGCAGCCAAGTTTTCTTTATGACCCTGAACAGAAACTCCATGATGAACTGGTAAATTGTCATCAGCCATCACCCCATCATCATTAACAGTTGTTGATGTAAGGCAGTTTGAGAAAACGTGAAGGAAAAGCGGAAAAGAAAAGAAATGGAAATCACGGTTTATAAAGAACAATTAAGACTAACATGAGGATGACATTGTAGTCCACCATGAGCAGCATAATCTTTCCAGAAAACCCATCAGGAGAGCATATTATGAGTCAGAAAATCAGTTGGAAGGAGATTCAAGATGCCACCTGTCATGGAAGAAAAACCCTTTCCGAACTCCAAAAAGCAAATTCGGCCTCTCTGAGGTTGTCACTTGTGTTTTCCAAACAAATATTTATTTCCGTTTCTTTGGACTTGCAAGAGAACGATGTCCTATGCTTCAAATTAAGTGTCTTTGTGAAAGAAATGGTTTAGTGCAAATAAGATATGACACTTTTACTGCAGTGATATTTTGCAGTAGGGTTGTACAGTTACACCTGAATGATAGAAAGGATATGTGTACAGGGTGGTATGTGTATTAAACTTCAAACTGTCAGAACCTTGTCTGTTGTGAAACACATCACCACCACCATTTTGTTGTAAGGCTTTCCTGAAGTCCTTCACAGTAGCTGTGCTGGAGTGTGTCTGTGAATGTGCATGTTTGAGTGTTTGAATGGGTGCTTTTTATTGGAAAAGCAATGCCACATCACTGGAAAACAAAGATTTTTGGAGAGAAAAAGACTCCGTCATGAGACGGTTTGAGATGTATTTATCATCATAGTTCAATGGTAACTGTCATCCACTGATTCTGGCCTACCCTTTGTTCAACCATTTTCTCCCTATTGGTGTATAACCCTACAATGATCTGCCATGAGATGGGTATATCATGTAACAGCCATGTATAGTAATAGCCAAAAAAGGAAAGTTGGAATCAGGTGAACTGTGAGTATATTCTCAGTTCTCCAGTAGATGTACATGCTCATCCTACACCTTTCTGAGTTCCTTCCCTCACACCTCGTCATAATCAATGTTCATTTGTGCGTTGAACACAGGGAACCCTGTTACCAAAATGAACCTTCAGTGCAACTGTGACTAAATAGGATAAATGCTGATACTCAAATACGTGCACCAAGAGAGCCTGAACAGAGAATAGCAGTGAGAGCTGTGAGTCTGAAAAAGAAACTACTGAGTCAGAGAATGGAGAGGTCCTGTGTAGAGCTTCCTCCTAACCTACCTCGTTTGTTCTTTTCTGTTCTCCTATCTTTAATGCTTCATAAGACTGCTTTTCCTGAGACAGTAAATGCATTGTCTCTATTCAAAAGATCATGCAATAGTGATCTGAAAAAAAAATTAAACCTTGACTAAAGTTGGATTTGTATCGTTAACAATATTTACAAAGAAGCAGTCAAAATGCAACAATATGTGCATCATATTTTTAATTCCCAATTGCCATGTAAGTTAATCTGTTTGGCCAGAGGAATTGTTTAATTGAATCTAATCAAAGAATGAACATTCGAAAAATTTATGAGAACATCATATGGACCAGGGAAGCCTCTGTGCCAAAAATGATGCTCCATCCAAGAGCCAAAAATACTTTCTGAGAAGACATTTCACTCATGTTTCCTACTCATTAAGAATGAAAGTCAGACAAAATATGAATGAAATTAATTATCAGCTTTTCATCTCACAATATTATATGGATTAAATGTTTTAATCATTTCAAAATAATTCTATTCCTATGTACATTTTGTTTATTTTTTTGTAGTAAAAAAAACTGTGAAAATGGGTGTTTGAGTGAGAAAGTGTGTGTGTGTATATGCGTGCGTGCGTGTGTGTGTGTGTTTGCGTGCCTGCGTGTGCGCTTCTCCACAGGCGCGTTTAAGCATGGGTGGGAGTTCACTATTTTCCCTAACAACACAGGGATATAACAAAAGTCACAGCAACAAAATCTATGGTATGAGGACATTTGTCATTTTCTTTCAAGCACTGCCTGCAATTTGGATTCTGTATTTCTACACTCATTTCTATGGAGTTTTATAATAAGTTTGTTTGCGCTTACTTTGATGAAATCTGGATTAATATCAATAAAAATATGTCAAATGTAAATTGTTGTAATAATAAGTTTAGCTAATTACTAGATTGTCAGAGTTCAAATATTCATGATGGGAATAATTAGACTATCTTTTCTCAGTGGCTGATTTTAACTGTAAAATGCACATAACTGTTATAAGTGAGGACTTAGGTCTTATTAAAATGATTCCAGTATGGCTTATTTATACAGCCACACTGAAATATACTTTAGGAAGTTGTAGGCCTACCTGTTCATACAAGATGGATGATCTGAATGGAGACAATTCATGAGAGTACTGCCTTATGTCAGCATTGAGAAACGTACATTGTGTTTTACCAGAGACTTGACATACACTGAAAACGTATGTCAGTATCTATAGTCCTGCAGGAACTATTCCATTTATCCTGTGACATTCTCCAAAGCTGCATAAAACAGAGCTCTTTCACAAGTCGCAGTTACTGTTGGAGGCTGGTAATGGAATGTTCTTATTCATGCCCTCTCCATTTCATTATGTTATTCCTTTTCATGTCAGTGCAGTGAACAGGGTGTAGCCTACACTTCTCATGTTTATTGAGCACACTCTCTCACTGTAAAAAAAAAATATATATACTTGTGATTGGAAAACTCACACACTGAGGATTCCCCCTTTTTGGTCTGTATTCATTCAAACTGGTAGTAAGAAATGTTCATGAATATGATCCACTGTGTAGAATATTGGTCAAGTTTTGCTTTCCCATCTTAGTTATTGTTCAGTATACATCATCTATCTGGAATATTTTTCCCAACAAACTACAGTGTTACTTTTTTTCTAGACAGGTTATTTTGTATCATTTTATGAGAATAGTTAGTATGTCTGAAAGTGCTATGAAATCTCTATTAGAATGTCAGAGATTATTAAATATCAGTGCTTTATGTAAGGACAATTTATCCGGTTTCAAAGGTTTCACCAGTACTGTAAAATGCTTTCTTCATAATCTCTTTTTATGTCTGCTTCTCCTATAGGAAAATGAACTTATTTGCCCATCTTTTTCTTTTTGTGGTGATGTTACCTTGGTCTTTGGTTTATTTTGCACAAGATTAATATTTATGTTTGAGGGAGGAAGACATTGATAATAAATGGACAACAGATAATGACATAATCTGGGTCCTGCAAAGGTTGGCGTGAACTCTGCATCAAACATTATCATTTAGCAATAAAGTGCACAACTGTTTTACGCAAGTGTTTTTCACTTTCAATTATTTCCCTTTACCTGGATATAAGGGATCATTGTCAAAGCAGTAGCTTCTCGATAATGGTTCCATCATTATCTCAACACCTGTCCATATTTTCCCTCTCACACTTTATTTTCAAAAGAAATTGATAAGACATAGCAATGTTTTTAAATAAATTAATACATTTTAATAAATACATTTTGCCACGTGTTTGTGCTTTGCTTTCTGTGCAGTTCATATTGATTTATTAGTCAAACCCTGACATTGAAAGGTTGATTTCAAAGCCCATCTGCATTTTCCAGAATTGCATAGGCCTAGCCTACATGATTAAAAATAACCTAGATGAACTTTTAAAAACTGCACAAATTTCTCACATAAAAGTTAACTTTCTCTTACATTTTATAGGTCTAGCACATTGGCTGCAGAATCTATGAATTCTTTTTAGGCCCTACCTGCTGATGATATGGCCAGGCCTTGATTTACCCTAAGACCAACCAAAGACAAAGGCCATTCCAAGGCAGTCCTGTTTATTTTATGTTTCAAAATAGGTACTGTTTATAAATACATTGTTGCACATATTTGATGCTATTCGTAACCATGCAATGCAACCAATTTCAGACTTTGTTTAATGTGAACGCCTATCTGCTATGACGCATACTTTACTTTGAAGCACAGCGGAACTCTCCTGTTCAAGTGCGGAAGCTGAAAGGGAGTTGGCCCTCCCACCGCACGAGTTTTGCAGTAAAATTGAGTGCGCTTGCGCATTTACGCTCCTTTTCTCTTGTGCGGTAAGTGTTGCATGGCGCATGCTTCCCTCATCTGAAAAATACTTTCTAATCTTTGTGCCTTTACTGTGAGTAATTGATGACATACGGTACCATTTCATTTCCCCAGTGAAGGGGCATGTTAAAGTTTGCTCCAAAATTGTGATTTCGCCCGTATCTGCCGAAAAGGCGCTTGGGTGCGCGTCCGTTTTTAATATCTGTAGCAAGCTATCTCTGCGATGATAAATGAAAAGCAGGCATGAGGCCTTCCGCGCGCTAGCTGTACTGACTTGTCATGCTAGCTGGTGAACGCATTGGAGTTGTAGCTAACGCAAGTTAGCGAAATGTGGATGCTGTTAATTGATGTAACGTAAACTTTTTATGCCGAACAATTTGTACTCCTTTATCGTGCTTTATGTGTTATTGACTTGTATGCGTATAGTATAACAAATAACCAGGCTTAACTTTCGTTCTACATTGAATGGAGTAGTCTCTTTGGAGTCTAGTCTAGCGCATGTTCAGGCACCGTAAACTAACATTAGCCAAGCTGGCTAGCATTAGCTAGCTTCACTTAGCCCACCATGTCGCGTTGGTATCAGGGAGCTAGCTACTAGAGTAATTGGCATTTGAGAAATGGCAACTGTCTTGCTTTTGTCCAACCATTTCTTAAATATGTTTAGCTCAAAGTAGTGACGTGTGTGAATGGCCGAATAAACTAATTGAAAAGCCTATTTAAACGTGGCTTTCGGTGTTTGCAAGAACTCTCTAAGTTAGCAGGTTTGAATTGATGGCCACCTAACGTTAGCTCCTTCACTGACCACTGAGTAACGCGAGCTATTTAGCTGGTAATGAGTTGTAAGCAGTGGATGCTCAATTTGTTGTTTTACTGGTCACAAACATACTCCTTCACCGTCACTTGTAGTAGAGCTATAATTGATCACTTTAGTTGAATTGACCATCGTTTCTGTGTTCATCAGTGAGTCACAGCCACTCTTGGCCTAGCTTGTCCTACCTAATGTGCGCTGTTGGGTTGTGCCATAGCAAAACATTGAGTTTATTAGGGAAGAGCATGATCATGTTTTCGTTTTGACTTAAATAAATCGGCCGTTCTTATGGCTTCAATATAGTTTATGATGGTAGTTTGTGTTGACATGTCAACTGTGTGGTACCTGATTAAATTTGTCATGATGCGGCAAGTTACAGAGAAGGACAACTTTCCGCTTCCCTACCCAAAACCTCGGGGAAAACGGGGACACGTGGACAGATCGCTAACATGTTTTCATTTCTTCACGCTTTGACAAGTCTTTGTTTATCGGTTTCTGGTAGAGCAGTGCTCTTAAACTTGAGTCCTGAGGTGTTCCCTTTACCTAAGATGCCTGGTGAACTTAAAACTGATCTTTTTCCTACTCAGCTGTGATTTGTCTTGGTTTTCTATGTACCAACAACTAAGCCACAAGCCCATTTCACTCCTACTCACGCATTTCCTTATTTTTTTTTCCAGTTCATCAAAACAACCCCATAATGTCAGACCCAGATCTTGATTTCACAACTGGCGATGCCGGGGCCTCTGTCACCTATCCCCAGCAGTGCAGTGCTCTGCGTAAGAACGGATTTGTGGTGCTAAAGGGACGCCCTTGCAAGATTGTTGAGATGTCCACCTCCAAAACTGGCAAGCATGGTCACGCAAAGGTAAAATGCTTGTCTCATCATGGAGTTTCTCTTTTTTTTTTTTTTTTTTTTTGCCTGATTAAGTGTACTTAACGTCATTTCTGTCTTTTTAGGTTCACATGGTTGGTATTGATATATTCAACGGCAAGAAATATGAAGATATTTGCCCCTCCACCCACAACATGGACGTGCCCAACATCAAGAGAAATGACTTCCAGGTTGGTCCTCAAAAAATGTTTTGTACAGTTTTATGTTATGTTTATGGGATTTGGCAGACACTTGTCCCAAATGACGTACAAATAAAACAGTACAATTGTTAATTGAACAGTCTGACCAAGTTGGTCACAAGTTGGTCAGACTGCATTAGGGAGAATGGCAATAACACACTATTAATTCAGTCACGAGCCTGATGAAAATAAAGGACTAGCAAATAAATGGTAATGTCCATTCAATCATAATAACAATGGGCATGGTAAGGCTACACATTGAGGTGAAAACGATGAACGTCAATTCAGTCAACAGCCTAATCAAAATAATACCATAATATACAAACTTGAATGTACCCTTGGTTTGTTGTGCAAGAATTAACTTGACTTGTCAATAAAGAAAAAGCATGCATTTTCAGCTCAATTTAAAAGCAGTTAGGCCTCTACCCTTTGCAGTCCAAGGGTTTAGTTTTGGACTCTGGCTGTTCTAAAACCAATGAACCTTCTGCATGTTGATCCAGTACTTCACTCGAAGGCTTATTCACACTCTTACCCCTCCTGCAGCTGCTCTCCATCACAGACGGCTTCCTGTCCCTTCTGATGGACAACGGTGAGGTTCGTGAGGACCTCCGTTTGCCTGATGGTGATCTGGGAAAGGAAATTGAAACCAAATGCGACAATGGTGAAGAGATTCTGGTAAGTTTTTGGGCCCCTTTTGCTTTGGTCTTTACATTTATAATTACTTATTTTTAGTCTTTGTTTTGTTGTCCTCTGCTTGTGTCTGTTGGTTTTTGGCATGTCAGTCCTAATGCAGATTCTTTAATTTAATGAAAACGTTATTGTAATTTGGAATTGAACTGGAAGCCTTAAGGTTGTTTTGGAAGGTAGCGAACTAGGAATTCCCAAGGAAAGTCACTCCATAATGGCTTTTTGGGGGGGTACAATTTGGACAGGGTGCAAACACTTTCCTCAGACTTCATCCACCCCAAGTTTTTGTTTTTAACACAATTCCCTTTTAAATGTTTAACGGTCAAGACAGCAGGCTTGCAACTTAGAATCTTGTCCGGTGAGGGGACGATGTACACCTGACGTGTTTTGCGTAACCATTCACACAAATCACATGACTATGCAATTATCAGCAATGTAGAGTGTATCTGCCAAAAACAGCAAGGCTAGTAAAGCAGTTATTTTAGTCTCCCTGTTGCACCCATTGTTGACAGGCTAGTAGTAGTGGAAGTCAAACTCTTGCAGTCTTGGAATCAAGAAACTTCAGACTGAAGGTTCAATCAGAAAGGGGAACATGGGGTTTCTGCATAACTTTCAGATTGCAGATGTACTGTTTACATTAGAACACAATGTTTACCGACAGCGTTAAAGTCATTCTGTTTCATGAGCTTAAATGCCAGTTGTGTAGTTGATGGGCAGGTGTTTTGGACTCAAACTGAATATTGGGAATGTAACCTTAGGCTGATCCGTGAGCCTGTCCTATAAGTCCATCCTGTTGTGCATCCGTGGGTTGAGACATCAGCTTAACAGGACTTGAGTGCTGTCAACATTGCTGATTTGCTGATATTTTGAATCGTTGTCCATAAATGGAAACTAAATTTGGAATAGCACAAAGTTTAAACACCCACAGCTCAAATCTAGTGTATGAATTGAGATTTTTGCCCCAATCTTAGTCCCCAGTCTCATCAGTCTTGACATTTTGGTGGTGAAAGGATGGAATGTCCTGGTCATAGTCGTCTTGCTGTGGCAATGAAGCGAAACCTGTGGATTATCCGACTTTGTTTATTTTGTGCTAACTTGGTGATCTACATGGATGTTTCAAACAGTAAGCCAAAAATCCAGCCCTTGGTCCCAAATGATCAGTTAATGTATCCATTAGTGCTCATTCTATGGTAATAGTTAAATAGCTAAAATTAGTTCTTAGAACATCATTAGTTCTGGCCAGTGCAATGCTTTTGTTAAAGGCATAGTTGTTCAAGTAGTGCTTGACTACGACATGAGTCAAGTGTCAAGGTGTACAGCTTTCAATACAAATTTTTGATTTATGCTTATTTTGTGCTTCGTAGGTTTAGCTTTAGGCTTAGCATCAGCAGTACTGTTGCAATGCTGGATTTAGAGTGGGTGTGTCATTGAGCTGGGAATTGTATCTGCATAGATGTGCACAAACCTTAAAGCCTAAGGAATGGATGAATGAATGGATTTGTCAGTAAATTGCCCTTCTCTCTTCTACAGGTCAGTGTGCTGGCAGCCATGGGCGAAGAGGCTGCGGTGGCCATCAAGGCCATGAACAGCAAATAAGAGGAGGGACTGGGCTGCTCGGGCTGCAACATGATCCACTATAACATTGGTTTTATTCTAATTGTCACCAAAGCTATGGCCTTCACCAACAACCTCAAATCATTTTGTCGTGATTAATTCATTTTTTCTTCTCCTTCCAATACTGTGCTGGACTTTTTAACAACTTTTCACGTTGGATTGGTTGGCATTCTGCCGAATCACTGAGGTTTCGTTTTTATTATTCTTTTACTCAAGCTTTTATTTCACATTTTCTTTGGTCATTCCTTTGTTTTGCCTTTGAGATGTTATTCTTGCCACTTACATTCCTGAATGTTCAGAAAATAATGGGATCCAGTTTTTGTATGATTATTTTTTTTATATTACTTAGAATGAAGAGAGCAGAATCTATGCCTTTTGGGGGGGAATATGAATTTGAGTTGGAGAGGAGGAGTTATGGTGACCACCCAAATTTCATATTCCCATCTCTGGGTGCCATACTGTTTCCTAACATGGTCTTTGCCGTGTAGGCGCTGAGGTCATTTGCCCAAGATCAATGCCTTTCCTAAAGTGACATGCTGGGATGGTGAAAGTTAGCACTTAAAGAACAGGCTTTGAATACCACCAAGAAACATTTCAGATTACTAAAGAATAAACACAAAGAAAAAAAGGAAACTTCAGTGATTTCTCTTCTAAATGCCAGTCTGTGTTGTATAGAAGTTGAAGGGATGTGATGGCCATGCGCAAATACCTCTGTACCACAATAGCCGCCAACTTGTTTGGCTGTCATTGGCAACCTACAATAAAGTGTTGAAGCCTGTATCTGTCTCCTATAATAGGTAGGCTTCTCAACGTTGTGTAAACAACTCTTTTTCAGTAAGGTTCTTTCAGGGGGACTCTGCTCTAAGGGGTGGTGTGGTTTAAGTTGGAAATTTATTTTGTTCACTCGAGGCCTTTGTTACCTGACTGGAGATGGCAAAAAATAAAGAAACTAGAAATAATTCAATTCTCTTGTATTTGTGTAGTAGTATAGTGTTAGTAGTTAGATATGTAAATCATAAATGTGTCAGCATTTATGTGGCCTTACTATAACTAACTTTGGGTTACTTCTCTACTGAAGGTACTTTTGAGATGTGTCCAAGGTCCTTGCTCAGTTCATCCTTTGAGGTTTTACTATTCAGTAGATGTGTCAAGCCCTGGGAATTCACCTGATTGTCTTGATCTTCCTGCTGGCCATTCAGCCAAATGCTGAGCGATATGGCTGTTGGCGGAAGGTGTTCAATTTGATCCATTGACTAAATGCGACCCGTCAGTAAAGTTCCAGATGTGCTTCAGCCTACTGTTTAACAGGCCACTGTTGTATGTTTTACAACAGTAATTTCTTTCTTTGGGTATGGCTTTCCTGTTTTATATATGTACACTTAAGTTGGAGGTTGTCTTGGATACACCTCAGAGTAAGAATGCACATGGAATGCCCTGGAATATGGACATTTAATATTTTTTACTTTCAGAGATATTTTTTTTCTCCAGTTGATAATCCCAGTGACTGCAGCTGTCGAGTCGTAACACCCAGTGGCACACATTCAGTTTCCGTTCCAACTGAATGTATAGTTTAGAGGGGGAGAACCAGCTTAGCAGCTGTTGTACAGTCCAGTGGTGTCAGCTTGGAGCTCTGTTGAAGCCTGGGTGCCAATTTGTGCCCCACCCTGCATTGCCTGACTCAGGCTTGCCGACACAGTGGCGTAAAGATGAGTCATGCATCTGGCTGTCTCTACCCTGCCCCATTCCTCACAGCAACAGTGTCTGTGCATAACAATTACAATGCATTCCTAAGCCTTTGTGTGTGCATGTACAGTCAGAGTGAACTCCAGTGCTGACCTCTGGCCCGGACAGAAGGCTCGTAAAATGAACCTGATACTGATAGATCTAAAAAAAAAAAAAAAAAAAAATGAAATCAAGAAGCTGCATGTCTTCAGTATAAAGTTGCATTTGATGTGTGTAATGACATTAGAAAGTGAGTTTTCTTAGCAATATGAACACATCAGGTTTGTCCAGAGAGTCTTCGCAGTGCGCACTGAACAACAGTGAAGGTCTAAATGACAGCCAAAGCAATAGCTTTCACATGTCCTTATCCCTTGACACCACGGCTATCAGACTGGAGACGCTCTAAGGGTGTGCACAGCGCTTTCCCGCCACCCTTAAAAAAAATCATTAGACTCTTTATGGCTGCAAAAGTGGCGTTGAGTGTTTATTTTTATTTTAAAATATAATGGCGTTATCGTGTTTTAGGCATACGCCGCTTAAATTAGGCTAAGTATGCAATTATATCCTGTCAGCACGTCAAGGTAAACAGGTAAAATGATTAAAAGCTTGGGCAGAATAGCCTATAGGCCTACAGTTTGGTTAATACCTGAATCCTTAAACGCATAGCCTACTTTGCTCTGTGTAAACTACATTTTTTATTTTTCTAGATTATTCAACACTATTTACGTGGAGGAAAATAAATATAATAGGACAAGCATTATGTTCTATTTTTTTCTATTCGACACCAATTGTTTAAGCATGTCCTTAATGCATGTGGAATTGCTGTCTTCTGCCATGGTACAGTTGTATATAGGCTATATAGGTAAATATAATATTTCAAATGAATGTTAAATTATTTGAAAATATGCAAACAATTTGTAGTGGATCAAAACATTCAACAGACCTACAACATTTAGCATTTAACCTATTTGTAGAAACAATGATGGTTTGTAAGTTACAATATAGCCTAAATTATTTTGCCTACATTTTCAGGAGGAGGCCTACATTTTCCAATCTTCTGTTTTACAGAACCTATAGCTTAAGTCAACCAACCACAGTAGAAATCCAGGTCTCCTGTCCTCTGTTAGCATATCCTCTACAAGCAGTCCTCTTTCCCTGTCCCTACATTTCTTAAGTGCTGTTGTATTTTTTCAAATTCCTGAGCTTCAGCTAATTTCTGCTTTACTTTAAGTGAATCCAAGTTCACTACTGATGATCCTAAAACTATTTTTTACATTTTTCAACAGTTACAGTTCAAATTTCACTTTCACAAAACCAAGTCTCCTTACTTTGATAAAGTTCAGCTACATCAGCCCAGCATCCAGCAACGATTACATTTCTTAAGTGCTGTTGTAATTTTCCGAACTCCTGAGCTTCAGCTAACTTCTGCTTTGCTTTAAGTGGATCCAAGGCATGAGATGATCCTCAAAATCCTCCATTTCTCAACAATAAGTTCAAATTTCACTTTCACAAATCCTAGTCTCCTTACTTTTATAAACTTCAGTTAGGCTACATCAGCCCAGAATCCAGCAAAGGATGAAATTGGCTGAAATAAAAAAACAACTGCTGTGACACTAACTTTGGAAAGATGATCAGGAAACGTAAAAATGGATGGGATCACTTCTTCCCTTACATGGACCGTCTGTCCAGTCATGTCAAAATCCTCAGGTTTAAAATGACAGCTGCAGAGCAGTGTTGCTGGAGTAAACCTCTCTCTCTCTCTCTCTCTCTTCTCAGTGCTGCTATGCCTTGCGCCTGAGTTTGTCAGTTGGAAATCTACACACAAAACAAACCCTCTTTAATTTTGTAACGCAAATAGGTAAAGGGTGAAAAAGGTGTGATAGTTGCATGGAAATGGGGACATGCTAATCTGGGAGAAAATGTTTAAAGATATTTTTTTAAAAGTAAGTTAAAACACACACACACACACACACACACACACACACACACACACACACTTTTTAGTCACTATTTTTACTTTTCAGAATTTTTGGTCAACGACTCCCGGGACACAGAAATACTACATGAGCTAGTCCAACCACTGTGTGGTATTGCCTCCCCCCAACAAAAACATGCTGCTTTAAGAACCTTCTGTTGAGATGTTCTGCACTGCACTAAATTTGTAGCCTAGAAATCTAGATGCACCCTAGCGGCAAAAATATTTTTTGCCTAGCGGGATGGTCTAGGGTCGCACCGTTAAGGCCAAGCCTGCGTTCGACACCAAGTTAGTCGGTCCAATCAGAACACTCTATCTGTGTACGGAGTCCTTGAGCTCACCTTCAGCTTCCGATATTGATGCCATAGGGCTGGACCATGCGTCCTCGATCGACGAGTTGGGTGTGAGACCGTGTTGCACAACCATAGAGAAAAACGAAAGATGGATGAGGCTAACGAAGCGCGCTCGTTTGAAGCGTGCTCGCTTGCTCGTTTGGCTTTGGAAGAGTTATACTTGGGCTTTTCTTTGAAGGTTGAGCAGAAATAAGCACTCAAGTCATTATTTTTAAAGAAGGATGTATTTGCCGTTTTCCGCCCGGCTATTGGTCACAAATGCTGGCCTATTACGTGCAGAGGCAGTTTGAAAGACAACTGTTCATCCCATCCACAGGCTTCAGCTCTGTGAATGGTCCGACCCCTGTATAGTTTGGCTTGCCAGGCTACTAAATTTGATTATCCTGGCAGCATTTTAGTGACTGTATACCAGTGTTGTAGTCAAGTCACTATGAATCGAGTCCAAGTCTAGGTTCGAGTCTCCAGTGTTCAAGTCCGAGTCAAGTCCAAGTCATTTAAAAAAAAAATCCGAGTCAAGTCCGAGTCGAGTCCACTACTCATCCGAGTCAAGTCCGAGTCGAGTCACTATTGATTCAAGTCTAGTCCCTATTGGTCAAGTCGAGTCCGAGTTATGGCTAAGAGTTGTCTAAAAGCGTATTGGTATTGCGCAACCACAGTACACTAAATGGAATCGTAATGCCTTGGGTCATTTCAGACAAACAGGCAAACAGATAGTAATTATTTGCGCACCGCAATGTCGCAGGACAGACTATGTGACTGCTAATGACATATTACAATTATAGCCTAATGACATAAAAAAAAAATCGAGTCTATGTCTCAATTTCCGAGTCCTGATAGTCTAAATGTACGAGTCAGAGTCCAAGTTCGAGTCATTCGGTGCTCAAGTCCAAGTCAAGTCACGAGTCTCTAAATTTAGCTAAAGACTCGAGTCCTGGACTCGAGCACTACAACACTGCTGTATACCCATCGACCTGTAGGATGTGGTGTTTAGCGAAAGATTGACCGCATGGGATATTGAGAAATATCTTTGCAGGAACGTCTGTTTGTGTGTGCTGTCTGTTATTCACATCTCAAACCAATTACATTTATTTCAACAGGTGTCTTGCTATGGTCACGAGTAAGTGCAGTAGCAAGTGTGGCATTGTTTGTATAAGTAATGCAAAATATATCGGTAAATAAATATATTGGTAAAATTGGCTCCCGTAGCCTCCCCCGTCTGCAGGCTTGTGTGTTAACCGCATATCTTTCGAACCATTCCTGGGATTGATTTCAAACTTGGCAGGTGTCTTGCTTCAGGTACAAGCAAGTGCAGTGTCAAGTTTGACGTTGTTTGGTTAAGAAATGCAAAAGATATCATTAAATATATTGGTATAAGAGGCACACATTGGGTTTCTTTGCTCTAGCCACTCCCCCTCTCACACAGCACAGTGTGGGCCCATAGACAGGAGGGCACTGAATCAGGGCATAGCATGGGTCAAGATGTTTGGATGATTATCATGTCTGACGTCAACAATAAAAACTGCAGAAAATGATCCTGGTATGCTACCCAATCTAATAGTCACATAGTGCAGTTATAGCCGACAGAGGGCCGTGAAGTCAATGCAGAAGTAGGCTATCGTTCACCCTGTTACGAGTTGATGAACCGCTGAAATGATTTTGGAAACATTATTTTAATGAACAACTCTTTAGTGTTGCTTCAAGGGGAGGTGGACAATTAGTGTAATTCCCCAAATGGTGGAATATCCCTTTAAGAAATAACAATCGAGCAGAACAGTTCATAACAACAACATATTGTAAAGACAACATCTCACCTGTGAAATGTTATAATTTTTTCTTTACTTTTCACATTTCTTCTATAATTAGAAGAACCAATTAGCCTAGCACAAAAGCCTGGCATCATTTGAGCTGCTCAGGGGCTGGTTCAGATCTAGAACTCCAAATGACTGGAGTGAAGAAGCACATTCGTGAATGAATTTACATTGTGCGGAAGGCCAACATGTATTATGCAGCCTAATTTGCGCGGCTCTCGACGAAATGGAACGAGCCTACTCTTTGGTGCTTTAAGCTCCTCCTATGACAACGTAACTTCCTTTTCCTCTCTCCTCTCGCTGAAATGGCGCCGGTAAGATTTTCTTGTGGCTACTTGGTCATGTAATAAATGTATTTAGACGTGATGTTATTGCTAAGCAAAGAGGAGTAATACACACGGTAATAGTGTATGTGCGGCTATACGTTGTACCACCAATTAAACGCGAATAAATCAGCCGTACGGAAAGTCGGTCCACATTAACATGACACGTGGGACTTCAGGGCTATCTGTTACTGTGTTGCCGCAGCTACATTCACGCCAAGTCACAAAGAATAATGTCATGGACCTAGAAAAGAATGCCTTAGGAGAAACTATTTCTTCCGTTCAGAGTAGTAGGCTATGAAACTGACATGAATGAATAAACATAGACATTTCTGTAATGGCCTTTCAGAGTCATAGTTGTGTAGAGTCCTGTGAATTGTTTGTAACTACCGCTCTGGTGCCTATAATTACACAGAAAAGACAGATCGTCAAGACTACTACCAAGAAAAGCAAGAAGGGGGCTTCTTGGAAATACACCCTTGACCTCACACATCCAGTTGAGGATGGAATCCTTGATTCTGCTAATTTTGTAAGTTTTTTGGATGTTGAGTTGTTAACAGCTGTCATGTATTAAGTGATTACACATCTTGATTGTTTAAACATTCATATGACTTTAAATTAATAATAATACAAAAATGGAGTGTGCATTGGTACATGATTAACCTGGTCTGCTGACTAGGGTCCCCTTCCCTAGTTGAAAGCCTAGGGTTATCTTCCCTAGTGTGGTCATGTTTCCTTGTACCTAACAGGAGATCTTCCTGAAAGAGAGAGTGAAGGTCAATGGAAAAACTGGTAATCTGGGAAATGTAGTCCAGATTGCACGCCTGAAGAATAAGATCAATGTCACATCAGAAAAGCAGTTCTCCAAAAGGTGAGATTCCATCTAGTTGAAATCTAATGTTCAGTATATTATTTTCATTATGTCCACACTGAAGGACCAGCTACTTAAACATCTACACATTTTCAGGTACCTGAAATATCTCACCAAGAAGTACTTGAAGAAGAACAATCTGCGTGATTGGCTGAGAGTGGTGGCTTCGGACAAGGAGACGTATGAACTGCGCTACTTCCAGATCAGTCAGGAGGATGACGACGAGTCTGAGACCGAAGATTGAAGCTGAAGCTTTTTACAGCCAGGCGATAGTTGACTGTGATGGCACATAAGACCTGAGGTGTTCACACTGTAGCCTGACATTTGTAAATAAAGATGGTTATCTGACACATCATCTGGATCTCCCGTATGGTCTTTATCTTGGTCTGGTTGTCTGGAGGGATTTAATACCCTTTATATGGTCAATTTGGGAACATATGACCCCTTTGTTGTACAGAAGTAAAAATTAATATCTGTTAATCATTATGAATGGGTACTCTTATTTTAGTAACCAATACAGAGTTAATCTCAGATTAGAGATTAGATCTAGATTCAGACCTGATACAAAGCAATGGAAGCCAATATCCACTACATAAACATCTATGTATCAATGCTCACATGGTTTAGTAAGGGAGTATAGAATGCATATCTATATCTTAAACAGAATGTTACCATATATGGCCATCATGGTTAAACTAGCAACACAGATGTTACTTAAATTCCAAGTGAGATGTAACAGGCAGATATTTAGAACACTGCTATAAAATGTTGGACTGAGTTTTTTGATAATCTTGATTAATTCATCTTGTGTTCGTGGTGATATATCAGTTGACAATCAGCTGATCAACCATGATGCTGTGCCATACCAGTTTCTCTGGCATGGTTCCCTTACTGCAGTAATGGGCTTCCTACAGCTAAGCAACACCTAATAATGTTACTCCCCCATGTTTCACACTTAATCAGGGAGTGTTAAGTATTTCCTTGACACATTAAAGTGTTTATCACAATGCTCATCAGGGAAGTATTAATCAATGCATCAAGCATTGTCCCAATAGAGTGAGCCTTCTGATCCTTTTGGGTGTCCATGACTTGTTTGTTTATATAATAATGTTTATGTTTATCCACATGCTTCTTGGGACTGGGAATAGTAATGACACTGACTGGAGAGATTAAATTCATGTCTTCTACAAATTCTGCATCTGTAATGAAATGCCTGAAACAGGATACATATTGTACAAGGGAAGTATGACAAGGGTGAGATGTTTCATTCTATTTTTCCATTGGGAACCTATAATGCCCTCAGCTGTTGATGGAAATGTGTTGATGTTCTAATTACTCCATGTCATGAGGTGTTGAACCCTGCACTTTTGAACTGTCTTTTGTTTTCTTCTCCTTTGATCATGGCATGATCACCTGATTCAGAATAGAGAGGTTGGATTAAATCTTATCAGCAGTAGAAACTCCAGCCCAGCAGCCAAAGATAAACCGTTTAAGTGAAGGACTACCCTATGACTATGCAAATGATTGTGGTGTAATAGTTGGTGAAAAACAGTATAAATACAGTGTAGGCTACCTTTAGGCAAGCACAACATACTCAGTCTTGCCTGTTTACCAGACAGTCAAACGTGAGGCTCCGGAGATGTTGACAACTGCTGGAAGAGAAGCGGAAGCGATGGCATGGTCCAAGGCCAGGACCAAGAGTGAACGGTTTCAGGCCACCCTGGCTGGCCTCCTTGAACTGGAGGTCCTCAGAGCCAAGCACAAGCAAATGGTGGAGATGGCGCTGGGAAGCAGCAACCATAGGGCTAAACCCTCACAGGACGTTCGTCCGGGATCCTACCAGTACTGGCTGGATGGGAACTCATCTAGGCTGAGATTGACCCGCAGTCTTTCGGAGGAGA
Source organism: Sardina pilchardus (assembly GCF_963854185.1). Taxonomy (NCBI): domain Eukaryota; kingdom Metazoa; phylum Chordata; class Actinopteri; order Clupeiformes; family Clupeidae; genus Sardina; species Sardina pilchardus. Next base: position 15,152,182 of record NC_085012.1, read on the forward strand.
CCTTCGATGACTTGGAGAGATGCGAGACGGCTCAGAGCTGGTCAAGGCACTCCTCGGAGGACCTTCTTCTAGATAGTGTAGGCCATAGTGATGAAGGCCCGGGGCCAAGGGTGCAGCATGCTGCTGCTGCTTGGGACGACAGCAGCTCCAGGGCCAGCTCTGGGTTCTGTGAGGACGACATGAGTGAGATGTGCAGCGAGGACGCGGACGTCAGTTTCCTCTCGAACTCGTTCGCCCCTCTGTTCGCTCAGAATGCCCCTGAGGTTAGCGGAACTCTGAGGCCCATTGCGATGAAGAGGGCCGAACAGCACAGGGAGGTCAGAGACGACGGCGCTGCCAGCAGCTGCAGTCAGGAAGTTATCCCACAGGACGGCTTCTTCTTGGTGGCCAGCCTGTACCCAGACTCGCGCTGGCCGGACGTGTCGGAGATACTGCAACCGCAGGTGGTCCTGGAGTCTAGGTACCGCTCGGACTTGCGCTCCCACCAGGGGGCCGAGGTTTATCGCTACCCCAGCCCGCTGCATGCTGTGGCCCTGCAGAGTCCACTCTACGCTCCTCGGGGTCCCATCAACCTGAACAGGAGCTTGGAGCGTAGCACCTTGAGGCCTGGGTTGCGGCCGGCCTCTGTCTATCTCTGCTCACACTTTGACTTCGTAGGGATCAACTCCGAGTGTTTACCCACCAGCATGTCCTTGGTGCCCCCAGGGCGGGCTTGTCAAATGCTTCCCCGAGTTCCCTGTGAGAAGCACAGGCTGGAGATACTTATCACACGGCTGGCAAAATGCAGCCAACATCTTAAAAATCAGCCACCCGTGCCAAGGCCACAGAGAGGCAACCCAGCATCCAGCCTTCATCGCACGTGCTCCATGGGCAAAGGAAGGATTTTGGACAGTAAGCATAAAGCCCTGAAGAGAGGTGAGAAGACGAACACAATGTCAGACTGTACCTCAGTGTCTTCCCCTAGGACCCTCCAGAATATGAAGAGAGCCATGTGTACCAACCAGAGTGCTGGCGCGGCGAGAGGAGATGCTGACACAGAACTGCTGTCTAATGCTCCAGATGAGGAATGTGTTGGTGTCTCAGGCAGCAAGAAATCGAGGGAAGCACAAGACATGGACAATCAGGAGGAGCAGGCATCACCTGGAATAGGGATTTTCTCCCCTGGGTGCACTAGGAGAAGGTCCTCTGTTGTGTCTGAACTACCCGTGGAACTGGCCAGCTTGAGGGTATAACATCAAATGGCCAGCACTCACTGATCAGTCATTCAAGATTAATTTTGGTCATGCATAGGCCTAGGTACAAGGATTACAACTTTGACGTGTATAGGCCTAATTGTAATTTTGATCTGTGGATAAGGCTAAGGCCTTTCTTGTGTGTGACTGATCTGGAATAAAATTATTATTTTTAATCAAAGAATGGTCACTGACTCAAGTGTGTATGTCTGGTATAGGGAGAATAGTTTTCTTCCTTTGGTGTGTTACCCATCATCATCAATATGAATGGAAGCTTAACACCTGCCATATTAAGGGAGTGAGCACAAATAAAGTCATTTACAGATGAAAAATAAGAATGCGAAATTGAAAAGAACAGGAAACCTTAATTTGCATCGATTTCACCAGGCTTTCACCAGGAATAAATCTCGAAAAGAAGCCAAACAACAACGACAGAAGTGGTGAATCATAAGCCTTGGCTCCATCCTCGGCTCGTTTTCTACGTTACTGAAAATTCTTCTTCATCCACCAGGTGTCATCAGAGATCATTTAATTTGCTGGAAATAATCTGGTTTTAGACGTTTAGCATCTTCTACCAAGGCTTTGAAACGCATTCAACATTTCCGTGATCATATTAGGCAAGACCACGGCGTCACAATGTGTATCAATTCATGGGTTTCATCAGGTCCCTTTCCACAGGTGTATTAATCAAGCACCATGCAGTCTGCATTGATAATCAAGGTGCTTGATTCTATACACCTGTGGAAAGGGACCTGATGAAACCCATGAATAAAGTGATTTTTCATGTTGAGCAACAACCTTCCTGTAGTAGGCTATGATGACACATATGGTAGGCCTAGGATATTTAATGCAACACACGTGAAGAAGCTGACAGGAATATTTTATCCTTTTTGCTCAATAGCAAGTTTTTATAGCGAGAAGAGACGTTTGTTTATTTTGCCCTAAGGGAGGAGAGCGAGATGTTCTCACATCGGTGCCTTTTCATCTATTTGGAGCTGAAACTCTGCAACCATGGGGATGCATGCTACTCTCCAAAATAAGCAGTGATACAAGAATGCCTACAATCTGTTTTCTCTAGTGGCTAGGAGGAATTTCACAACTGAATGGGAAGAATTAAGTCCCTTCATATGTTTGACAAGGAACAGACAAATTAATTATTCAAAAACTCTTCAGTGACTTTATGGCAAACATGTAATGTGTGCATTCTTGTCAAGGGCCTGGTTCTTATTTAGACTTGGATGTACTACTTTTCTGAATCTGCTTTTTATATTCATACTATGATGGCTTTTTATTAATGATGTAATTCCATACCTATGGATGTTTTGTTATGTTTATTTTGTCTTGAAAGTGAGTGTGTTATGTTTTGTGTGGGTGTGTGTGAGAGAGAGAAAGAGAAAGAGTGAGTGAGCGAGCGTGCATGTGTGCCTGCCTGCCTGCCTGCCTGCCTGCCTGCGTGTGTGAAAGAGTGTGTGAGCACCTCGGCACATTTAAGTAGACAGGTTGACGGAGACCACACCAACTCCTCAAACCTGAAATAAGGAGGTGAGTTCATATGGAGCACAGATGTAACTGTTTTGACTGGGCTCTTAGAAGATCCTTAGAAGAATTCCAGCCTTTCAATCTACCAAGTTGATATATAATATTATAATATTGTATATATAATTTTACATCGAAGATGTTTGCATATTGTTCTGCATATTTGCATATTGTTTGAACCGAAAACAGTGAAAAACATCTTTCACAGCATTTTCAATTATTGCTAACATCTGTAGAGTTGATGTACAGAATCTTTTGTCAGTTGTGCCAGTTTTGTAATACTGATACATATATATTTAGTCTCAACCCCCCTCTATATAGCACGGTCTGAAACTGTCTCATCGGCTGCCCACTGACGCCACCAGATTCAGACCTTGTAAAATGTTTACTTCAAAGAGCCCCACCTGTTCCATGCCAGCTGTCAGAACCTCTTCTGCCTCTTCAAGAGAAGTCTGGGAGGCACACAATAATTCATCCTTCCACATTTTTTCCACAGACTTCACTTGGGCCCTAACTCTTAAAAGGCCAGCTCTCGGGCATCACCCCAATTCAGATGTTTTTGAAGGAAGGTAAACACTGGGGGGATTTGTGTATTTCAGTTCTCGTCACCCTGCTGAGGGCCTATCTCAGTATACCAGGCTTCTCCTGGACCACAGGAAAATAGCTGAACTCTAACTGTATTCATCAAAGGAGAATTTATAATCTGCTCCTGTCTGATACGATTTTAATCAAAAAGTCTCCATGCAATAAATTCAGTGTTGTCAGTTGTAGAACATTAAAGCATAATGCACTTTATGTTTCTGTAACCAGGGATGTAACCTGGGACATCCCCTGCTCTCAGATAACAGGGATGCCCTAGTGATTCCAGATGCATGCCATCTACATGTATATGTTATTTTGTTGCTTTATATAAGGGAAAGAGCGCAGACACTCATATGCCATGCAACTACAACTTTTCTATAGTTGATCAACTATATAACTAATTATTCAAGTTCAAGTACTTACATTTATGGAGTCAGATTAATCATAGTTTCTTGTAATATTTATCACTGCTTCACCAGCATGTACTAATGTTGAATACACGCAACACAACTCTCACCCTGAGGCGTGCCTGGGCCATCCTTTACAAAGTGGCCATTGTAGGTGGTAGCTGCTATTGTTCTCATGAAAACTGCCATTATGCAATACATACTGTATGCCATAAGTGAGATTATTTGACTGGATGTGTAATGCAACAGATAACTTTGTGTTCTAGCAAATTACTACTGAAGATGTAGGCTAATGAAAAACAAAGAATACTACTGTATATGTCAAACAACTTATTATCGGTCTTCTTTTCTGGGAGAATTGTTGCTGCCAGCCTTATTGAAAAGCACTATCCTCGTCCCTCACCCACCCCTCTCTTTCACATCCTGTGTCTGTCTCTGTTATGTGAAAAATCTGCATCCAGTCTGAAAAATGGCCAAAATAAAATAACTGATCATTGCTGTTACTCTCCCAATAGTATGTGATGTGCAAATTTGGGCAATTTTATGGTTAAAACATGTATTCAGTTTCCATCTTTATCAAGTGCATGTATATATATTTATCTATACTTATAATTGTTTATACATTATAATAGCCTACTTAGTTTATGAAAATAAAGAGCTGCTAGGCTCCTTCATGATCAATTGTCCTCTTGTCTGTCCTCAGTCAGTCACTGTGTTTGGATTCCCACCCACATACATGCAGGTTGATTACTGTGCAGACAGCCATGGCTTCAGATCCTTGTCTGCATGTCAGGCATGACGTAAGATGTCGACACCTTTTCTGCAGAGGTTATGAAAAGAGAATTAATCAGAGAGAGGGTGTTGTGTGGGGGAAGGGGACTGCTCGGCAGACGTCATATAAAAAAAAGCATTTTACAGGAAATGAATAACACACTTGCAACCACCATGCTCAAATCTATAAATACCAACCAGAAATGAACAGGCAGGACCACACAGCGAGTTCATTAAAGTGTAAACGTGAAATGCTGATTATCTGAAATCATTCCATTATTATTACTTCCCAGAGTTCACTGTTATTGCCTCTACTTTGTACAACTAGGCCTATATGAAAACAAGATGATGGGACATTCAGACTTTGCTGATGTCAATTTCTGATATACAGCTCTGGAAAAAATGTAGAGACCACTGCACAATTTTCCGATGTCACGATTGCTGAGGAGATGATGGCCTATTCGAAGACCACTACAAATTTGAATATGAATTTCAATCAAATGTCACTCAGGATGACATCAGAAGAATGTGCCGTGGTCTTTTCTCCAGCTGTATTTTTCTGTGAGTAAAACTTTAAGGAAAGTATCTGGCTATTTTGCTATCAAACGTTATCAAACTCAATTCATTTGTCAAATTGCTTCGCTGCGTACTTTGTTGAATTGTACAACAGGTAAATTGTAAGAAAATCATGTTCGCATTGTGTGTCATTAGTCTGAGAGAGCCCAGACGAAGTTGTTAGCAAATTTGAATTTGTTCTGCAGGTCAGGAGGCCACTGACACCCATTTCTAATTTTCCAGAAACCCAAGCGCTAATCACAATCGCTGATATGATGACAAATAGAACTAGAAAAGCACTCAGAGAGTGCAGACCTCCGTCAAGCGAAAACATAACCGCCACCTGGACACGAATCACTCCCAAAATGTAATCGTTTCTTCCTTAGGTCATTCCAGACCTTCCTTCAGATTTCATCGAAATCCATCCATAACATTTTGAGTTATCTTGCGAACAGACAAACAGACAATCAGACAGACAGACAAACAAACAAACCCTGATGAAAACATAACCTCCTTGGCACAACCAATGGCTTCACTGATAGCGACAGATATGGACATGTATTTTGTTTGGAATTGAGTAAACAACTGCATTTTAAAGCTTCATTTTCAAGAAAGATTTCATTACTGCACATCTCAAGCAATTAGGCAAGTTTAACACACCAATTTAAGTTTTAATTTCACTGCTTGTTACACCCCTGTAAGTCATACGTCAATGAAGCCTTTCCAGACCCACTTTCAATCTCAATTGACATATGCAGTCTGGTGTCAGCCAGGCTGGTGAGTCATTATTATGAAGAAAAATTGAGCAGAAACTCACTCCGATGGCAGCCTGTATCCAATTCTGGCGTGGGTATCATATTGCAAGTCTGCTATCACCTGACAACACTGGGCGTAGTAGAGAATAAGCGGGTGGCTGTGGGAACTCACCTTTGAGGGAACAACCCAGATAGATAGCAGGGCAGTGTCAACCACTGGGTATCTGATGTATCTGGATGTCTGGGTATCTGATGCAGCGCTGAGCATCATCATCATCAGGCAAAACTCTATCAGTTTGTTTGACTGACAGGAGCCTCTGATGCTCACAGACATGGCTGAGTAAAAAACACAACAGACTCTCAGCAGGGAGATGAAGCCAGCATGTCAGCCCAGGCTCCAGCTAGACACGGGGGGCTGCCCAGTGTCCAAGCCTGTTAACACAGACAGGTCAGATATAGAGGTAATTACCACTGACCCCGCTGGCAGCTTGACTCCTGAGCACCCTCCTCAGACAGAAATCAGTCGACAACAACTGTATCAGTGTGAGAGAGAGAGAGAGAGAGAGAGAGAGCCAGAGGGACAGAGTGGCGGAGAGAAAGCTGGAGAGGTGAAGTCTTTTAACCAGGCAGGAACATGTTTTTTTAAATATATTTTAACGGAGGAACAACTGGTGAATCGTTTATGGTTGTCTAATATCAAGGCTAATATTTCCTTTGACTCTTGGATATCAATGCCACCTGTGAATGGTGGATCTGGCAAATCCAAGGCACATCTATTCTCCTTGATGCATGCAGAGCTTGACCACCAGAGCGACCCATTCGCTGGATGCACACTCTATGCTATGTCACCATGGCAACCTTTCTTGTTTCAAGCAGAACCTGAGATCCACTTGAATTTCAAGAGCATGGGGATGAGGTGTGTGTATTGGTTTGTGTAAGGGACCTGGGTGGGGTTAATTAAAAACAGAATTTATAGTATTTATTTTTCATCAACTGCAAATATATATATATACAGTATATGTATATGTGTGTGTGTGTGTGTGTGTGTGTGTGTGTGTGTGTGTGTGTGTGTGTGTGTGTGTGTGTGTGTGTGTGTTTGTGTGTGTGTGTGTGTATGTGTGTGTGTGTGCTAGGCCTATGTAGCCTATTTGCAGTTGGCACAACTTTTGTTTAGTCTGACTTTTTAAAAAATGTATGCACATGTTAAAGACCCATGTCAAATCTGAAACTGTGTATTTAAACTGTTTATAACACTCTAGGTGGAGTATCCTTTGCACGATCAAGTATGTGCATTACAGGGGACAAAGGGCCTCAGCATCATCAAGAGATTAAGGCAAAATATTTGAATTGCTTCAGCAAATGGCAACTAGACCTACTTCAGGGAATAGGCTACATCCCTTCAGGACAAAAAAACAACAATGAAATACATCACTGAACCTGCGCAGCACAACGGCACTCACGGATCTGCATTGAAAAGGTGCAGCGTTTACAATTCAATCAAACTAAGCAGTAGCTGGCTGACTGTGGCCAATGACAACTCCTCATGATGTCATGGCAGGTAAAAGCGGGAGAAAGTGTTAGCTGTATCTCTTCCATAAGATCACACCTGGGTTGTTCCCAAGAGAGGATACGTATACCACGGCTTAATCTCACCCACAGGTGCAGCCGTAGCCTATAGTCTGCATTTTCTCGAGGGAAAATCTGCCATGCCTTTTCCCACTAACAGAATTTAGCGCACGCACCGCTTGAGTTACACCAATCGCGTGGCTGCCTACGGAGATACGCTGTGGCTGTTCAAGCGTCATTGACGTAAGCAGTTACTGAATGGGGACATGGTGTGGCTAAATAATTTATTTAGCTCTGATCACATGGAGGGTCTCTGAATTATTCATGAAGGCTCGGCATATTTCCACCTCCGCCCGTCACACTGACTGTGCTCGGATCCTCCCCGGACACCGCTGGAAATGGAGTTTCGTTGAACAATTGCAACATGATCATTGTATGGCAACACCATGGTAAGTTTTCAGCATTTCTAATAAAGGTTGAGGGGATAAATGAAAAGTCAGGGTAATAATAGGAACCTACGACATATGAATGGGAAAAGACGAAAAGTCGTCAACTAAGTTGACTAGGCTTTTCAAAAATGAACAATATAGTGATGTTCCAAATAGGAGGCTTTAAGTTTAGAATGGCTCTTAGCTCGGCGTCCTAGCGTAGCTTATAGTTTAGTGTTCACTTAAGTGCTCATAAACTTCCGGAGACGCACATTTCTAGAGCCGTTTGCTTTTTTTGTTGTTGTTCTGAAGGGATATGGGCAATGTGTAGCATATGTATTTTATTTCATCAACATAGAAATTATTTATCTCAACACCCAGGGAATGAAAACTGATCTTTCTCATAAATATTACATGTTGATTATGTCACAGTCGCTGAAAAGGCAAAACATAGTCGATGATACAGGCAGCAGACTATCAAATGTGTTTGTTTGATCCTTGTCCTTTTTATAAGGTGTGGGTTTGTAATGCTATTTTAGAATATCACCACAACTACTATCGCGTTGTCTACCTCCTTTGAACACACCAACAAACATAATTATAAAGGAAACTGAGCTTTTAGACTATGTCGTAGGCTACTCTTGTTGCTTTTTTGTCGTGAATAAAACAATATAGTTTTCCGGGCGCTGACCGCGGTACTGAAATAAACCGGCAAGTGGCACGCTGGCAGACAGCCGAGGCTATCGAAATGTAGTTCATAGATAGGCTACTTGTACTTTGTGAAGATTTGCGCCTAATTGTTATTCCATTTAATTGGACATTGAGAATCCAAACTTGAATTATCTAAAAATGCACATAAATATCAATCAGATGTTTCTGTCCACTTTCCTGCTTCCATCAAATAGCCTATCCAATTATTTGCATTCTAAAAATCTATAATGTGTTTTTGCCAAGGATATGGTCTGACCGTGCAGCATGACTTTATGCATTTATTACGTTAAAATAGCCTAGATGATATGCTGGTGTATGCATACATTTATGGCCATGAGACAGCAGATGAAACTGATGGGAATATAATCTTATATAGTTGAAGTGCATGGATAATTAGCTTTTCAGGAGCTTTATCTTAGATTACATTGGAACTCATGCTGACGCATCCCTCTAACTTTAGGAATCATATGACCTTGTGATATTCTGAGAGTCATTGTGTGCTTGCCACTTTTCTCCACAAGGGAGAGAGACGGGAGTGGATGTGTGTGCTGCTTATTACTGAGGAGCCCAGTATTCTCTGCTTTTTGGATGTGCTCCAGTTCATCCATCAGTTCTGAGAGCTAATGCTTTCATGCAGGGACAGGAGAGTTCATCAGCTGCGACTAAAATATAGCCTCTGTTTCTGAGAGGAACCAAAGCATTAAAATGTTGTTTGCCAACTGCATTTGAAAGGTTGGGTTGTCCCTACTGACAGTAAGTGTGTTCTGTATTGTATGCATCAATGAGCGATGCTTGTGCTACCTTTGCCGAGAGATATCTAGTAACACCTTCTTCACTTTTCACCTTCGTTATTTTGATCATGACAATCACCTTCACTACCCCTAAACCCCTGTACCATATTGTAGATGCAGAACATATTTTAATGAAAGTTACAGTCGCGGTGTTTTTTTGTTTTTTTTGTCCTGCAATTCAGTTCTGTGCTCTAGCCAATGGAAGTAAGAGCTGACGGCAGTGTCACTCTCTCCCTTATTTCGGTGATACTGATCTTGGTCTCCTGTAAGCGCAGCAGCAGCTGCCTTTTGTTGAGCGTGAGCTCTGATGACATGAGGGCTTTTCAGCGAGCCGGCGTGCTCTGCTGGATGAGAGGGAAGGTTGACTCACCTCCTCTTCGCTGTCTGCAAGATCTAACCCCCCCACCCCACCCTACCCCTCCTCATACCACCTCTCCCCTGCCTTCCACCGCCCACGCTCTCCCTGTAGACCCCAGCTGTGACGTCAATGCTTTGTCTGCGCATAAAAGACACAAACCTAATCAAATGGCCCCTCATCAACCAAGGCCTTATGAATCATCTCCACAAACAACCTGTGTGAGCAAATAAATCCTCAGGCGTGTCGATGCCCAGAACAGGGGCTGCCTAAATATCCTTACCATTGTCATGCAAATCATCAGTGGGTCCATGGCACACTGCTTGCCTGATCTGATACCGCAGGGTTATTACTGTAAGACGGCTCCATTATATGTCCTTATTATTGTATGAATTGTAATTTGTTCACAGAATCCTTTTAGAATGCATTTGACAACAGAAGTCTGCAGTTTTAAGCCTTTGGACACTCATCTGTGACAAACTTCAGAGCTGAGAAAGGAGCAGGTCACCTAATCAGTGAGAGTGAGAGACTGAGAGAGAGCTGATTACTGTAATTACAACTTTGCTAAGGAGAAAATGACTTGCTGTGGCAATGGCACTTGACTATAGGGTGGACTACTTCACCAAAGTGTTTCCCTCCCTCTCTGCGTCCCTTGTTAGTCGTGTGTGTGTGTGTGTGTGTGTGTGTGTGTGTGTGTTGGGGGGCAGCCTCCCTCTGCTGCTCACAGACGTGGCTGAGTAAAACAC
>NC_085012.1:15162816-15214215 GCF_963854185.1 Sardina pilchardus
CACAATGGACCACACTGCTTGCAAAGCCCATCTGCTTGTCTGCAAATCTAATGAGGCATGGCGCCATAGCAACACACTGCATTCATAAATGCCGCTTTAATAGCCTTTTAATTGCTTTTGTTTATTGTTATGTCACCATGCTTGGTCGCGTGTGAACTTGTTGGATTATATTTTTCACTGCACCACTGTGCACAAATCAAAGTAAATCTTGAGGTGCAAAGGTAACTCTGACAGGCATTTGCAGAAATCATCTCGGTGTTCTGAATGCGCCTTCTGCAGTGGGTGATTTAGTGAGTGCATCTGTGCTTTGTCTTAACTCTTTGTCATCCTCAAATGTCTGTGTTTTTTTGTCAGGTGCAAGACAGAGCCCACTTTACCTGTAGAGCCATGCGGAAGGAAATAGTGATGGGCCCTCTCTGAGAGAGCAAGAGAGAGAGAGAGTGAGAGAGAGAGAGAGAGAGAGAGAGAGAGTGAGAGAGAGAGAGAGAGAGAGAGCACTGGAGCCTGGTTTGGGGTTGAATATCGAGCAAACCCAGCACATATCGGGAAAACAAGCACGGAGACAAAGTCCGTTCTCAAATCGCTCCCTGATCCACCTGCTTCCATCCTGAGGGACTAAAGTCTGATCAAACAGCACCTTGAACTGACCAAGGCGATCCTTAAGCTGTGAGCGGGAAGATGAGTGCTCTTTTCGCCAAGCTGGACCCACGGCAGGTGGAGTGGGAGGCCTCCTGGTATGGCCTGCACTCGCGCATGCTGCGCACCAAGCCCGTGGAGTCCATGCAGGAGGGCGCGGCCGACCTGCACGGCACCAAGCTGGCCCGGGTGCTGACCACCGTGGACCTGGTCTCGCTCGGCGTGGGCAGCTGCGTCGGCACCGGCATGTACGTGGTCGCGGGGCTTGTTGCTAAGGAGATGGCCGGCCCTGGCGTCATCTTGTCCTTCGTCATCGCTGCAGTGGCTTCCATTCTGTCAGGTAAGACCCTCCCACTGATTCGGCTCTCAAACACGGCCACAAAAACACTGTGTGATTCTGTTGACGGGATGAAAGGTTGCAACACATTGCATACGTGATACAAAGATACAAAGTTCGCAATCAATGCCTACTTGTCACAGTATCACACAAAGCCAGCTCTGAAGTCTTTGGAAATATGAATGCCCTTGAAAAACAACCACAGATACACAGGTCCATTTGTATTGTCACCCAGGGGAGTCTTCTGCTAACTGTCCTCATTTCATTGATCTTTTTCATTGATTTGACCTTGGAGAATTCAGACTGGGTCTTCTTTTGAAAGACTTAGTCTTGGACATGAACAGCATCAGCAGTGTTCTTGAGGCCGTGACACCATGACATGCTCCTGCGTCTGTGTACCGCGCACACTGTGTGGATGAGAATTGCGTCAGCAATGCGCATGTGGGCTTTTCCTCCCAAAGACTGGGACCGTGCACAGAGGACCACTTCCTATAGACTGAATATGTTTCGAAAAGGGAATATACATTTGAAGCAACACCAAAGAGATTTTCGTACCTTAAAATAATGTTTCCAAAAATCATTTCAGCAGTTCATCAACTTATAACAGGGTGAACGGCACTTCTGCATTCACTTCGCGGCCCTCTATCGGCTATACTATCGGCTTGACTTCCTTCGATGTCACAATACTTTTCATACTTTCATAAAATCATGCAACATACTCTGCCTTGTCTGCGGACATCAGTATTTGCTGGATAAACCAATAGCGTGCGTGCGACAGAGGAAAAGTGCTTTAGTGTTGCTTTAAAAAAAAAAAAAGGATATATATATATATATATATATATATATATATATATATATATATATATATATACATTAATATATATATATATATACATATTATGTATTACTCTCTCTTGGCGCTTTTCCACCCAGGGGTGTGCTATGCAGAGTTTGGCGTCCGCGTGCCGAAAACAACAGGCTCCGCCTACACCTACAGCTACGTGACTGTGGGGGAGTTTGTGGCCTTCTTCATTGGCTGGAACCTCATACTGGAGTACTTGATTGGCACGGCGGCAGGGGCCAGCGCCCTCAGCAGCATGTTCGACTCCTTAGCCAACCACACCATCAGCCGCTTCATGATCAACAACCTGGGCACTCTCAACGGCCTGGGTGAGCATTCACATGGATATTAATGCCATTGCATCTGGTATATACATGGTACATTCTTTTTTCATGTTTTTTGGACTATTCACATGTTATGTGTTGTATGCCATGAATGATTGTTTAATGCATCACTTATGGGCGTATATGATGATTCAATAATACAGAGCAGGTAACAGCCACATGTAACAAGCAAAAAGTGAACAAAGACTTTCATGACTGGATGACTTTGTTGTTCAAACAGGTAAAGGTGAGGAGTCATATCCTGACATGCTGGCTCTGCTCATCGCCATTATGGTGACTGTCATTGTGGCTCTGGGAGTGAAGAACTCGGTGACCCTCAACAATGTGCTCAACGTGGTCAACCTGGTGGTGTGGGTCTTCATGGTGATCGCAGGCCTCTTCTTTATCAGCGGGGCTAATTGGGACGGAGGCCGATTTCTACCCTACGGCTGGTCAGGGGTAAGAGAATGTCCGACACCCCTCACATCTGTAGTAATGCTCGAACCAGACCTTGACCCCATTGAAGTGTCCTAAAGCAAGACACTGAACTCCAAACTGGTCCTGGTTTGCTGGCTGGCATCTTGCATGGTAGCCTCCACCATCAGTGTATGAATAGGTGAATGTGAGGTGTTAAGGGCCATTCACACCAAGAGTGATAACCATGACGATAGCTATAACCATGACGATAAAAGCGTCCTCACTGACCAACGATCCCCATTCTTCATGTCGTTATTGTTATAGTTTATGTGTGAACGTCGCCATTCATTTAACAAGAGCGATATTTGTTTATAGTTATCGTTCTTGGTGTGAACAGCCCTTTACTCCATAAAACGTGCTCAGAGAGGTGGAAGAGTGCTATATAAATGCAGTCCAGTCTCCACAGTGTGCTTGTCACATTTCATGTATGACTGTCCTGTCCGAGGAACATTTATATAAAGTCTTGAGACCTTTAGATGTTTATGTTGTCACTTTTTAAACTCCACTCTTTCGGCTCCTCTCCCGTCCTTGTACACCCCTGCTGTGTCCCTGTTGGTCACTGTAGGTCATGCAGGGAGCTGCCACTTGTTTCTACGCCTTTATTGGGTTTGACATCATCGCCACCACAGGGGAGGAGGCCAAGAGTCCCAACACGTCCATCCCGTACGCCATCACGGCCTCCCTCATTACCTGCCTCACTGCCTACGTCTCTGTGAGTATTCACTGCTCCCCCTGCCCCTGACACCCACTGGGAAACATGCAGCAGCCTGAAATTTGTGTGCGTGTGTGTGTGTGTGTGTGTGTGTGTGTGTGTGTGTGTGTGCGCATGCATGCTCTCTAGATGCATATAGATGTGTTTGTGGCCTGTGGCTTTGTGGGTGTGGTTGTCTATATGCATGTACGTATATAGATATGTGTACAAGTGTGTGTGTGTGTCTGTGTGTGTGTATGCATAGGTGTGTGTGTGTGTGTGTGTATGTGTTGGTTATGGCAGGTATATTATATCTGCTATGAGCTACAGTTGTAGAGTGTGTCTGTGTGTGTCTGTGTGTGTATGTGTGTGTATGTGTGTGCATAATATAAAATATGTTTCCCTGTGTTTGTGTTTGTAGATTTTGACAACATAGTAAAAGAGCCAACTGGCATTTTTATGTGCATGCTATGCATAGAATCAATGTTATTGTGCTCTTTAGTATATTGTTCAAATATACACAAAAAAACACAAACACACACACTTGGTAGCTTGGTATATACAAATAAATTGCTGCGATATTTGGCATCCAATTAGTCTGGCTATCACCATACTAACACTCTTTTAAGATTGAACATTAGTATTGGGGGTCTGCAGATCAGGCTGAGTTTAGTTTACCCAGCCTAGCATTCTGTCATAGTTTTGGTCTTTTTTGTGTTTGTTGATTGGCTTCTTAGGTTTCTAAGGTTTCAGTATTGAGACTTGAGGCTCTGCTAGCTGTAGACCCTTTAAATATTGATGTGGTAGCCAGTTCTACCTGCATATTTTCCACTGAAAGAGGTTTTCTTTTTTCATTCGACTTTTTCTGGACAAGAAAGTTCCATTACTGTAACACATAATGATCGCGAAGCACATACAAATCCATCGCTTTAGTAAGAGCATATCTGATTTAAAAGTACTTTGGATTTGCCATAGTTTGTATGTCATCACTGTCCAAAATACTATGACAAACATACAGTTTAATGTTCCTTGTTCTGTAATGTTCATTTAGGTTAGTGTTATCCTGACGCTGATGGTGCCTTATGATGTGATTGACGGCGACGCCCCACTGATGGAGATGTTTGCTGTTCATGGCTTCATGGCGGGGAAGTATGTCGTGGCCATAGGCGCCATTGCTGGTCTCACCGTCAGCCTGCTGGGCTCTCTGTTCCCAATGCCACGGGTCATCTACGCCATGGCTGGGGACGGCCTACTCTTCAGGTGAATAGGGATTCTTTTCCATATGTGGGATGTGTGTGTATCAGTATATGTGTATTATGTGTATGTGTATGTGTATGTGTATGTGTATGTGTATGTGTATGTGTATGTGTATGTGTATGTGTATGTGTATGTGTGTATATTCCATCTTTATTCGATCTATGTATATTCCATCTATTTGCATTTGGACACATAGAGAGCAGTATTTGATATTTGACTAGATTTCATTTGATTCCATACGGATAATGTATGGAATGACAATACTATTGAGATAGAGCTCTTTTCAGAGAGGGAATGCAACATGAATACAACATGTGCCTGTATGCACATACAGTATTTTATGCACATGCACATGATGCATTTGAGAACAGTCTGCCCTGGTCATTCACACAGTGCAGTCGTCCCCCAGGTTCTTAGGCCATGTGAGTCCCTACACGGAGACGCCGGTGGTGGCGTGTGTGGTGTCCGGCTCCCTGGCGGCCATCCTCTCCCTGCTGGTCAGCCTGCGGGACCTGATCGAGATGATGTCCATCGGCACGCTGCTGGCCTACACGCTGGTGTCCGTGTGCGTGCTCCTGCTGCGCTACCAGCCCGACCAGGCCGACTTCCAGGGCCACGGCGGCTACCTGACGGGGGAGGACGACGGCGGCGACGCGGGCAAGACGAGGAAGGAGGGGGTGCTGGCCGAGTGCGAGCAGGAGGCGTACCAGGGCGGTAAGGATCACCACGACGACAACGACGACAGCACGGGCAACACCTGCGGCACCAAGAACCTGCCGGGCAAGGGCGACGACGAGATGCTGATTGACGGCTCCGACCCCTCGGGGTACCAGTCCGACAGCTCGGGCTACGGCGTCAGCGAGAAGAGCCTGGGGGAGGGGGAGGAGGCGGACAGCGCGCCGTCCGCTCTGCTCAAGCGAGCGCTGGGTCCGCACTACTACACCCTGCGGGTGCGGCTGGGCCTGCCCGACTCCAGCGACCGGCCCACGCCGGCCACGGGGCGCACGGTCACCGGCTGCGTCCTCCTGCTCTTCGTGCTGACCTTCCTCCTGTGGTCCATCGTCATCTACGGCCTGGACCGGGAGTCCGGCGGCGCCCGCTGGGCCCTAGTGCCGCTGGTCGGGATCATCGCCTTCAAGATGGCCGCCCTGCTGGTGATCATCCTGCGGCAGCCGGAGAGCCGCAAGAAGCTGCCGTACATGGCGCCGTGCGTGCCCTTCGTGCCTGTGGCGGCCATGTTGGTCAACATCTACCTGATGCTCAAGCTCTCCAGCATCACCTGGGTGCGCTTTGCAGTGTGGTGCTCTATAGGTCAGTGGCTCTCATTATGCTTTTTGTATTGTTTTTGCTTTGAATTGCTGTGTTCGAAACATATCCAAACTTTAGTCAGAAATAATTTGTATGTCGCTTTGGACAAAGGCGCCTGCCAAATAGCATAACCCTAACCTTAACTGTAATGTACTGTATGTATTGTATTGTAAATATGTATTGCTTTGAATGTCCAAAATATGTTAAATGTTTTTATTTTCAAGACAGTTGTACGACTGGATATATTTCTGGAAGTTTAGCTGCTGTGCTCTCTGACAGGTCTGCTGATTTACTTTGGCTATGGAATGTGGAAGAGCTCTCTGGAGCTGTTTGCCCAGGAGGAAGAGGCGCACGCCAGCTCTTACCAGTGTTTTGACGCCGGCGTGGACGACAGCTTCACGGTGGAGGAGGACGCCCCCCCTCACGGCGATGCGGACGAGACCCCGTATCAGGGCTGGGGAGGCGAGGAGAGCGGCTATCAGAACCAGAACCAGAACCAGGAAGAGCACCAGTACCAGCACGGGTACCAGTATGGCCAGCAGCCGGAGGTGGACGGCCACAGGACCGCTGGCAAGTCAAAAAGCAGAGGCCGGACCAGGAAAGGCTTTGAGGAGCTGGTGGATGATGATGAGTATTCACCAGAGTGAGTGATTAAAGGCAGTTGTTGTCTGTGTTGGGTGCAGTTACAGTTTGCAATGAGGTTTTTTTTAATGTATTCGTTTATTTTCCCTTGTTGATGTGGCTTGTTTTGTGGTGTATGCCTGAAAAAGAGTGAGAGAGTGTTGTTGCTGTATTTTTCTGTTATCTGTCTGTCACCAGGAATCTAAGAAAATTTGGAAAGTTAAGAGATTCCATTAAAACAAGATCAGAAAGGACAAAACTCTGAACTTTGAAATAGTGCCTTTCTTTATCTCTGTGTGATATAAAGACTTATTTTTCATTCACAAATAAAATATAATATTGTAAAATTGTCTAAGGACCAAATGTTTGTCAGGTGTGAATTTACCTTTGTGCTGCTATACTTGTTCGCGGATTCAACATTATTTGCTGTAGGTTCAACACACACCTCTGCCCTGCAATTGTTTGTTATCTTCTTCTAACAGAAATAGTATTTTAGAAATAGTATATGAAACATGATATATATAAATACATCAAATGATAAAACAAATATATCAAATGCAACAACAGTCTGGAGATGAGAGGAGATTAATGTTTTTATTTGTTTTCTGTAAACTAATGTATGGGAATGTATACAGAAATATAGCTTCAAATACAATCTCTTGATTGATTGTTTCTTTTCTGTCACAAGAAGACTCACAGTAATGCAAACCTACAGCAATCTTTGGATCAGCATTCATGTGTTATTTCAGAGTAGTTTAATCACTATGATTAGATTTTGTGGCAAGTATGAAATTCATTTCATATTTCCTGTATAAAACCACGATGACATGGGAAGATTGGTTTGATGATTGTTGTGGGCTTCTGCCCTTTTCTATTCTTCAGTGGAAAAGGTGGTTTACATTTCATTACGGATACAACGCATCATTTAATCTATTCTATTCAAAGGTGTGTGAACTGTTTCGTACTGTATGTGGCATTAGCCTATAAATAAAACTGAACAGAATGAGTATATTTTATTAAACACCAACAATAGTCTTGGAGCCATTATCTGTTGTTACAAAATGGTAATTTGAGGGTTATGGGATGTTTTCAAAACGAGAGATTACACATCAGGAGATTAGTCATGGTTATTAGACACAATTCAAAGGGATTACATGGCATCAATCCCTGTTAAAATCACATTACATGTGACACACAGGGAGAACCCTGGACCGGAGAAACATGCATGTTCTTTATCGCGTCTCTGTTCTCCCAACACTTAAAGTAAATCAGCAGAGGAAAGCACCAGAGTCTGTGTAATACGTATCTGTGACTCATGCAATCATGTGATTTGTGCTTTCGTGTGTGTGAGAGTGTGTGTGTGTATGTGTGTATGTGTATGTGTATGTGTCTGTGTGTGTGTGTGTGTGTGTGTGTGTGTGTGTGTGTGTGTGTGTGTGTGTGTGTGATTCAAAGCGAGATACCGATTTCCTGAGGGTGTATGAGCAGGAAAGAGAGAGCAGAGCTGCCCAGGGAAGAAAAAAAAAACCCAGAGGAGCCACCTGGACAGCTGTTTTTCAATAATGTGGTTTCCTGCCTCTATGACATATGCCTCGCTTAAGTCAGACACGTATGCCCCGATCAGCGCGAGGGGAAGAGCTTTCAATTCAGCTGGGGGACAGGGACGCATCCCTGCCTTGTCAAAGTTGTTTCATGGATGACAGTGTGGCAGTACAAAGAAGCATGATAGGATGTAGTGCTCATGCATAAATGTAGGATTTTATAACAGGAAAAAAAATATCATACAGGTACCATCTAAACTAGAAAGTATGGTATTAATAATATATTTTCGTATTAGTAGAAATACAAAATGGGACTTCAAAAAATGACATAACATTACTTCATGTACTCAATGTAATAGTCCATATTTACGTATTTAAGAAATGTCCATAGAGGTGGAGGAACTCATGAACATCTCTCATCTCTCCCATCTGCTCTGCTTGAAGGTCAGAATTGGCATCCTTTGTGATTGTCTTCTGGAGTTAGTTTGCTGCTCTGTGTCAGTGCCAAGAGGACTCTCTCTCTTGCTCCGTCTCGTTCTCTCACACGTGGGCATTCTTGGCATGGTTGGCTGCGGGAGGCATGGCGTTGGCCGCACCGCTCTGCTTTGAGTAGTAGAAGCGGTTGTGGTGGTTCTGGGTCTGGGCGCCGGCGCCGCCAGAGCAGCAGGTCATCATCGCCCCGCCGAGGAGGCACAGGGCCGAGCCCACCCAGCCGGAGTACAGGGAGAGGCCGAAAGACATGAGGCGCTCGTCATGGTGCGCCCCAATGGGGAACCACACAGTGGACACCAGTCCTCCTAGGGCTGAGAGACATAGAGGAGCACCATTTGTTTATTTCAGAGTCAAGACATTACATTAATGAATAGATAGATAGACAATAGGTCTTTATTGTCCTATAAAGGATATTCTTCTTCACACATGTCATTCCATTCCATAAATGGCAATACATGGGCAATAGGCTACATGGGTTATGGACTCTGGTTCATGAATAATATACATAAAAACACAATCCTGGTTAATTCATAGGCTTATGTTTCAATTTTGTTGCCTAAAGATCTTACTATAAAACTGAGATTTCAATCCTCAAGGTGTCTGTCATGCCATTTTAATATCCTAAAGATATTATCCTTGACCTGCAGCTGTGGATGTCATTATTAGGGTCACTGTGACAGGATGTAGGAAGTCCTGGCTAGCAACCAGATGGGTGTCACCCCTTCTACAACCCCGGTTAAGGCCAGTATGATCACATATGGCGTTGAAAGGCTCTCAGATAGGAAGAGGGACCGTCTGCATCCTGACCAAGTTCATGCCAGGTCCATGTACATTTGTGAAATGGTTTATTAAATGTAGCCTAATCGATAATGGCTGCTTGGTAAAAATATAACCTTACTCTAATGTATCATCACGATTTCAAAATGGATAATTGTAGCAATGGCAGAGAGCGACTTACACATTAACAGAATTAGGAATCCTCCGAGGATTGCGCGTTTATGCTTGGCGCCGTCTGTCTCATTTGCCAGTTTGACGCACGGCAGGGCCATCATGACCAGTATCAGGGACGGGAAGCCAGCAATGCATGCAGCAACCATTAGCGCTCGGGACGTCTGAATATAAGCTGGGAGAGGGGGAAAAGTGACATTTAATTAAACAGATTAATGTGATTTCAAAATGCAATAGACGGCACTTACATTCAATTAGGCTAGTTATTCTCCCAGGTATGGTATACTATACAAGTAAATGATCTGATTATGACTATAATGCTATTTTACAGGTTACAAAAAACTTTTTTCGGTCATATATTTTTTTTATATATATATAGGCTAATAGCCACGTTTTTTTTTTTTTTTAATCAAATTCCGTTTCTTACCTGGCAAGGTGAGTATTTGGTTCAAAGCTGTGCAATGGTACAGAGCGGTAGAAACCACACATTCAGCCCATAGCCCTTTAGATTCTAGCTCGTCCATTTTCTTGCAAGTGTGCATGCCATATTTGCAGGTTATGACCCAGTCGTTAGTGGCAGTGGCAATGATCAGCCCGATCCACCCAATGAAACTCAGTATAAATCCACAGAATAACCGACAGCTTTGAGACATAATGTTGGAATGCTTCACAAAAAAAGTTAAATCCAAGCAATTATTTCAAATGTTTCTCAATCCTTTGAAACAAAGTTTGAATAAATTATTCAGGCGTTACAAAAATATTCCTTATTTCGGGAATGAGGCCTAAAAGTGATCCATAGACCTCGAATCTCCTTTCGCCCAGGGCAAATGCGTTTTAGTCAACCTCTGGATTGAATTATGAAAACGCATCTAACGGGTGCGCGAGGGGTGTCTTACGTCTCCAAATAGGAAACTTTCAGCCTATCAGAGGAACGCGGATAACCTGAAACATTTTGTCAATGCCCCCTTTCTACAACTCCACCGACAATCAAAATTAACCTCGTAGGCTAGAATTATTTTGTGTTTTTGCATTCCACTGACAACAATAACAGACTTGTCTAGTTTTACAGAAGTGCATGTTAATTGTATGTATTGCCATTTTATTCTTAGGTAAACAATTTCTCGAAGAAATCCTCCATTCCGGACATGACTGCCATCTAACGGCTATAGGCGCACTGAATTCCACAGATAGACCCTTACACCAAGATACAACTGACAGGCTACCATCATCATCAACCTGTCATAAAGAACGATGCAAAATTAAGCTTTGTTAGGGCAGAGATTCTTTCGTGAATTTGCTTTTGACTTAAGTTAGGACTTACTTTTCTACATCTATGTGCTATAATATTAGGGTGTAGCATTTTGTCATAATGCATCCTGCGGACTAGATTCATTTATGTTGCATCCCCTGGCACGTTTGTATTAGAAGAGGGAAAATCTACAGTAGCCTATAACATCTACACTCACTGCAAACATAAACACAGTACATTAAAAAATACTCATACATACCAAAATATGATCATAGGTTCAGTAACAAAATGTCTGTTTAATTAAATACTTAAAGTGGCACGGAAAAGGTAATGTGACAATGACAAACATCCTTTGACATGATACTACACTATAAAATGCCTCAATGGTTTCGGCATTTGTAAAACGACTGCTTTAAGGTCTCTAAGGACACCACCTCATTTGTCCTGTTTTCATAAAACAAAACATTTCAAGCTTATATACCTTTAAACGTGTTTTAAAGCCAATACTTCTTAGGCTTGGTTTGCACAGTATAAATGATTAATAAAATCCTTTTGTCTAATCTTAACACAGTATTGTTAATGATTTCCCCTGTAAAACGCCCATATATGCATGTGTTGTACCTTCCACAACCTCAAAAACAAATATATTAAATATTACAAATCCTTCTTAAAACAACTGGAACTTTGTACACACAAAACACTTCAATGTTATGACATGTACACATATACAGTACAATAAGAAAAGATCTAGAAAGGGGACATGCTAGCAACTAATATTACCACTGCCTTCCACCTCAACCTTTGCTATGTAACACAGGGAATGGTCCATTCTTCTCAGTCCAAAATATAAAAAACAACCCTTATTATAAGACCCCATACAAAAGCTGGACACAAAAATCCCTCCTACTATGACTGTGTTGATCTTGTATATTTGAACGGATACTGACCATATATTGCTATCATGCTTCCAGACAGATGCTAAATACACAGGTAATTTGTGTCTAACATTTGATTTTTTTTGTTTTTTGTTGCAAACACACAGGAAATTGTCTCTGACGAATTAAACGCAATCTCTCAATTTTAAAGTGCACAAAATGGCTCTGTTCTATTGGCAAGTGCTCTGGGCTATATGGGATTTTCTTGCTGTATGACATTTCACTTGTCTTTCCCCCCAACTTTTCTCTCATTTCTGCCCCTTTCTTCATCCCTCCGTCCTACCCCTCTCTGCCTCTCTCTCTCTCTCTCTCTGTCTCTCAGTGCTCCTTCAGTGAGTTGATGCGGGCGCAGATCTTGAGTGCGGGCCCCAATTTGACGTTCATGGCGGTCATCAGGTGATCCTCTGTCAGGAGGAGCAGGGCCTGCCCGTCGATCTCCTGAGCTCGGAATGACTCCGCAATCTCCTGACAGCCTAAGACCAAAGGAGGAAGTGTGAACGATTAGGCTTTACATGCCAAGTGAAAAGTGAAATCCTTCAATATGCTTTAGCCCAAAAAGGATCCTTATCACTGTTGTGTTTACTTAAAATGTTAATTTTAAGTACTGGTTCCAAACTGGTTTGGTTTGGCTTGTTAGCCGGGCACTGGAAGACAACTGGGCCCTGTGCCGCATGGATCACAAACAAACCTGGTAAGGCAGATATGAATTCCCACACTTGGTCCACCGTCCACTCAGCGGGCCTGGGCCTCGAGGACTGGTCGGGGGAGGCGGCTGGGTCCTGGGGAGAGCACGGCTCGCTCCTGGCCTCCTCGGACGCGTCTCTGGTCTCACGTTCGCGCTCCAGCTCTGTGTGTCGGCGCAGGCGGGTCTTCATGGGGGCAGCGGCCTCCTCCTCGTCGCCTCTGGGTGGCTGGACTCGCCACTGCTCAGTTGCGCCCGACTGAGCCTGGACAATGAGACACACAGGAGTTAGGTGGTGTTCAGACTGACATGCTTTTTCTCACCTCCAGGCACTCAATTTCAATCGTTTCCCAATGGAACGGTGTGACTGACTGTTGCAACGCGTCTTGTGTTTATAAAAGCGGGGGTGCAAGCAGAAAAGGTTTCTAAAAGCGTAAGTCGCTCAAAGTTAAAAATAGTTCAACTTTTGAGGTTGTGTTTTTTTTTTTAAACAATGGGTTGTTGCCTAGCTGCCTGCCTGAGCTAGCGATTTAGCTAAATATAATATAACATAGCAACAATATGTACCTGTTTCAATTTCTACATTGCATGTTTTTTACATTCACTACTTCTGAATACTGGTGTTCTTGAGGTGAAAAGTGTTTCAGTGTGAACACCGCCTTAGAGAGGAGTGGAGTAAAGAAAGAGCAGCCCACTGACTGCTCTAAAACACAGTGAAGACACAAACAATAAAACACAGTATACAATACAGTATATTGAAGCACACATATAACACGCAACGAGGGCCATAACTAATTGATACTGTTGAACTGAGTGTTGTGATGAACCATATTTTATTGACGGCCTACGGTAGGTATCACCCAAGATTTACCTCATAGGTGGATTCTGTTGGTTTGAGTCCAGGGCTGTGCTGGCCATCTTGACTCCCACTACGCCTGGCAGGGCGGAATCTTTTGTTATGACTGAACCTGTAACAAGAACAGCAGAAAATAAAAACAGGAAAAGGAGAGGTTGGGGTGTGATTGTTAGAAACTCAAAAAGAGGTTTTTGAGACTTCACTGTGTACCGTTGTGCTACATTTGCACAGGCCCACACAGGCATGATGAGGCACCAGTATCACTACCTGACAAGCCCCTGACGTTGAGACTCTTGGGTGAGCAGTGTCTGACCACATCCTGTTACAGTTATTGTGTGAATGTCTGCATTGATGCATGCATGCAAAAAAGAAAGGACATCTATACACACACATACACACACACACACACACACACACACACACACACACACACACACACACACACACACACACACACACCACTGCAGTGCCATAGTCTATACCTTTTGTATCTCCTCACTGACCCATATTCTTATTTCCACTGTTTCATTGTGTGCACAAAATGTACTTGAATGCCACTTAATGCTCTTCCATGCACTAGCTGAGTGCATGAGTCTGTGTGCATTTTGTGAGTGCAGCTCGCTCTGTGGTTTTTACTGATGACCTGATCTTGGTCGTTACTAATGACATGCCCATGATATAGAGACCTAAGCCCTTTCCTGTTGTCGTCTTCGCGGTCTAGCTACAGTAGGACTGAAATTCCCCCAGGTGTGCTGCGTTTTGCTTTTTTTGCACGCTTCGCATAGCCACGTCCCCTCGTGCAATGCGGCGGTGACAGGAACTAAAGCATAATGACCGTAGTGTCCATTTCACCACAGTGGTTTTAAAAGAGGATCAGTATGATAGCGCGAGCCTTACCGCCTAGCACAGGAACTGGAGCAGAAGCGTTTGGAACGGACAAACGAGTGAGAGGGGGCTTCTCTTCTGCAGAACTCACACTGCAGCATCACTCTTTGGCCATCTTCAAACCCATCTATTGGAGTGGTGGTGGTGGTGGTGGTGGTGGGTGGAAAGCAAAGGGAATACAGAAGTCAGACATTAATTTCCAGTTCTAACCTGGAAACGGACAACCCACAAGAACACACCCTTCTTCTCATTTATTTTTTCAATTTGTCAGCAATCTATGAAACAAATTGTGAAACACTGATACACTGTAAAATATACTTTCAAAACATTTTCCAATGTTATTGTAACCAAGGGTTGAGTAAAAATGTACTGTAATCCTCTAATGCATTTGGATAGTACTGCCTTGTCCTCAAAAACATGCACATTTTCTTGTCTTTGTAATGCAAATGGTCCCCAACGTGGCATAATCATTTGCCTGCATATCACTCACTGTCATGTGGGCCCATATCTGCATCTGTGTCAGAGGAATTGTCTGCTGGTTCCATACAGTGGAATGGTTCAGGATCTTTCAGTCCATTCATAGCACTTTCAATCTTTCGGCCTGACTGGTCCACCATCAGGGATGACCGAATGACCTGAGGAGAGGTAAAACAAAAGTCAGTCCCATATGATTAACCAATGATTAGGAGTGGCTCTTTGAGGACCAAAAGGTTAGAATAATATGACAAAATATTCCGTCAGAGAACATTATTGAAAAAGGAACCACACCGGGAAAGGCTGTAGTCCCTCTTGAATGATGAAGCCATCAACCAGGTGGGTCAGAATGACTGGCTTTGGGGCTTCTGGTTTCTCCTGGTTTTCTGGTGTTGTTGTGGAGCCGGATGAGGGGGAAGGACTGGGGTTCTGTCCCAGCAGGGGTGTGAGGGTTGAGGGAGAGGCACTGGGTACCAGGGGGTCATCCGATGGGGGGACCACAGACGGCTGGGTAGGTGACAAATCTGACGAGAGACTGGACACAGCTGCAAACCCAGAGGAGAAAACAGCACTGAGGGTCTGAAGAGTTTCTTGGTGTTTTGAGCCCCCAACTGTGTCTTCAAGGCAGCACTGCCAGGAAGGCGCTAGGGTTAGGCATGGGTTAAGGTTAGGGTTAGGGGTAAGATTAAGTGCCTTTAAGTCAACAGTGGCAGTGCTGCCTGTAAGACGACGTTGGGGGCTCAAAACACCATCGAGCGCCTGAAGGCAAACACACAAGTGCTGAAGTGTCAAAATGTATCTGTACCTGAGTGATTGTCTGATTGAGTGGATATGTCCTCGCAATGATCCCCAGGATGCACAGGAAGTGCTGGAGGCGATGCTGTTGGTGGTTGAGGGCTCTTCTGTATATTCTTTATTGGTGCTTTGCCCTGGGATTCTCCTGAGCAAGGGGGCTCAGACTTCAGGACCAGACAAAACATCAGTGAGTAGACATAACAAAACACACAACAGCAAAACAAAACAAAAAACAACCTCCAGTCCAGCAAAGTTGATTACAGAGTTGATTTGCTGGCTAAAAGCAAGCCATGATCTTTGAAAAGCAAACATGAAGATTAAACTTACTAGGGTGAAGTCTAAAGCTTTTCCAGCTGGGGTAGAGTTCAGAGTTTGTGAGTTTGTTGTAAGAGTGGCAGGTTTGTCCAGTATGGTTGTCTTCAGAGGCTGGGCCAGAGGCGTCAGTCTCTCCACTACTGGGTCTGTCCCCCTCCCCTCTACCGCTATCACTTTCTTCTGTTCTTTTGGCAGCCTTTCAGTGGGGGTTGTTGGGTGGTGTAACGCCACAGGTGACTTTGGAGGTTTCTGGACGCCACTCGGAAGGAGTCCAGGAGGGAGAATTGGGGAGGGAGGGCATGGTCTCTGAGGCGAGGGGATAGGAGAGGGGATTTTTGGTGTGGTTGTTGGGACTGGGGAGATCTGAGTGGGCACGGGGGAAATCTGGTTCAGCGGCTGGCCCAAGCTCCTTTGCGGGGAGTGGCCTTGGCAGTCCAGTTTGATAGGTCGAGAAAACATGGGAGACAGTGGCTTGGATTGGATATAATCCCGAGATGTTGCGATGGCAGCCATCTTGGACGGGTTGCTGGCCATCTGAACAGAGGCTGAGGACAGAGCGATCTTCAACAGCTGCTTGGAGGCCAAGAGCGACCGCTCCGAGGCGGGGGTCGTGCTCCCCAAGGGTAAGGCTTTCAAAGTGGGAGAGGTGGCATTCGTGGTGGTAGTGGTCTGGCTTCTCTCTGTGGTGACAGAGGGACTGGAGGGCAGAAAGGAGGATGTTGCTTGAGTGGGCATGCCCGGGGCGGAGGGGCAGCGATATAACACTGGCAAGGGCTTCTTTGGTGTGGGACCCTGGGGACTGCTTGGAGGGGTGTGGTTCTGGAGGCTGGCAGGCTGCTGGGAAGTCTGGCTATGAGATCGTTTAAGGCTGCCTGGGCTACTGGCTTTGTGTTTGGCCAGTGCATGAGATTGTACTGGGCTATAGAGGGCTGAAATGAGAATAGAATGCAATTTTGTAAGAACCTAATCATAAATATTATATACAATTACAACAAACATACAGTACGTACATATTATTACAATACAATGACATCCTACTATTCATCAACATTCCCAAGAATATTCACATATCCATGAAAGGTGCTCTAAGCGATGTTATTCAACTTTAAGCTAAAACATTTCGTCGCCATTCGCTAGCTGCCTGTGCCCTGAATGCACTGTAAAAAAAACACAGTCTCTGTGGACAGCCCAGGCTCCAAAAATAGCCACAAAAACAACTTGGTCCAGCCTGGACCATAAAAACCTAACATACTGTTCGAGCCAATCACCGACGAGATGTGCGTTTAGGAGAGTTTCAATTGCATGAGAGGAAGGGGGAGGGAGTATAACAGTACTAGCCTAGAAATCTAGACGCCCCTAGCGGCAGCAAATGTAATTTGGCTGGCGGGGCAGTCTAGGCACGATCCATAGAGCCAGGGAGCTGTTAACTCGAAAAACCAGTGGGCCAATCACAGCGTGTATAGAGTCGGTGGATGGGCTTTACATAATGGTGACTGACATGCGACCAGAAGTTGCGACGGTAACGCATCCTGTTATTTGAAAACAAGAAGATGATTCGTTTAGCGTTATCCTATTGCGTGGAGAGGGAAGGTTACGCATCCTGCTACTTGAAAACAAGAAGATGATTCGTTTAGCGTTATCCTATTGCGGGGAGGGAATTTGAAAGACAACTGTTTATGCCACCCCTCCGATTGAGCCCTGTCTACGGTGAGTGTCCAGACCCTACATCTTGATGTGGGTCTGGCTCGTCAGGCTATAACAGTACAGTATAACATTTAAAACATGAAGAGCTAACCATATGTGTACCTGAAACCACAGTCATATAGTCATTGTGTCAGGTTTATTTTTGTTTTATGGCAATTCCATTTATAGGCGACGGAGCATCAACAGCTGTTTGGACCACAATGATCACTGCATAATGTGCACATGCGAATGACACACACACACACACACACACACACACACATACAATACACACACTGTACATACATCCTCACGCATATACAGCCACACATACTACCTACACAAAGGTGAATCAATACACACACACACACACACACACACACACGTACTGTATACACACAGAAACATACTGACATGCATTAAGGTGTCACCAAAGTATCCGTTCTCTTTTGTTGTAGGCTTGTCTAATGGGAGCAGTGCATACAAGCTTACACACAAACATTCACACACACACACACACACACACACACACACTTACACACACATACACACACACACGCATACACACGCACACAAACACGCACGCACGCGTGCACGCATATATGCACACAGGCGCACATGCACAGTCTCTCTCTCTCTCACACACTCACTCACTCACACACACACCCACACACACAAGCACACATACACTGGAACTTGATATTCAAGTACTTCAGATTGTGTATATTCTTGTCTTGAATTACAGTATTAAGCACTGATTGAGTAAGACTTGATGCCTACAGAGTTAATGGAGTAGGGGATGAAGAGGACTTGGGAAGTGTGTACAAAGAGTACAGTTTACAATGTGGTAATTCTAGTTAATTGATATGTGACTGATAATTGATTGAGTGTCCAGACGGACGATAATGCCGGTAACGTACATGGAGGTGGCACGGTGAGGTGACGCACGGGTGGCGTTTTCGCCCCAGCTTGGGGAGACGTGGGACAGCCATCGCCGACTTTTGACGCCTCTCTCCCGTGACCAGCGGGCGTCTGGCTGAGCCTCAGTGGGGCGATGGGGGCCCTCGGACGAGGCGCTGCCGATGGTGGGATGGTGGCCGAGGCTTTGAGCGGGAGATTTGGCGGGATTGTCAAAGTTCCTGGTGGCGGCGGACGAAGGGTCAGGCTCTGGAGCTGAAGGCAATGAGAAGGAGAAGGGGGAGAAGTTTCACTATTGTAGTCACTCTTCGGCCAATGTACTCCTTGAGTCAATTGGCTTAAACAGTGATCCTCTCAAACAAACCCTCGGACGCCACGACCTATCCACAGCAGAAGGGCCATTTTCTCTCAGTCACATCCCTATGGTCACATCATGCATAGATCGTAACACACACACGTTATCAGACGCTCACCTGTGAGGAGGAAAATCGAGAAGGAGAGGACAGGACAGGCAGCTCAGGCCGCACTGTGGAGGTCAAGATCAGCTGCTAGCCCAAGGATTGGCAGCACAGAAACAAACAGGCGAAGAAGACAGAGTGAAATTATACAGTGATGTATGCGAAGACAAGATAGTGGCAAGCAAGGCTTGAAGAGGTGATTAGTCTATCCAAAAGGAGAAAATATCATCAGGAGAAAAAAGTACATTTAGTCTGGGTCACTGATATGAGATACATAACTAATAGCAAACCTATTTAGAAGAATCCCCTAAAACATTGCTGCAAAATTTTGACTCCAAAATTACAAACCAAAAAACGTGACAAGTGACTAAAACAAAAAAAAAAGCATGATCTCTTAGAAGGGAAAGAACGAAGGAAAAAAAAGTAAACCATCTTTTATGCTCAATCCTATAAATATCTCATTCCAATGTCTGAGACTCTATCAAAGGTCCCTCACAATGGCTCAAGAACATGAGCATTTGATGCCACAGCAGAGAGCCTGGTAGGGTTCCCGTACCATTTGTGCTCTCAACAGCATTTGGGCAGGACTGGTACAAGAGCTTTTCCCCAGGAGCAGAGCGTGCGAGGCTATCCTTTGGTTAGCAGTCACTGGGATAGGACTCTGGGAAGCTCGGACCATGTGTGTAGACCCAGGAGAACTGGGTGATGTGACCTAGAAATCAGAGAAACAGAGCAATTCAGAACGAGAGTAGAAACAGGAACGGTTAAGAACTCCCTGAGCCCAGACATTCTTGTGATGGTCTTACAGAACATCTGAACATGTCTGTTAGAGCATAGCCTTACCGCAGTACAAACATATGCTCATGTGGTAAAGACTAGTTCACAAGGCAAATTAAACTTTTACTACAGGAAAACTTCACTTATTTCTGCCATAAATCATGGGTCACTCCATGTTTTCAGTTTCAAAATGAAAGAATAGCAGATTTGTTTAAGAAAACCGATGCCAGATAGCCCTGTAAAGAATTTTTGCTACACTCCTCAGAGTAAAAAACATACTGGTTTGGGAGACTGCTGTGGTGATGACACAGGCGTTCCTTCGCTGGTTGGTGATGACAAAGATGGCATCTTGTCCCCAAACAATCTGACCTGAAATGGAAAAGCATTCATGGGTTACATTGCAAGTAGATTTCAAATGCAGACATACACATACAACAACAAAAAACATGATCACAGGGTTTCACTGTGGCAAGACTCAGATAGGTGTGGTGAGCATGCCAGATCAAAGGAATGACAAACAAAAAGAATGAGAACATGCAGCCCAAATGCATGCAGGGCAGAGGCACTTCCTTCAACTCCCTACTCGCAGCCAAGTATTAACACAGTTATAAAACAAAGTTAATAAAAGTTAATAACAGTTAGATAACAACATGCAGACATCAATATCAAACATGGGAAGGGTGAGATGCAGGACACAGGCATATGAGATGATTACAAGTAGCCAGCCTGGCAGAATTACAGCCATTTTAAAGCCATTTTAAAGCATTCTTTGGATGGGGCAGAATCGACGATTTCCTGGCATTCTGCACCTGCTGTGCAGCTGGCAGATGGCTTTGCCGTTTCTGCTGCTGTAGCTGCTGTTGCTGTTGATGTTGTTGTTGCTGAGCTGCTGCATGAAACGAGCCATGCTGCTGCTGTTTCTGCTGCTGCTGGACTGTATACATCTGATGCAGCAGCTGTGCAGCCGACCCTCTTGGTTGGCGACTGGGCTGGTGGATCACCTAACAGGGGCCAAGTATCACAGCAGATTTCACAGTATAGAGAACGGGGAAAGGTGGGGGGGCGACCCCCAGTAGCGACTAAGGGTGAAGGTAAGACTGAATATGTGTGAGAGGATGGAGGTTGTAATTGTGACTGCTTGACAGCAAGTGGAGGTCCACTAAGACAACTACCGAGTGGAGGTGTGAGAAATGCTTTGAACTGTAAAGAAAAGTGCATGTGTGAGAGGAGATCTCGGTTACCTGGACAACTTTCTGGTCAGTCGGGGTGGGGGTCGTGTGGAACGTGGTGATTGTGGTGTGAACTGAAGTGCTGCTCTGGTTGCCATTGGCCTGGCTGGGAAGAATTTTACCAGTGGGCTGTTTGAGGAGGTTGTTGCCATTCGTCTGGCTGGGAGGTTTGTTGATCTTTGTCTGAATGGAGAAGCTGTTGCCATTGGCCTGGTTGGAGGGGTTGCTCGCTTTGGGCTGGTTAGCGGGATTTACAGTTGGACTTTGAGCTGGACTTTCTCTTTTCTCCGTTTCAGATTGTCTATTGGGCTCCCTGTCCATCTCTTTTGTGGGTCTGGTAACAGGAGGCTGTAAAAAGAAACGTGTACAGAAAACAAAGGGTTTTACTAACCATAGTGCCCCCCGCTCTACAGATGAGGCTTTCCTTTCACTTATGAAAGCCCACGTGCAGAGAATTGTTATCATGCCGTGTCTTATCGTTGTCTTTTAATTCAAGTGAATTTTGATGAAATGTTGGCTCCAGGCATGCATGGTGTAAAGTAAAGGAATGTGCCGTTATTTAAAATGTAAATGGCAAACATCTGTAACATTTACGTAAAAGTTGACGAAACATACTAACCACTGAACTTTGCAACTGAACTTTAAACCAAACCAATGCAGCATGATTATTTTATTGCTCTGGATCATATGCTGTTCTGTTGTTGACTCTGAATTTCACTGAGAGCTAAATCAAAACATTTTAAAATCTCAAAATATCATCTCTAATATCTACCTGGCATCTCAACATTTTGAATCAGTAGCTTAGAATTTTGACTTAGTTTGTGTTTGTTTTCTCTTTTTTCCAGTGAAATAAAAAAGAGAATCGGCTTCCATACAATCAGGCAGCCCTACACCAAAAAATAAAAGTATCATTCACTCTCACTGAATCCCAATGAAGCCATACATAAGCAAACAGAAACAGAACTTAGATGACGTGTTTTTATTAGACCTGCAAGCTAGGCCCACCTTTGTTGCCCTTGATATGGGCAATGCATGTAGGCTAGGGCAATAATAAAATGCAGTAGACACTTTGGCCTACTTAAAACTGTAGACCCTTCCAAAGCCATCAAATATCTATTAACTAGCATCCCTTACAAAAATAGCTGCACTACTTCAAGAGAATCAAAACAGCTGTTTTGGAGGAATTCTTTGCAGTTTATATGCAGGATATGGAATATCTTGGACATGAAAAAAATACATTGTACTCCATAGTGCTGCAGTTAACATCATTTTGCTGTAGAAATAGTATATTTAGAACATCAAAATATTATTGTACTGCATCATACTTCAGACTATAAATAACATTTCTTACTGAAATCAGTTAGATAGCTGTGTCTTATGCTCCCTTTCAAGACAGTAAATGATCGACCACAATATGAAACAGTTGTAACAAGACTCGACACTGAGAAAATAGGAGGCATGATGTGTTATCTTTATGTGGGATTCAGAGACAACTTGGTTCAAAACATGATACAACAAGCAAGGCGTCAAACCAGTCTTGAAACAGGATTGAAGCACGGAGTAGGTTGTGTGAAGATAATGTAGCCTAGTAACCAACAGTGGGGCTGCTTAGGTAGGTGAGATTGAGTAGACTAGGTGACGGTGCATTTTGCTAACAAATCCTTCAGTGGTTTCGCTGTGGGCTGCTCAAGCTCACGCTTGCAGAACAACTTGACTCGCCATTCATAAATGCCCAAAACTAAAACGGCCCAAAACAAACTAGCTACAAGCTATTAGACTGAAATTGCCAGCTCCTCGCCAGCACAGCAAATATGTAGTGAGCTTCATACACTCATTTTATTTAGATGTTTACCTACCCTACACACACAAATAGCAAAACATCCAAAACTCACTCAACTTTTAGACCAGACTTTGACGCGGCAAAATCAACTTCTAAATGTACTGTAGGCTGTAATATTCTGTTCTGTTCTGCAACGTGTTTATCAGAACAAAAATATTAGAATGGCATAGTGACTTACTTATGGGACCAGTCGACCCATTTAAAGAGTGATTATGAATCTGTCAACAGTGTCCATGCATGACCTCTCATTCCAACGATGCGTAATGGAAAGGAATCATCAAAGAAACAGATTGCAGATGGACAACGTATTAAGCGTTATAAACATGCTTCCCAACGGCCACTTTTACTTCGAGTAGCACACAGCCTAGGCTAAATGCCTGGCCTCCTACATATTCATATTTATCCTGTTGCATGAACAGGTTAGTCTACGCAGCAATGCCATCAGTGTAGACTGACCATATTTACATTCCAGTTCAGGCTCTGTGCCGTAGATAACCGCGGTCAAACAGGAAGTTGTAAACGACCAGTCTATATGCAAATTCAACTGATATGAAGTAAACGGCCACATTTATCTTATTTGTATATCAGTATTCGCTTAATCTGATCAATAACAATGAAATAATGTCGAGTCTTAAATACGAGCAGAGGTGGTTTTCTGAGCGCAAGGATAGCCGATTGAGCCGTGCAATTGTATGCCATATAGCCTCACATATTATTGTAGAGAGAATATGACTCCAAACACGTACACATTTGTAACATCTGAAATCATCACAATAGGAATTTCTGCGAAAGACGATTTGTCACACAAGTTAGGCTACCATAAAGAAGCGCTAAGCGAAATATGGCTACACTGTAGCATACTGTAACCATGACTGTAACCTGTCACCTGCATCATCCACATTAAATGCAGCATTTGTCTGAAAATCAAAATAGCGCTGTGGAGGCCTACTATTTTATCATCGTCCCTGCATTTATATTATCACCAAATTCGAGGTTTACAAGCTGAAAAATGGGCGTGTATGCGCAATGACAGAACTGATGTGTACAATTTGCATGTCATACTTCCTTGAATTCTAGGACTGTCGAAATCGACACCGTGGTTCTTTTCTAGGCTAATCATGTCCAATAGCCATCAAACTCGCAAAATCGGAGAGACGATAAATCACCACAACTTTGCCGGACATTGGGTAAATGCTACAAAATGAAAGTCATGAGAGGAGAAAAGCTTTATCTGGAGCAAATATGCACGCATGCTCTATATTTCGATCAAACGAGAAAAAAAACGGCGTGTCAAGAAAATTCTTACAAAGCCCACAAGTCTTAACTGGCAGCTTATTGCTCCTACCTGCCCGAAGTCAATAAGAGAGATCATTCATCACAGAGTGACCGTTTCTGGCGAGCGTTACAATCCCGTCATGTCCTAATGCGTCAAAGGTAACAGTAGAGAGAGTGGTGATACGCCGTGCTCAGGCAGAATCATAAAAGCGATACAGCACCACTTGGAGTGTAGGAGGACCTCATACAGTAACAAACCTACAGTGACAGCAGACCTCTCCCAGCAAGGATTTGAATGTTTAGACTGTTTATATTAATTTGCAAAAAGTCTAATTAAAACGCAATTAACAGACATAGGCTAGTTAAATGGAACCAAACGCATAATTTGGCAGTAACAGGCATTTTGCCACATGCACCTGATTTATTCTAGGTAAATAGCCTAGGAGAAATGCATTGCATAGTTGGTTCTCTATCAATTTTATTCTGTACAGAGCCGAATTTACGCATATTGTTATTTAATAATTATTGATAGGGTTATGTCTATTTTCCAGCAGTTTACAATCCCTGTGCCTTCATAGTCAATCAAGTCCTGTTCCAGTTTTTAGTAGATTTATCTGGACTAGCCTATGTTTAACCTATAAAGTAGGTAGACTGGGTAAACCCAGCCCGATCTGCCGGCGAATGGATTTCAACCTGCAGTTCAGGCTGGAAACCTGCACATCTATCTCTCCTGCTTCCACAAATTTGCAGGGACCAATCACAAACTGTCTTATCCACCTGGCGCACCCAGATCTAGTCTGATCGGTTGAATCACTAATTAAGTGTACAGATTAATTGATCATGCGGTAGAAATACAGCGCAGACTCCCTAGACTGCAGGCTAAATTTCAAAAGATTGAGTTTGGTCTGTTGCCTAAGGTAGCCTAAGCTTATTTGTGTCATTGTGTATTTCAAGAATGTATCATTATCTTATATAGGCTACATTAGGTCTGACAACAGGTTAAATATAATAAATAAGGTAAATCATTAGGCTACCTAACTGTTGGTTGAACTTGAACGTGACTTTCTGCGTGAAATGCACATTTTACTAGGCACACATCTCCCAGCATTCTTTGCCGTGTTTAATGTGCTGTTAATTGGATTACCATGGTGACAACCTTTGTAATCCGGGGAGCAGAAGTGAACAGCGGTTTAGTTGGCCATGTGAAATGCGCTGCCCATATGGCCACTTAATCCCCGTACCCTACTGTTCAGAAGAAGTTGAAAAAAGACAAGAGGTCAACGAAAAATGCCAGTGCAGGTGAGACAACTGGGGATTTGATGCTTTGCGGATAGACATTCTCGTGTAGACTAGTTGAATCGTTTGGTGCGTTAGAAAGGCCTATGAAAATGCCCAACACTAAAAGTATTAAACCAAGAACAGTTGAGATTAAGCCGAAAATCGTTGGCAATAACGTCAAATCGAAAACTGTGGAAAGTCCACAAACTAGGCGGCCTAAAGTTAACGTTACGCACAAGAAGAGAGCATCAAGTTGCACAAGATGTAACGTTACCTCCAGTCAGCCCAAGGCCGAGTCTACCAGACCTCCGACGAATACCGAAGTTGTTAAATGCGACAAGAAAGGAAAAACATGTGCGACCTCCTCTAAACACCAGAATGCGCCTATTGAACAGAAAGATGAACGGACTACAATAAAACCTGAGCACAGAGTGATACATGAAATTATAAGGTACGTAGGCCTATATGAGCATTTTATTTTAAAAAACATCTTAAAGCTGTTTGAAACCATATGGCCGGCCAGGTCCACTTTAATTTAGACCTAATCCTTGATGAACCACCAAATTGCTGATGACGTCCTGTAAACCGGTTGACCATATATTCTCACAGTTTGCATTTTTGCAATGTTATAAGACAGTTTAGGCTATTAATCTTGATTTTGTGACCGTTGGTGTCTGCAAATCATTTGCATGACACCTTTTTGCATTTTCTGTGTTATCAGTCATAAAGCTTTCACAGTCATTCCGCCAAATCCAAGGAAGAGAATTGAAATCCAAAAGCGTAAGTCTTTTTTGTTCTGTTTCATGCATGGCTTAATATTGCTTATCAGTGGTAGTCTAGGTGATACATGCAGTATACCCAATTAAAAAGCATCACCATTTCATTAGACCCACTTAGAATAGGCAAGGATACATGTAAGTATGAACATTTTAGGTTGATCACAATATATACCCACTACAGCTAACATCACAGTATCCACTATAACTAGAGTACACCACTGTTGATTATGAACATGAGGTTTTGGTAGCCAAAGCCAACCAAATCTGGTTGGCACTTGTACAGTTTGTTAGCCAAAGAAAACCGGGCAACCATTAATGTCGAGCCCTGCTTCCCACTGATGTACTGTTTGACAGTGAAGCCTGTTCATATTTTGTGTGTCAGAGGCTGAAGCAGAGCTGGCTGCTCTTGAGGATCTACGATTGAGTCGGGCCATGGGCTACATTTCTTTAGCCCCCAGCTCCGTGGGTGAGTCACTTTGCTGTTTGCAGGATTGCTGTGTTTGTATTACTCAGGTATGTATGACGTGAACAGATCATTGTTAGACTCAGTCTAGGTGTACTCAAGGTTTAAAGGTCCAAGGCACTGTTGCAGAATTCAGGTGCGGATTGGGTCATTTAAGATATGAAAAAAAAAGATCATTATGCTATGCATATATCCAATATATCCAATATACTCAGGCACAGAACTTTTACTTGCTTTAAGCCTTACTTGCTTTAAGCCCTGCATGTCTACCAAGTAATATAAATTAGTTTATTTTGAGATGTTAATGTTAGTGTATAATATTGAACTTAAAGGCACCCTTAACCTACAGTTGAGGAGCCCAATCATAAATAAACCAAATATGCATTTTTGTTTGCGACAAAGGATGAACGTAACTCTGATGTAATGCACCAGCAGCAGTATGTAGAAAAGATCTCTGAATTCCTGTAGCATAGCATCTCTTTTCTGTTTCGATTTCAGAGGGGGGATGGGGGGAGGTCGTTTCCTACCTGAAACTAGAAAGTTGCTAGGTGAAGGCAATCGCCTTCACAGGGCCGCTCAGACAATGGCAGAAGTGCTGTTCATCATGTATTCAAAATTGTTTTGAAAACGTTATGCTAAGGTCAAAACAACTATTAAGGGTGCCTTTAAGAAATAATGTACCAATTTGATGCACTAGGTAGCCTATATCAATTTGACACATTGATTGCATACAGTAGTACCACGCAATTAGATTTGTTGTTTCAGTATATTGTTGTAATGAAAGCTGCATTGTTGTGTTTTTGTAATACTATTTACAAATACCCTATATGCTCTGGTTTTATTCAAGTATGATACTGTCTTTATAACATTGTGATGTGGCCTAAGATGCTGTCACAGCATTGTACATTTACAATTTAAATACCGGGTTTGTAGTATATACAACGGACAGAAGAGGGCGCCTCAGTGTTGTGTAAAATGCCTTGAGTTCCTGGTGTTGAAATGAAGCCCCACCAGGTCATTGAAACTGAATAATTTTGAGCCATATTATGGTTATTGTGTCTTTGATACAACATAAATGTTATGAATTGATCCATTACTAATAGTATGAGATTGTCCCACTAATGTTAGGTGGCCGTTTAACTCTGGAGGAAGTCAGAAATCGTCAACAACAAGAAATGCAAAAAAGAAGAAAGCAAAGACAGGTGGGAGAGTAGCCTACTGCTCAGCATGATGTTATAGTACACAGTATGGGTATATGCCAAATATTAACCGTACAGATTATATTAATCCTCAACAATAAATATGTCCCTCTACTTGTAGGTGCAACGATATGATTTACAAACATCCCCAACTGTCATCCAGTAAAGCGATCATCAAGGAGGGAATCTAAAGCATTTTTTGTGCAGCTTTACATATGACTTAAAAAGATTCTGAGCAGCAATAATGTTTACGCAATGTTACAATGTTTACAGTAAAATAGGGACTTCTCAGTAGCCCAATGCAAAGAAAATGTGGACATTCAACATGTCAAACCAGTTGCTGCTGTGCCCGGTGTACATACAGTATATGAATGTAAAGATATAAAATGTACAACATGTTGTCTGTCAATTAAGGAATTTCACCATGGAGTTAAATAAAACATGAATTTATATTTAGAAAATCAACACAATGGATAGTCTTGTTGTTTGGAGCTCACAAGGCAAGCATTTCCCTGTTACCTAGCAACCCATTTTCCCCTTTGATTTAGCTTCTTACCCATGTGTATTTTGAGAACTTTCTACTTTCAAGCCTCCAAAAATATGAAGCAGAGCTGACGAGTTTCAGAGTGGGTGTGGAGTGTAATGAAGTAGACATGGCCGGGGCATACTGGGGCCAGTTGGACGTTTGTGCCTCTGCAATGTAGTAGCCTATGGCTTCCCCTATTGGCAACATCCTGGTGGTCATGAAGATGGTCAGTTGGCCTGCATTGCCCAGGGTTAGAGAGTAATTAGTTACATGTAAAGGAGTTATTATTATTATACAATTACAAAATAAACTAGAGAAAGCAATTCCAAGGAATTACGAGTGCATGAAAACGTAAACATTTCTGCAAAATATTGTTAGACAATGTTTCAAATATCATTCAAGCACAAAGATAGAGGTGACGTAGAAAAAAGGTTGATGGGAGTCATATAGTTGATGACAATTAACTAGAAAGCAATTCCAGGGAATTATGAGTGCATGAAAATTGAGACAGAGATAGAGGTGTAGAGAAAAGGTTGAGGGGAGTCATAGTTGATGACAATTAACAGTTGGAATGAGCAAAAAGTTAAACAGTTGAGTAGTTCAAATAGTTGAGCTATTTAATAGAGAATTATTGTGTGAGGACTTTTATTTTGAAACAGTTGTGGGCAGAGGAAACTGTAGTTACTAATATATAGATTGGTGATTACAATAGGGCTAAACAAGCTTTAATGTTTATTTGTAGGATATAACATTCCCTCAGTAGCCTAATATTTCTTTTTCATTGTATTGCTGTGTAGAGCTCCATTCATTAGGCGGTGTGCGCTGAAATATTGAGCATTGTTTTTCTTTGGTTCTTGTTTGAATGTGTTGCTTGTTTTTCCATCTAAAAGCAGTGAGAATTAATAACTTACATTACTTTGATTAAGTAGCCAAATTAAGATGGTAACATTACATTTTACGATTAGTAATCTTCAGGCTATTACAATTGAAAAGTCTTCAAACCTAGATTATAACAGTTTCTTTGCGGTATCAGTTTATCACTAGATTTTATCTAGTGGCGTTCATTCTATACTGTAAGTAATTGTTTTTTGGGTATTTTCATCTGGTTGGTCAATTAAAAGCTGTTCACGATCATACTTGAACCTTGACAGATTTTGATATGCTTCAGGCTTTCTCTCTTTCCCTTTGATAATAGGAGTCTATTTAATGCCGCTTTCATGTGAACTTCACCTTGAAGGCAAATGAAGAGACATACACCTACACAAACCTGTTTCTCAAGCTGAGACATTAGACTCTATACCCTCGAAATCCAGTCCAAATCGAAGTCCTCTAGGCAATTGAATAATGTTTTTTCTCAAGGTTCAGTTTGCAAATAACAATGGGACAAAATATACTGAAGATCCCAGTTTGATTGTATGAAATGCTGTGTAAACAGAAAAGTACAATTACAAATGTTCATGTTCAATTAAAATGGAACATTTTGTAAACAAATTGTAACAGTGTCTTTGTTGTAGGCTATAGGCCAGGGTATGTTTGTGTGTGTTGTGTTGTGTGTGTGTGTGTGTGTGTGTGTGTAGCCTACTGTACGTATGAGTCCACATCTGTGTCTGTTCATGCCTTTTAGCCTGATATTCGTGATATGACTGGGGTGTGTTTGTAAGTTCACAATGAGTCAGTGTGAGAGTGTACTGTTTCCTCTAATGGCTTGGCTGCATGGCTTTAATGTGGCCTGTCTAGGCGCTGTGCCAGTTTGTCTGCTGCAGTTGCCCCACACCTGTCTCCTACCTAAGACATACTGAATCACTCACCACTTGCAACCCGAGGAAGTGAATCCGACACAACAGATCCTATGACAGCAGCCATCTGAGTTTCATTAGAAATGCTGATCAGCTGAAGAAATATTCTGAGAAGAAGTGCTCAGGGGATGAGGTTAGACAGCCACTGAGGGAGCAGCACGAGGCTAATTTCCCCCAAGTAAGTTCTA
Source organism: Sardina pilchardus (assembly GCF_963854185.1). Classification (NCBI taxonomy): domain Eukaryota; kingdom Metazoa; phylum Chordata; class Actinopteri; order Clupeiformes; family Clupeidae; genus Sardina; species Sardina pilchardus. The sequence goes on from NC_085012.1 coordinate 15,192,889, forward strand.
CGAATATTGCAACCAAAACAAAAAAAGGCACAAAACACTTGATTGATGGCAGCACAGTACAAAAAATGGCAGTACTGGGCTTTACTCACTTGGCATTCATATGATCTAATCATTGGGAAGAGGCAGAGTCTGTAGCGGACAGGCAGCATACAAATGCAAAGCTTCATGCAAATGGGGGTGGAATTGTCACTATTTGCAGTATGCTAATAGTCTGATGGGATGAAACAGATAGACAAAAGAAAATGCAAATTCATGTCTGGCCGGAATGGCCAAGCGCTACAGAGTGTATGCAGACAGGACAACAGTCTGGATGGGCAAAGACAAATACACATTCCTACATGCCGAAACTTGAAGACCACGAATTCACACGCATATAAACCTAGGCCCGTTTTTGTTCAAAACTGAGGACTTTAGCTCATTACGCATGCTCGTTGTTATATACAATTTGTGTGAGTGCGTGGCGCAAAGCAATGGAAACGCATTTCAAATTGTATTTACACGATGCAATGCATTTAACATAGGCCTACACACTGTACGGACCAAGATCATGACGTGTGTCACAGAGAGTGTAGGCTATGCCAATTTGTAACTGGACTAAAATAATTTTATTTTATATGTATTTCATATAATTTTAACACACCCATTATCCTCTGTTTACAAACGTTGGTTTGATATCCTATTTTTCTATTTTTTTTCCAGGAATGCATCTTTGCGTTGCGTGTGTGTGTGTGTGTGTGTGTGTGTGTGCGCGCGCGCGAGTAAATAGATCCTCCTTTTTCTTATTCTTAAAGTAGGCTATGCCTAGCCTATGTCTGTCGTCGACAGCGCACTAATCTCATTCAAACTACAAACTAATGGCGTTTTAGCATTCCTAAATAACTCTTATTAAGACCTTCCCGTCGGCTTGGTGCTCCTCCGCAGCAACTTAAACTTGAAATCCAGACTGCGAGACAGACTTCCTATCAACTGCGTCCCACTGTCTGACGCTTACATACCTAATGCTTGAGCATTGGCGGGTGACGTAGGTTGTAGGGTTGTGGATTGACGTTGCAGGGTCTATCACCCCCAAGCCTCTAGTTCGGCAATCAGTCTTCGGACGAGGAACAATCAAGACTGAACTTCGGCGCTGGAGTCGTGAACTGAAACCAAACTATTGTCGTATTATTATTCTGAATCAGTCTATTCGCACCAGTTGGGACTGTAAAACGAAATATCGCATCTCAGGATCTGACCAGCCATATTGCGCTCATGAAGAAGGTAAGATTAAATGGCTAGTGACGATGAAGTGCAAATGACTGATTCCCTTTAATTAAACCATATATAGGTTACATTTTCAGTTTAGTTCTTATTTACAGTTGATACGTCGAACGTCGTCGGAGGTAGTAGTAGCCCATGTAGGGAGAAATGCATAACATTAACTGGATCACTACAGCGTAGTACGGGATACAACGGATTTGATGGTTAAAATGTAGGCTAACTGCTCTGTCGTTTAATTTGTTATTCGCTAAGACGGTATACAGTTTGCGTTATTGTATTATCTGTAAATGGATAGGATCAAGCATTCTACTGTAAACAGCACGTTTAGTGTTGTAGAAACGTATGCGGTGTATGTTCCATGGCAAGCGTGACACCATACGCAAAGGAATCTCTTTGCTTTTTGTCGATGATGGCACATAGTGACTATTTTAGCTCATGTGTTCAGCATACGATTAGGTTAACTGTTTTGTTTAAGATGTATTTTCAGTAAATGTAGGCTATACAAATAGGTCATAGGTCGAAAAAGCTGTAGAAGGACTGGAACGATTGAGAGTCGGGGGAGGGGGGTAGTCCCGTGGAGGGTCTTGCAGTGGTGAATGTCATTACCACGGCAAAGGGGGAGGGGAATAACCGAGTGAGCCAGTGAGTGATAGAGTTGTGGGAGGGAGTGGATGGAATGTCGGGACTCCGTTCCAATATAAGGCGATCGTTCCAGCCACAACAACGACGGGGATTTTTGTGAGGCAGTTTCAAAGAATTAGTAGGGTACAAAAACGAAAGTGAGTTCTCCCAATAGATTAATAGATTGGACATTTGTAATGCATTACAATTGAGTCATATTCAGAATTAGCATACATGTTATGTTAGAGTGTCTTGGGTGAGAAGTTCTGTTTTTGGATGGTTTTACATTTTCTTTTACAAGGGCAGGGCGAGGTTGTTTTCAAAAGGAAGACAGGAATTCTTCTCTGTTGTAGTAGAAATCAGTTAGCAGGTTAATAATATGTTTATTTTTAGATTAAAGAGTTTATTTTTGACAATTTCAGATAAATTATCATCTATCTTCTATATTGCTTTTGGTGTGATTCTATTTTGCAGTATTTAAAATGAAATATTCCCACCATTAGTCGGATAGCAGGCCAGTGCATTGCTGACATTGCTACCTAAGTGAGTGAGTAGCCTAGTAAACCTACCTTTACCATGTCCCAGTGTGTGATGCATGATCCTGGGTGGGGTCATCACTTGTCTTGCTACTTTTATGTCATTGTGAGCTTGACAAGACCTTTGACCAGCTTGTTCGAATTCTCACTTTCTGCGTCTCTTTTTTTCCACACAGTTTTGAAGATGTGTCACATCTAAAAACTGCGCCTCTGTGCATGTCCAACTTATGAGAAAAAAACAGAAGGAAATAAAAAGAAACACCCCAAGACATTGCATCATGACTAGTTTCCAGGCTGAACTGCTCCATCTCCATAAGGCTCAAGTCCCTCTCAAGGGCTCCATGAAGAGACTCAGCAGAGAAAGGCCCCCGGAGGCCACACCCATTAAGAAACGCATCATGGCTTCAATGAGCCCAAAGTCAAGGAAGACATCTGACATCCTTAAAACCACCAACATCAAGAAGGAGAGAGTGGAAGAGGAGGAGATGATGGAGCACCATCCTGTATTGAGCTCAGGTCACGTCCTGGGCTATACCCACTTCCCTCTGATGAAGAACGGGGGAGCGCTGGATCTCAGCCCCGGCTTGAGGAACACCTTGGCCCAGTTTACGTTGAGTAGCCAGTGCTCCCTGGGAGGCCCTGCCACATTCTCAGGCCACTATGGCCACACAAAGGCCACCCCTCACCAGTCTCTGGGCAGTGCCGCCACCGCGCCCCTCTTGGTGCCGCCCGACAGCTCCACGCAGCTCGCCCTCTGCTCGCTGGAAGGGGAGCCCATCTCCTGCTTCTCGGTGGGGGGAGAGTGGCGCCTGTGCCTGCCCCAGGTGCTCAACACGGTGCTCCGGGAGTTCTCCCTGCAGCAGATCAACGGCGTCTGCGACCAGCTGTACGTGTACTGCTCGCGCTGCGACTCGTCGCAGCTCCACGTGCTCAAGGTCACGGGCGTGCTGCCGGCCGGAGCGCCGTCCTGCGGCCTCATCACGCTCACCGACGCGCAGCGCCTCTGCAACGCCCTGCTGCACCCGGGAGACGCGGCGCCGAGGGACCCGGACGACGGCGAGAAGGAGGGCAAGGACGGCGGCGGGTTCTGGGTGGAGCACCAGTGCCTGGGCAAGTGCCAGGGCCTGTTTGTGCCCCGGCTCTACGCGGCCGCCGAGGCGCCCTGCATCCGGTGCGCCCAGTGCCGCGCGCTCTTCTCGCCCAAGCGGTTCGTCATGCACTCGCACCGACGGCCGGACAAGCGCACCTGCCATTGGGGCTTCGACTCGGACAGGTGGGCCTGCTACCTGCAGCTGGGGCGCAAACACCTCGGGACGCCCGACGAAGTGAAGTACAAGCAGCTGTTGGAGAAAATGAAAGAGAAGTTCCCCAACATGCAGCATGTGGAGAAGAAAACACTCAGCATGGTGAGTTGTCTTTTTTTTTTTTTACTGTTCTTAATATTAACGTATTTGGTCGTGTGAAGAACGTGAATAGAACTCGTGTCAAATGCAGACACCAAACTTAGTTCCATGTGTCCACTCGCTCTGTGCTGGCAGGGACTGCGGCGAGACTGGTTCAGGGACAGCCGCTCGTCCTATTTTTAGGAGATAAGCAATGTGTAACCACAGACAGGCATAAACAGATACAGCGAGTGCAAGCTGATATGGATTGTACAAACAGCCTTTGTATTTGTCTGTTCCGTGTGGAGGAAGGCTTTTATTATTGTGTCTGGCAGAGACAAGCGCAGATCTAGGCCACAGTGGCTGTCATTCACAGGAAAACCGGCAACATTTCTCAAAAATGTGGATTTTTGCTCAATGGAAATGCAAAATAGAGTTTTTTGGAGTTCAGTTCTTGGTAATATTGGTAAGTTCTGAGGCAACTAGGTTACAGTCAGGCCGAAGCCAGAGCAGATGTTTCCCCCCAAAAGGAAAGGGACAGCCAGGGATCAGCCAGGGTCGCCTGGCTCTCAAGCTCTCGCTGACAGTTTCTACATAAACAACCAGAACCACAGCTACTGAGAGGGGAGAGGGGGGGGGGGAGAGGGGATGGAGGCTGGGGATAGACAGACAGTGAGCATAAAAAGAAGGAAGAGAGAAAGAGCAGAAAGAGCAGCTGAGGGCAGTCTCTCACATGTGCCTGCAGCCTGCTGCACCTCCCTCACGGGGCCCATGTTCACCTCACAGGACCCCTTCTCTCAGCCAATCACAGCGCAGACCCCCGGCCCCGGCCTACCTGTCGGCCAATCAGCTCGCAGCACACTCTGTCGATTTCCATCTCATTATATAAGGGCTGAAGACTAAACAACAGAGTTAGCAACGGCACTTCTGAGAACACAAGCCTGGTGTCCGGATGCAAACACAGACTCCGAGCCACATCACAGTGTAAAAGGTTACGAGGCAGCTCAGTCACCACAACGACAGACTGTGGACAGACACCGCACGAAAATAATGCACGCATTGGGAAACGTGTTAACCTCGTAGTCCCCGGTGGCAACCCAAAGCAATTCAGATGTCAGGGCCCGGACTGGGAGGCAGACAGATAACCTTGGCTGACTGTGTGTCTGTCTGTCTGTGTGTGCATGTGTGTGTGTGTGTGTGGGGGGGGGGTTACCTTGAAATTTGTCCTCTGTAGTCCAGTTGAGGATGTACATTTCCCATACTGGACGAGTTACTGTATAATCTTTATTTCTTTTGTGGAGGATTTTAGTAGTTACTCTGAGTTTAATTATATTAAAATAAGCATTTTTAATCTAAGAGTGATTTTAGAAATGTTAATGACTTTTAAGAACTTTTAATGTTTTTAAAGTGAACATGTATTTATTTAGTTGTTGAATCCCTTAAATACATCGAATGAAGCACTTTTTTGGCCATGTTCCTTAAATAGTAAACTTGAATGTCAGGTTGACTTGATGGCCTAGATTGCCATGTATGCGGATGTGTCTCTCCTCTACCGTCAGCTTGACCCAGCAGCCGAAGCTGTCTGGTTTTTTGTCTGTTGTCTGTCCGCGTCGCTCTGTCTGTCGGTCAGATTGTAGGTTATGGCATGCTATAGCTCAGGAGGAAGCATGTCAGCTGGCGTCACATGTTGTAAATAACTGGGTGGATTAGTGTCCTCATGTTATGGCCGACACGTGACAGATAAGTCAGTCCACCCCTCCCCCTTCTCCCCTTCTGGGCCTCAGCACAGACACTGACAGACGCGTGCGTGTTCACTCACACAGAGAGAGAGAGAGAAAGAGAGGGAGGGAGGGAGGGAGGGAGAATGAGAGAGGCAGAAACACTCTTCTTTCGTCCGTCACTTATGCAGATATGCAGAAAATCTCTGTCCTCCCCATGTAATTTGGTCAGCCATCTCTAGAATGTTCCTCTCTTATTTTGCCCGAGAGGCGCTCGCGGCGCCTGAAACGGCGAAAGGAAAGAAAACAAGAACTGGGTGGAGGCTTCAAAAAACGTGCGGTTGACCCTTGTGCATTTCCTGACTCAGACGCCGCGGTTTGGTTTGGTGCTAACCTGCCGAAACAGACACTTTATGCGAGTGGCACGCGGAGCCCCAGTCAGAGAGACAGTTCCTCTCTTGAGCTGACCCCGCCCTCCCCCTCTCTGTGAGGCAGCGTCTGTGAAGAGGATGTTGTCTCTAGGGGTGTGTGTACACTGTACAGGCGGTTTTCCCCCTCGGGGCCCTGGCTGTCTGCAGCCGTGGATATATGAGGCACTCTGGCTGGCCCGATGGAAGGTTTTCATTAAAAGCAGATTATGTTACCCAGAGATTATGTAATGGCTTCCCATGTTGCCCTGCTGGAGGCCAGACATAGATTCCTGTCTGCTTAGAGGAAGGAGAGCAAGGGTGGGGCCAGACAGGCCACCAGAAACAGCAGCTGTCTGTCTGTCTGTCTGCCGGCCGGCCCGTCTGTTGGTCTATCTGTCTGTCTGTTAGTCACTCCCTCTCTACCTGTCTCTCTGCTCTTGTGCTCAGGGAAATAAAATGCGAACAGAAAGTTCACTTGCCTCAGGATAAAAGCAACGACAGTACTGTAAACCGAAAATCGTAAATCTAAAATGCCATATTAGTCACCTTTACATACCAGACATTAAGTGTGTGTGTGTGTGTGTGTGTGTGTGTGTGTTTTAGGAGAGTGCCAAACCCAAGGCTGAGTTAGATCTGAGTTCCATGAGGGAGGAGCCCGGCGAGACAGACGCAGATGGAAAGGTATGACAGTCGTCTCCCCGCCGTTGACCGCACTTCTCCGTTAGTGCCGTTTCCCACGCCTCTAACGCCTCGCCTCCCCTGTGCTTTGTTTCCTCTTGTTCAGGCAGCGCCTCCACTTGTCTTTGGCCTTGACAGCCATCTCTATCCCCACATGAAAGGCAACCAAAGCCACCTTGACATCATGCAACACAGGTACTGCCCAAACCTGATATTCCTCTGCCAAACCTGTGATATCCGAGTCTCACCTTTTGAATAAACATACTATTGATAGTAAATATTCTTTTCTTCTAGTCTTGGTAATGACCCAATTAAAGTAAAATTCTTTTGATATTTGATATTTCTATTATACTATATATGCAACACTTGACAATTTATCATTACTTTATGTATGTATTATAATTACTAAATAATAATCTATTGGTAAATGGCAATACCAGTTTTACTGGTCTGTTATGAACAGTCAGTACATGCTGTGGTATAAAGCTGATATAATCTCTTAATGATTCTTGTTTTGTCTGCAGTTTTCTCTTGTATATGCAGAATAAGCTCCATGGTCTCAACCCAGCCCTGATGCCTGAGTTTGGACTTGTGAAAGAAGGAGGTCTCCTGGATGTCGACATGCTCCGAGTGCTCCTTAACCCCGAGAATAAACAACACTCTCTGGACGAGAAAGGCTCCGTGGGCAGGATGCCAGCTACACCTGGTTAGTCTTAAACCCCCATGTGTGTGGCATGTGAACATGCCTCTTCTTCACTCCCCTTTTTTCTTGTATTCCCTGAGAGAACAGATACGTATCTTTTTAGAGTGCCGATTGACTCTCTCTGGTGTTGTTGTAGTTCACTCATTATCTAGTCTGTGGGCCCGCTAGTGAATGCTGCCCCCACAGACACTCTATTTCTGCACCACACTGACACCCCCTCCCCCCACCCCTTATTCCTCTGTCACAGAGCCTCTGCCAAGCGGTCGGCCCGCCGTCCAATCACAGTGGGGATGCCCAGACAAGGAGCCGGCGGAGAGCGTCTCCATAGAAACGCCGCTGCGTGGGAAAAGTGTCGGCGGGGGCGTGGGTGAGGAGGACAGCAGGGATGGCATGGTGATGGAGGTGCTCCAACTGTACACCGCCCAGCAGCAGAAGCTCCAGACCACCCTGCACAAACAGAAGCAGCTCGAGAAGGTGTGTGGAGAGGTGTTTGTCTCGCAAGGAGTGGCTGCTCTGTGAATAATCAATGCCTATGCCCCCCCCCTCCGCCCACACACACACACACACACTTGAATGTGTGCATTGTGCTCCCCTTGCCTTGTGTTTGAATGTGTTTATACACGTGTGGATGGGCTTGTACAGTGTGTGTGGGTGGGTGTGGGTGTGTGTGCGTGGGTGTGTGGATGTCTGAGTGTAGCATTTTGCAAGGCACTCCTTCATCTTATTCACAAACTCACCATCCCCCTTCTTTGCTTTTCCTATCCTCTTTTTCTATCTACCCCTACTCTCTCTCTCTCTCTCTGTCTCTCTGTGTGTCTCTCTCTCTCTCTGTCCGTCTGTCTGTCTCTCTCTCTCTCTCTCTCTCTCTCTGTCTTTCTCTCTTCCCTATCCTGCCCTCTGACTAGGAGCTGGAGGTGTTGCGTCAGGGTGAGGTGGCCGAGGCGGCGGCGGCGGAGGCGCTGACTGAGCACGCTCTGAGACAGCAGCGGGAGGCGCCACGGGAGCAGGGCCGTCTGGAGACGCCGTGCCAGCACACCTCCTCCCACAGAGCAGACGGCGGCGAGCTCCCGCCAGACAGCCACCACGCCGCGGAGGTAGGAGTCCCACAAGACAGCATTGCAGCATTGCAGCGCACACAGAACAGAGCTGGGGACTTAGACAGGCCAAAGACAGAAACATGGACAACAAGTGTATAAATAGGGGTCTTAAAATAGGCAAAGACAAAGAAATTATTAAAGAATGGAGAGCAGACCAATTACATGCCTTTTTAGGGTTTATGGGATAATGGACAAGAATATTTTTCATTGGTCCACTCTGTTGGTGCCAAGCTGAAAGAGGGCATTGTTTCACAGAGGAACTGTCTGAGGTATAACCTGGAGGGATTTTTAAGGCCTGGCGTAGATTAACCAGAGTCACTGCATAAATGTCTGTTGTTTTTCTGTTCTTTAGTCAGCCTCACAAAATCAAACAAAATACAGACGTTTGGTAACAGTGGAAAGAACACAAGAGGCCTCTTTTTTCTCTCTCTCAGACTCTCGGAGTCTTCCAAAGTTGGTTTTTAGAGTCTCTCTCCTAAATGCCTCTGCATTTGGCTCCACGAGTCTGCTGGCTCTCCGGATAGATTGTTTTGTTTGGTCTCCCAGCAGCTGTGGCCTTGGAGACCTCTCCTCGCCAAGCCGTCTCGCTCTCTGTTTTTCTTTTTTTCTTTCTTTTTTTTTTCCAGGGCTGTTGCTTAGTGCCCCCTGCTGTTTGTGTTTCCACCTGTCAGAGTCAGTGTGCTGCCACGTCCTGTCTGCCTGACATGGTGTTTCCTTTTGACTAAGCCATACTCTCTCTCTCTCTCTCTCTCTCTCTCTCTCTCTCTTTCTCTGTCTCTCTGTCTGTGTGTGTATAGCTGCTGGAGCTCCGCAGGAGGCTGGATCGGGCCGAGGAGGACCGTGAGGTGCTACAGGAGGAGCTGCGTCGGGAGCGCGAGGCCCGGGAGAAGCTGGAGCGCACCATCGCCGAGCTCGAGCAGCAGATGAAGGACTCCAACGGGCCCGCCATCCCCGACATGCCCCTTCTGACGCCCCCCAGCAATGACCCACAGATGCCCCACACCCCTTAGCAATTTTGCCCTCGGACACACACACCCTCACAACATTACACTGAGAAACATGCAAACCTCCAGACACAGTCGGAGATGTGGCTTGTTGCCACAGTCACCAGAAAAAGTAATTCTCCGCACCATGGGTCTGATGCCAAAAATGACATCACTCTGAAACACTACTCCTTCATCTGGTGATGTCATAACTGGCAAATATGACATGGCAATCATTGCAGTTGTGTATCGGTTTGCTTCTACTATTCTTGGACTGATAATAACTTGATAATGAATTTAAAAAGAAATTAAAAATAAATATGTTATAAAATTGTATACACCTGTTATGCTTTGAAAAGTTTTAAAAATCACTATCTCTGAAAAGAAAGGGTAGAGTTTGAATGAAGTGTAGAGGTAAAGATTTATGGATATCATGTTTATGGTAAATTGTACAGTCATAATCACCAGGCTCATTTGTGCATCACCTACTGCAAAAATGAGCTCTGATATTTTAACACCTTTGGTAAAAACAAAACAGCCAAAATCACAGAGAAAGTATATGACACTGTAAATATTATATTGAGCTATTTATTATTAACAGATCATAAAAAGACAATATTGTGTTATTGAACGTGTACTTAATGTGTTCCTAATATACATTTATATTTTATGTATGTATGTAAGTTTGAATGTACATTTTAAATGTATGTATGAATCATGTTTACTGAAATACAAAACTTAAGCAGATTTAAAAGTTTGGATGGATTTGAACCTATTCTTAAGATCCTTGTATTTGAAACAATATTGGATTTGAAATGTTCCTCAAGAATAGGGATTTTTTCTACTTATTTTCCCTGTTTACAATTTTATAAAGTCCCAAGGTGATTTATAATTTCAAACCTGTTGGTCTAAATGTGTGTCTTATTAAGAAGAGTTGGAAAGGGAGTTTCATTACTCTTGCAAACTGCCATCACTTCAGTTATCTTTCTTGCCCTCTCTTTGACAATCAGCATCATGTACTATGATGACACTTCAGCTGCTAAAAGTGTAGCTACCTCAGATGTACGTCAGGTGAAAGTTATTGTTTTTTAGTGTTACCATCCTATTGGATCAATATCTAATGTCATTTATGTTTATCCATAGCCTCTATCCTGTAACTTGGTCTAAGCAAGCTAACTTGCTTCATAGGTTGTAGGGGGATATTTGTTTTGAGCTATATGATGCATGGCTAAAGAGAATAAAAAAATGGTTAATCTTTGCATTTATGTACTTGCCATAGCCTGGTTAAATTATTTTCCAAATCACTGTCAAGCTTCTTTTTGTTGTTGGATTTTGGATTGTATAAAGTGACACTTATTTCCTACCTCCTCTTGTAATTAACAAAGACACATTATCACCACTCTCCTGTTATGTGGTTATTGTTCTCCTACAACAACGCGTAAATCATTACGTTTAGAACACGCCTCTAAGGCGCACATCACCTGGCTGTCTCGTGTCATATTCTGCCTGCTTATTCATCAAGTTTGGCACGGCAAGTCACTGCGGTTCGACCAGTCTCTATCTCTTAATGGATTTCAAATAATCTTTCACTCGATATCGACTGCAAGGAAGAGTTCTTGTGTCAACGATAAGACCATGCAATGCGTCATTCCTAACAAGGCAACAACTCCTGTTTCTGTTATTGTCGTCGGTTTCAAACTGCAAACAGTCTGTTTCCGGGAGAGCTATTCCACACTTGGGATCCCAAAGGAATGATGCTATAAGTTCTCAACTCAGAAACACAGTATTGACGCCAGGTACGAAAAGACATAGCCTAGTCTGAGAAGTGAACTTTGTGCTTTATCTAAGTAGAGTATCAAATATAGATTTTTGGGAAACAGAAACATCCTGTTTCCATTCTGAGAAGCAGGATACGATTTCTGCTACGATGCATATCCGTTTAGAGCGGGTAATTATGTAATTATTATGCCTATCAAAGTGGTCATATAAACTAGTTCTACAAATACAAATAGTTGATATAAACTATGGTGTACGACTGTGAAATACAAGGGAGCTACGTTTATCAATCATTTACCTAACTGTTGTTCACTCCTTCCCATAAAAAGCAGCCCTCAACTCCCTGCCTTTAAGTCAAAGCATGGAGTCATCAGGTATGTTAAAGCCAATCCATTACATTGATACTGCCAAGTTCCCAAACAAGTAGCCTATTTAATATAATCTACTGAAAAAAAAACAACAACCTTTTATTCATAATGATGTAGATGGCCAGCGTGGCCGGGATGGCTCTCAGAAAAGGTCTGCCATAGATTTGATCATGAACCAGATCCGAAGGAAGACCTCGTTTGAAAGGCGACAGAGACCTGTTGGCTTCCTATTCAGGCCAGGGGAAAACAATGACAGGAAGAGCAGAAGCATCTCAGAGATGAAGGAGCCCGATGGCTCCGAGGGGAAGAGCACAGCGTCAGGAACAGGTGAGCTGAGCTGCCTGAGACATGGTTTTTCCCACCTGCGGAGTCCGGCTGAAGTTCACCCTTTCTGGCCATTCTGAATAGATGTAATTCATTGACAACTCTTGACCGTTGATATGACTATTTGCCAATTTGCCAATCTAAGCCAGTGAGCCAATCATGAGTTTATACAATGTAGTGGAATGTGTCACAATGTATAAAATGGTGTGCTCTTATTCACCTTAGTGGCAGAGGTGGCTAGTCAAAACACTTTTTATGGAGTCTGTCTAAATATATGTGAGTAAAATTAGCCCTTTTCACGGTGATGTCAGACGAAGCGTTGCTGGGTATCCTCCGGCATGTCCAGCCGCCAAATACTACAGAAGAAGAAGAAGTATTCATGGGTTTCATCAGGTCCCTTTCCACAGGTGTATACAATCAAGCACCATGCAGTCTGCATTGATAATCAAGGTGCTTGATTGTATACACCTGTGGAAAGGGACCTGATGAAACCCATACTTCTTCTTCTTCTTCTGTAGTATTTGGCGGCTGGACATGCCAGAGGATACCCAGCAACGCTTCGTCTGACATCACGTGAAAAGGGCTAATTCACACATTCATGGGCACCTATTAACCCCTCACAGATACCGACCCTGTTGATATGGAGGTCAGCTCTGTGGTGGGCTGGGGACGTGTGAAGCAGTTTGTGGAGAAGTTGGGGAAGAAACCAGACAGCCAGGCTCTCAACCTAAGCCACTGTGACCTTACAGCCACGGACGTGGTGGAATTGGGTGAGCATGTTTCCTGGGACATTGATCAATCCCTGATAGCTTTCCTCAACAACCTCCCCATACCTTTAACTATCCCCTAAGATAATATTAGGTTAATTGACTGTTAACCTTATCACTCACCTACTTTTCTCCCTCTGTATTCACTCAGCAACTCTGTTGCCCTTCCTGACCCAGTTAGAGGTAGTAGACATGTCTTGGAATGACCTGGTCGGAGGCTCATTGAAGGCTTTAACCTTTCACCTGCAGCATGCTGGGAAGCTAAGTATTTTGAGACTGTGTGGCTGCAGGATTACAGCCCAAGACCTAACATCACTTGGTAAGCCAGCATAGCTCACATATCCTGCTGAACTGGGTCATGTCATTATTTACAGTGTGTTGTGGATTTTTTGTATTGAATGAAATGCAGAAATCAATGCTTCACAAACATGGTATTTTCAAAGAAAATTCCCCCACAACAAAAAGCCAACAAGTACTTAAGTCATTGCTTACACCCAATGAGGTCATACTAGTAAGGGCCTTGGCTGATGTCACAGGTGAGAGTCTGGACTCCGTCCCGCTGCTGGAGATTGTCGACCTGTCCTGGAATGCAGGAGTCGGGGGAGATAGCCTGCACTGCCTCACCAGCCAGCTCCGTTCTGGCTGCATGATCAGGGCGCTTCGCCTGGTCGACTGCCAGCTCAGCGATGCGGATATGAAGGCACTGGGTGAGGGGAAGAACACAGCTGATGAAAAACATACATATTTCAACTCCCGAGAAGAGTTTTAGAGAACAAAAACATTGGACATTGAAAAGCACATTGCACTACTCTATGATGAACACTCAACATGCATGTTGAGTGCACTCAACATGTGAAGTCATTCCCCATGCCAAAAATATATATGGATTTTGCCTGTGGAATTCATGGAAATACTGTAGATGGAATGGCATTTATGTGTAAACCTTTTACTCAGCAGCAATTACACTTTTATATAGAGACATCATTCTAATACCAATACTAACTATACCTCTGGTGTTACTGTTGTTTACATTTTTCAGGCCAGGCCCTTCCCTTGATGCCAAGTCTAGAAGATTTAGATGTCTCATGCAATAGGATCACAACTGGCGGAGTGAAAGAACTGTTCTCTTGTGTGAATACAACTCATGGACTGAAGACACTAATGCTACATATGTGTGGCCTTGAGCAGGATGGCCTCTGCATCTTTGGTAACACACACACACACACACACACACACACACACACACACACACTCACACATACACACACACACACACACACTTGACAATGTACAGTACCATCAACATTCATTTGAGGATATTGCTAGGAAATAGAACAAATAAAATAAACCTTTCAAAAAATTCAAATGGTAAATCCTATAATGTAGTATTATTTGCATATAATGTGTATTATATTGTACTCTGATATGCATTTGCATCGAGAAACAAAGAAACAAAATGAGAAACGATTTTAACTCTCAATTCACATTAGGGTTTTTTTTGTCACAAATGATGACAGAACTTCAGTTGGATTCTTTAATACTTTTTAGTACTTACAATATAATATTATATAAGTACTATTTTTTTGTTGACGAACAGCTGGGGCACAATTCCAAACAAATGTAATTTCTTATATTGCAATTATTGGCAAGACTGCTTGAATTCGAATTTCATAGCTGCCATGCTTTCTGATGCCCCTTGGAATGTACCTACCTTAAAACCTCTAAAATGAGAGAAAAGCTTTTATTCCTGACCATTTATTCTTGCCTGAACGCCTCTGATCTTTTGAGCCAGATAGCTTTTATTATGCACCCATTAAATTATTGTTGTGGGAGGCAATGAATCCGTAAAGTAATTATGTAGTGTTTGCATGCAATTTTGTACTTTGTGAGGTAAAAATAGAATAACAAAACAGCAATTACAATGTTTATTAAAGCATGAGCTCACTTAGAATAACATGACTGATGATTCATTCTGAACTCTTCTTTAATATTTATAGGTGAAGCACTCCAGTTCTTTCCGACCCTGGAGCGCCTAGACCTTTCTGCCAACAAAGGGGCCAGTGGAGGACTTGCCAAGATGACCAAGAACCTGGCACAGATGACTCACTTGTCCTGCCTGGGTATCCATTTGTGTGGCTTGACAGAAGAGGACGTAATGGCCTTGGGTAAGTATGTGTACCAATGTATGTATGTATGTATGTATGTACAATACATGTATATATATATATATATATGTGTGTGTGTGTGTGTGTGTGTGTGTGTGTGTGCGTGTGTCATTATCCCATCTTATGTGTGCATTTACATACATTTCCCTAGGCCAGGTCATACCATCCCTCAATGTATGCACGTGTGAGTGTGTGTACGCGCCATTATTCCAGCTTAAGTGTGCATTGGTGTGTATACATTTCTCTAGTCCAGGTAATACCCTCCCTCAGTGCTCTCACAGAGCTGGATGTGTCATCAAATAAAAAGATTGGAGATGCTCTGCAGTCTCTCCTCTCTGTACTTCCGCTGCCCAAGATGCGCAGCCTTCTTCTGAACAACTGTGGCCTGAGCACAGACTCATATGAAGCACTAGGTAATGAATCCACCACCTGACACAATGCTTCATTTGTTGTTAGAAGTGCTCTTAAAAGCTTAAATGTCTTTACCATGTTGTACCATGTCACTTTTTTGGTTAAAAAGCGTCAGCCAAATGTAATGTAATGTCAATGTAATGTAATGTAATGTAATGCTTAGAATATCACTGTGAGGAAATGTACCCACATGTAGCCACGCAGTCTTTTTTTTACCCCCCCCCCCCCCCCCACACTGCTTTAAGAAAATCTCTGACCAAGTGGAAACGGACGTCGCCACCCACCCGTCTCCTCTTCCCTCTTTCCTCAAAGGCTCGGCCGTGCCGTCGCTCTCGCAGCTGGAGCGGCTGAACGTGGCGTGGAACAAGAGCGTGGGCGGAAATCTGGGGCTGCTGCTGGGAGGCCTGCCGCCGTGCACATGCAAGCTGCAGGAGCTGCGACTGAGCAGCTGTGATCTAACCACAGAGGATGTGCTTCACTTAGGTAAGGCTTTCATCCGCGAAAAAAAAAGCTAAACGCCCCACGCAGCTGCACTGCCACTGCCTCTCGTCTGGGTCTTTTGAACGTTTTTGGGGTGTCTCTGTTGCACAGCGTCTGCCTCCAAGCAGGGGGTGCTCTCCCAGGTGAAGCTGCTCGACTTGTCATACAACGGGACGGTGGGCGACGCCGGCTGGACTGCGTTGTTCGGCGAGGCTGGGGGCCTGAAGGCGTTGGAGGAGCTGGATGTCAGCCGGAGGCCGGCGTCGCACGCCGCGGCGTCCCCGTGGCTGGCTTGCCTGCTGGAGGCCCTGCCCAAGCTGCCCGCGCTCACGCACCTGGCCCTGCAGCACTGGGTCCTACAGCAGGAGGAGAGGGACAAACTGGAGAATGTCACGACCAAGAGGAAACTCACAGTGGAATGTGACAAACAGAGCTCACCACCGGCCTAGTCAGATCAACTGTGGGTGTAGCAAAAAAATGTGTGATTCTATAATGTGCCATGACAAAACAAATCAAGAATAGGCTATGTGCAGGCTGTTCAGGTACCTTTTTTGCTTCCAGTGGAGCATTAGCTTGGTTGTAACGGCATATTTTGCTCCTTACATGTTCACTCAAACACTGAAGACACGGTTTGCCCAATAATAACAATGTTAACACACACAGTAAAGTCCTTTTACATCATAACATGCTGATTAACCAGGTGTAACAACCAAGCAGGTCTATGTAGACATTAATTACATTAACAACAGCGGCAGGTTCAACCACACCTGGGCTCCACCGGAAAGAAATGAGTCCTCCGTGCACATAGCCTTTTGTTCCAAAATGTAATTCATTACTACATGGCACGCCAAATTGTAATTGAAAACAGTAAGCAAAGCATAGCTTCAAGTTCAATGAAATAACTGATCATTTTCCATTGATGAATTGCCGGAATGATTTCCACCATGACAATGATGTTCTAATCAAAATGAGATAGATTTACATGAAGGCATTTATTTGGTAAAAATGAGTTCATGCATTTTTCTTGTTTGGTGCCTTCTTATCTATTCCTTTGTTTGTCTTGTCCTTGTCCTTGTCTTTGTCCTTTGAGTCTTTACCACCTTTTGTCGTTCCTTGTTCCTTAAAAGGGCCCAACTTCCTACGTACCATTATCCCCCTCCACCTAGCCTGAAGCTTAAGTAAGGTTAAGATAAAACTGTCAGTAACAGTGTTTTTACGTTGCAATGTTGCTTTGACTTTAAGAGCCTTGACATCTATTTTTAGACATAGCTTCTCACATAAGCAGACATAATACAGATATTTAGTTGATTTCCATGGCAACATTAGAGAACAACATGTTGGGTGTATGGTGGGCGTCATACCTTTATACAGTCAGCATATTTCCTGAGTTTCTCTTTGAGATACCAAACTACTGCTTCAGCACCCTGTTCACAGACTTCCAGTGGTGGGTCACTCATGGGATTTTCAATTAGCGTGAGAATATCAAGGTTTACAAGATTGCACAGATCTATTGGGAGGCTGCTCAGATTATTAGTCTGAAGGTTAAGCCTCTTCAATCCTGAAAGTGAAATAGAATATGATTTTGTTCATGGATTTCACATGGATTATATAATAGCCTACTAATATTATTACAGTTATTGAATACACAAAATACAATTATTTTTATTTTAGACATTGACGTTTATGTCACACTGTTTTACTCTAATATCTAACTAATTATCAATAGAAAGAAGGAGACAAACACACACATACACACATATTACCAGTTAAGCAGCCAATTGTTTGTGGCAGTGCTTTGAGTTTGTTGTTATGAAGGTCCAAGACCTGTAGTCTTTGCATCTTGCCAATACTGATAGGTAGGTAGACCAAGTTGTTGTTCTCCATGTAGAGTTCTTTGAGTTTCTGGGAAAATATCCATAACATATTTCTCAATACTGTGTTTATATATTAATATTGATATATCTGTTCGCATATCATAAGCCTGTAAGGTGAATGTATGATTGTATATTTATGAAATAGGTTGTGCAAAACTGCATTCTCACTGTGAGCTGAGTAATGGTCTGTGGAACAGCGAGGAGTTTCATGCCTTGATCCTGGCCAAGATAAAGCTTCTCCAGCAACAGCAGCTCACATACAGCAGTGGGGAAAGTCGAGAACTGGTTTCCAGACAGACCAAGATTTTTGAGCTTAGATAATGATTGTATGCCTGCAGGAATCTGTAGACCTAGAATGAGAATTTCAATAGGTGGGAAATACAATGGTGGAAAGTGAATTCCACACTAGGGTTTGGAAGTAAATTTAGATTGATTTGAATGATTATACATTCTAAAAATATGATATTACATATACTATATAATATTTAAGTGCTATGATTTACAGAAATTGGACAAATAAAGTCTAGTCATGATATGTGCTACTGTAGGTTGCTGGTAATGCAACCTAGAACCATCCAATTCTGTAACGTCAATTGGATATTCTTTGTAAGGTATTGATGAACACTGGTACAGTCAGTACCGCTTTCAGTTGGTTGTCATCCAAGCTCAATTCTTCCAGGTGGACAAGCGAGAGAATCTCCATGGGGAAGTCCATTAAGCTGTTCTGACTCAGGTCTAGCACACATAAATTCTGAAGATTGACAACATTGGGATGCAATTCCTTCAGGCCTGTGTTCTTCAAATACAGCACATGCAAATAACTGAGCAAGCAAATCTGAGCAGGAAATGTCCCAAGCATGTTATTTGAAAGTGCCAGGTCTACCAGACCTCTAAGGGCCCTGAAACTATGTGGCAGCCTGGTAAGGGCATTACTTGAAGCATCCAAGACAGTGAGATGGCCAAACTCGCAAAGAGATCGAGGGAATGATGACAGTCGATTAAATGCTACAAAGAGTTTCTCCCAAGAAGATCCACAATCATAATCCAAGATTGCACCAATTTTATTCTGTCCAACATCAATGATTTCCAAATGGGGCAGTTTGTCCAGTGCAGTTGGAAACATCTGGAACAAATTGTTATTCAAATATATTTCTCTTAGGAATAGAAGGTTGGTGATCTCTGAAGGGAGAGCACTAAGAGCATTATCTGACAAACCCAGAATTTCTAGTCTGAAGAGGGTTTTGCAGATGAAATCACGGAGCTGTTTAAGATCCAGTTTGTACAATCTGAGCTCACGCAAACCATGCAAGCGATGGACCACCTCCTGCGTTTGTTCAGGACATTTGAATGGATTGTGACTCAAATCCAAGGAATGCAGATTTTGCGACAACCTCCCAAGGTCCTCGCAAACGCAACTTAGAAGATTCTCGTGCAAGTAAAGAACACGGAGATTTTTAAGTTGGCTGATCGCGGAAGGTAGTGAACAGATGAAGTTCCCCTCCATATGTAGGCTAACTCCTCCAGGTGTTCCAGATGTAAAAGGTGAGCTGGGAAGGCTGTGAGGGCACAGAGCGAACAGTCCACAAACAAAACGTGTCCTTTACAGCGCTTGGGTAGCGAGAGTCCCGTATTCAAACCCAGTGCCTTGTCCTTCTGTCTGTTAGTCATGTCATAGTAGAATCGTACCGCCATAATTGCTCTCCCTAGGCCTTTCAGTGGGCCTTAAGAACGAGGGCCAAAAGTTGCTCACGGAAACCAGAAACTAGGCCAAGCATTGGCTACATCATTTCCAACAAAAATGAAATGTTGGGATAGCTCATCTCTTCCCAACCTATCTCCACATCCCTTGCACGGATACACAAAGCAGTGCAGACTGCGTTTACATGGACATTATGATTCAATACGCAGCAACATGCAACTTTGTAACGTCATACTCATAAGGCATCCCCATCATCACGATACAGACAGTAAGTAAAATGTAAGACCTTCTCAAACTATTTGGTTTTCTTTTGAGTATTTGAGTTGGGCTTTTAATCATTAACTTTTTTTTCAGCATTGTGAAAACTTTTTTGCAAGGTTTATCCCATTTTTCCATAGGCTACTTGTCCAACTCTGGAAAACAATTCACAATTCCATAATATTCCAGACTTGCATGTCATGTCCAAGCACACTGAATAATATATTTTCCTATAATGGCAAACAACCAGCAGTAAACGGCTCAGGTTATTAAATGCATTCTCTCTTCTATAAGGTATTCAAAAATACAGGACTGGGCTGCTATGGCCTAGGATGCAATTACATCATCATCACTCAGGTTCCCTTTGAAAACACAGACAACAGAGGCATGACATGTAGTATATAACGATGTGCACTTTTTACTAGGGTTCCACAGGGTGACTGGTATCATATGGCAGTAAACCTAGGATTTGACAGCAGCATAACAATGTTGTTCTGGGAGTCATTTAGTCAACAAATAAATGTACATCAAACTTAATAATAACACCTGAAGGTGCTGACTTGTGCATTATCACACTGACTATTTGTATCATCATCAGATATATGATGTATTGACCCAGATATTTATTTCAGATATTTATTTTATTCCAGACACCCAACGGTTGTCCAGCCAGAAGTCTGGTAAACAAATATCGCTGTCCCCTTGTGTCCATCAAGACAGTACTGGTTTTAGCATTATATGGCACATCCTACTTCTCCCCAACATAATTCAGTAGCTGCTGAAAGCCAACACAGTTAGGAGAACGAATGGCCAGATCATCAGCTTACATTTTTTCATAACATTACAGATGACAACCACTTCTTTGTGTAGATAGAAATATTTTATTGGGGTCAACATTTGTTATTGTAATTAGCCTATTATTTATCTCATTTCGTCCAGTTACTACCAATGATCATTAGCAAGAGTGGCCAAAAGTGTCAGTCCAGTGGGGCCATAAGAGCCAGCAGATCATCTGAATTAGCAGACAGGGCCAGTGCTGAATTGCTGGCAAAGTCTCCATCCTCGCCGTAGCTGGGAGTCCAGTAGAAATGCCTGCACAGACCATGAAATAACTCTGCCAAACAAACCTTGCCATCCACCATATAGGGCGAGACGTCAGTGTGCATCTCCAGCAACCTGCCACTCCTCATGAGTTTGGTGAATGCCTGTGCACATGCAGTGGAAGAGACAGACAGTAGAGGGCGATGTTACACCATCTATTGGGCACCCCATGCTCAACAACTCTTCTTGTACTCACAACTTCGACGTACAATAACTTGAATCATAACCTTTCCCTCCGTTACACAGAACTATGCAATAACATATTACTAGACTGGTCCACCTTAAGCCTATCAAATCCAACAGGATAGTCATATATTGCTTATAATCTAAAACCGATTGGTCTAAAGGTGAATCTCACCACACACACAGGCTCCTCCAGCTTGTTGCCCCAGATGTAAATATGAGATAGAGAGCTGTTGATCTTCATGACCTCTGTAATAGTAACTAAACCCAGAGTGCCAATGTTGTTGCTAGGGATGGACAATCTGTAGAAACAGTCAATAAAACAGGGGAGGACGTTTCTCAGAATAATTACGCCATACTCATACACAGCATAAGATGTGTTTATGGGAGATCTGATTTCTATAACAAAATAAGAACTACTAAGAACCCATTTTATACTATTGTAGTTAATCTCTGCTCAGAAATGTGTCACTTACGCTTTGAGTTTGCACTGGGGCAGCAGAATGGCCTCACTGAAGTGGATGGCTCCATCATCC
>NC_085012.1:15214415-15294415 GCF_963854185.1 Sardina pilchardus
CCTGTGTCTGTCATCCCATGCTTCCCAAGGTGCAGCTCACGCAAAGTCTGATTCACTACTAGCATGCGAGCCATGTGAATAGTGGTCTCCTCCTGAACAAGAAGGACAAGCCATGCTTAGACAAAATGAAGACAGTGTTTGACCACATGTGTTTTTCTCCACCATTCAGTGTTACCTGATAGCTATAGAGCAACGGCCGACTCAGGTTAATGGCACAAATGTGTTTATTACTGTTCAGGGCGATGGAAAAGGCTATCAGGCTTTGAGTATCCTGGGGAGAGAGGATGAAATTGCACCAAAAGTTTGTTAATACAGAGTTTTGACTTGGCACAGTAAGCGTTGACGCGGTGTTGTGTCAATACCAAATCACAGTCAGAGCAGTCCAACTGTTCCAGGTTGTTATTTATTTGCAGCATGCTGGCGAAGTGCATGGCTCCTTTGTTTCCAATTTTATTGCCCGTCATTCTTAGGGACCTCAATGTTTTGTTCAACTGATGAAAAATAAGAAAGTTCAATTCATGACACGAGACAGAAAAGACAAGTAGTACACAGTACTATTCAATAACCCAGTATAAAGCCAATCTTTACCTACATGAAGACTTTTTGCAATGTGTTCCGCTCCCTCAGCCTCAATATTGTTACACATGAGATCCAAGGAACGGATGGCCACATTCTCCTGTTAACAAAAAAAAAGGAATGAAAAGAAATATACTCTAGACTACACTCCAATTACAGATTAAAAAGGCAGCACAACTTCAATGTGAATAACTTGCAGTTGCCCTAGTAAATTACCATTTAATTCCTGAAGTGTGCACCTTCAAAGGATGATGTGAACTATCTATATTATCCAGTTTTAGCCAACAAATTATGCCGTTACCAGCTTGTTCTGGCCTAACATATTATCATTATTATACAGTCCATAATGGGGATATGATTAATTCCTCTGTATTAAATGGAATTCAATACTCCACCTGAAGAAGTCCTGCTAAGTGTCTTGCTCCTTGGTCTGTGATGTCATTATATCTTAAATCTAAACCTAAAACAGATGTTTTGTTCAATGAATTCGACATACATTTCTTTACAACCAAATACAAAGATAGGCCAACTGATCCAGTAGATGGATTACTTTCCCAACAATGTCTCACAAAGTAGAGTTTTAATACTCACTTTCTCATGTGACTACGGAGATATTCAGTTGATTAAAGTCAGTCAGTGTAGCATTAGCTACAGAGGTTTGCCAACATCAACTGGAGGCTGTGGGTAAATGCTCGCTATATTTTTCTGAAAGCTATGTATCTCTGTATTTATAAATGATAGCAACTTTGACCTAATGACTTTGCCACTGTTTAAAGTGGTTCAATTAAAAAAAATATATTGATCAGAGTGACTGAGTCTGGCCCCAGTGCCCGAAGGGTTAAGTTTCCTATTTGAAATTAGCTGAATTTATATAAAAAAAAGCGAAGGGTCATGCATTAACCCATGACCTTTGACCATGACCAACGGCCTTGAACACCTAACCAGTTCATCTAGCCTAGCCTAGAAATCTAGACGCCCCTAGCGGCAGCAAATGTAATTTGGCTGGCGGGGCAGTCTAGGCACGATCCATTGAGCCAGGGAGCTGAGAACCCCCAGCACCAGCGTTCCAATCACAGCGTGTATAGAGTCGGTGGGTGGGCTTAACATAATGGTGACTGACATGCGACCAGAAGTTGCGACGGTAACGCATCCTAACGTTATTTGAAAACAAGAAAATGATTAGTTTAGCGTTATCCTATTGCGTGGAGAGGGAAGGTTACGCATCCTGCTACTTGAAAACAAGAAAATGATTCGTTTAGCGTTATCCTATTGCGGGGAGGGAATTTGAAAGACAACTGTTTATCCCACCCCTCCGATTGCACCCTGTCTACGGTGAGTGTCCAGACCCTACATCTTGATGTGGGTCTGGCTCGTCAGGCTACATCTAGCCCTCATAGTGATTAAATGTACCATGTTTGATGAAAACAATTCAACATGCACATATACTGTGGTGGAACTGAAAACTATGTTTCATGAAATTTGGTTAATTTCCAATCCCAAAGCTACCAGATCAAAGTTGACACTGACAGCACGAAGAAAAGTGTTCCAAAGCTTCTCTGTGCAGACAAATATAATGTAGTGGGTGCTGCACACCACCAAGTGGTAATGAACGGAAACATTTCAAGGCCCTTTGCTCAGGGAATGCAAGTTTAGTGCTTATCTGAAATGATTCTAAAATTAGTTCCCCTTGCCCGGATTCCTGGCCCACGCATCCTAGCGACCCATTACTTTCCCTAAGAAAATTCCTAATACTTAAGGACAATTTATTCCCTACACTGGACTATTTGAACTTCCTGGCACTAAAAGGACCTTACTGTACTGTAACTGACTCTAGGCAGATGGGTTGGAGTCCCTTGAGTCGTGGATCTGTTCCTATACACTATATTGCGAAATGTATTCGCTCACCTGCCTTGACTCACATATGAACTTCAGTCACATCCCATCCTTAATCCATAGGGTTTATGATGATGTAGGAGTGTGTTTATGGGATTTTTTTTACCATTCTTTCAGAAGCGCAGTTGTGAGGTCACACCCTGATGTTGGACGAGGCGACTGGCCCTCAGGATCCGCTCTAATTCATCCCAAAGGTGCTCTGTTGGGTCATGACTCTGTACAGGCCAGTCAAGTTCATCCACACCAAACTCTGTCATCCATGTCTTTATGGACCTTGATGTGTGCACTGGTGCACTGTCATATTGGAACAGGAAAGGGCCATCCCTGAGCTGGGCTTGGCCTCTTAGTTCCAGTGAAAGGAACTCTTGAATTTCCCCTTGGGGATCAATAAAGTTTCTATCTATCTATCTATCTATGCTTCAGCATTAACCAAGAGATTTTGGACAATTCCATGTTCCCAACGTTGTGGGAAGTTTGGGGATGGCCCCTTTCTGTTACAACATGACTGTATACCAGTGTACAATGCAAGGTCCATAAGGCAAGGATGACAGAGTTTGGTGTGGATGAACTTGACCTGCACAGAGTACTGACCTCAACCCAATAGAACACCGACATCATAATAAACCCTATGATTAAGGATGGGATATGTGACTGAAGCTCACATGTGAGTCAAGACAGGTGAGCAAATACATTTGGCAATATAGTGTATGTATCTCCAATTCTGTTGTTTAATGTTTAACACTCTGTAAAGCGCCATGGGACATGTGTAGGCTAATGTTTTGGCGCTCTTAAGTGAAATTAAATTGAAATTAGTTCAGATAAACAACGTAATGTTATTATGCATACTGCAAATACCCAAGATAGAAAACAAACAATGCATAGGCCTACAAGGTCTTCTGATGTTGAATAGGAAGCCTACTAGGGCTGGATTATAAACCACTGTTTATCTTAATCTGAATATGTGATTGATATTTAAAACAGGCTCATCCAGTAAGAGATAAGTGTTGAAATATGACAAAATAGATCTAGTGCAAGGCAGCTTAACCAGGGTAAAGACCCTGTCATCTTATGAAGTTAACGCTGACCTACCTTCTACTGTTTTATTATCATTCAGAATTTTTGAAACTGCAAGCAAGTCGTTGTCATCTAGTCTTTCCACCTGCTTCAGCCGATCGTTTCCGGTCAGTTTGATCACGGCGTTACTACCAAATGTGCCAAAAATATGAACATTGACGGTGAAAAGACTGTTATGAGTGACTTCAACATTCGGATATATCGGCAATAGTAAATTAATTGTAAATAAATAACATGATTTATGGTAGGCTCAGACACCAGAGGCCGGTGTTAAACTAACATGTCAGTGGTAATAGGCCTAACTAATTTACAGGTTACCTACCCCGTGTCCTTGTCTGCGTCTTCAAGTACGTGCATGACATATACATTGGTGGGCACTTGCACCTCTGCACAAATCTTACAATAAAGATCTTTCAACATCTCGCATGATAAAAAGACTTGACTAGAGGGCTCTTACAAAATCCAATGTGGCAAAAAGCTTTAACCAGGTCTCTATAGCAACGACACATGCGCACATTGCGCACGTCTCCGAATCTCTCCAGCCTACTACATAAATAATATTAGCAATGTTTCTTAGGCTTTTAGAATTATCTTACAACACATTGGTCCAAATCACATCACAAGTCGTCCCGCACCACTGCGTACGCGTTAATATCTTGCCTTGAGATGTTTTTTTTTCCCCAAAGGGCACTTTTCTTTATAAATAGGCAGCTTGAGGAGGGGTGTGGAATAAATGGTTACATTTACTCAATATGGTATAATATTATTCCTTATATCATATACTGATGCGCTCTCTTTGATCAGCAATGCTGAGAATTTATGGTCGCCTTTATTACTGATGGATGTGTTACTTTTACACAAAATGAGGAGTGTTGACTGACTGACTGACCAACCACAACTGGTGGTATGGAAATATTGCTGACTGTACAGATTTGGTTCAATAAGAAAAATAACAACCCTTAACTTCTAACTCTCAATCACTGTCAAAAAAGAGTGAATTTGAATTATATGTTAAATTAACATATTTAATTGTGTTAAATGTAAAATATACTCCATGCATCCCATCCATTCAGAATTGACAAAAGGGAAGGGGGTAGTCTTCTACTTTTGTATGACCACAAAGATTCACAAATGTTCTTCCTTAAAAAATAAAACACACACAATCCACTAACATAAATGGCAAAGCTAAACAATTAAAAAAAAATGTATGAGGTTGCAATTCATCAATTCAAATTCTGGACAGAAATGCCATTGTTCTGCATTTAATGCCAAGCCATTGGCACCAAACTACTTCCAACACTGTAATTAAATTATGCTCTTCACAAGTAGTGGCTCTAGGTCCCGTTTATTCTGCCTCAATTGTGTGGACGATGACGATCTGCGTTGTTTCCATGGATGCGGCTGTGTCTGCTGGGATTTCCAGCTGCTCAAACGTTACTCCAGTGGGGTTGAGCGGAGATGCGCACATGCGGGCAATCAGCCCCTGGTGGTCAATGGGGATGTTGAGAGGAACGGCTGCAGTGGTCAGGGTCTCTTCAATTTCAACTGCAGCTGTAGGGAAGAGATTTAGCTTTGACTTCAAGGAGCACTAAAATGGTTCACATGTGTTTGTTTGGCCACAAAGTCAGTTTATATGTACTGTATGTACAATACACAAAAGTTTTGAACATGCTATTTGAAATACTACACTTGTGTAGATCAGGGGTTCTCTCTAGTACGGTTTTCATTTACTCCACAGCAAGAGTAAAAATGCAATGACATATTCTTGACCTTTTTAATTTCATATCTAATTTGAATATCATTGACCTTTAGACATTTACATACTGTAAACAATCCGGAAGAGCCAGACGCCAATGTAATAAGACCATCTTACCACCGTGTTTCTTCTCTTTGTGCCTCTTCATGCCACTTGCGTCAGCAAACATTTGTCCACAGAGATCACATTTCACCCGTTTATAACCTACGGTAGAGAGAAGAAAACACGAGGGTAAACATAAAAAACTGATGTAAATTAATTAAGACATCCACCAGAAGCTCTAAAATGATTAAAAACAGGAACATTTCACCCAAAAGACTGGTGGGGCCAAAACATTATAGTAAGAGTAGCATCGATTTTTTTTTAAATGTCCTAGGTAAAATAACATATCATGATAGAGGGAAAGTATCATAATTGAAAATGCTGCATTAAATGAACCATGCTCTTTGGTAACGATCTAATGTGAGCTAAGACGCAGTTTTTACCATGACTGTCCATGTGTTTCCTCAGTTCTCCAGTAGTAAAGAATCTCTTGCCACACACCAGGCACAAGTAGGGGGCGTCTGTTGGTCACATGATAAATGACATGGTAAAAGAAGTGAGGTACCATCTAATCCAATTTGCACAATTTGAGTAAGAGAAACAAGTTTTGCACTCAAGCATGATGCATGATGACCTATACAAGCCACCCACACTCAACATTATGTACACATTACTAAACATAACACTTACCACAGCAATGAAGCGCACAATCACTGATGGTGTGTCATTATATACTGATAATCATATGCTGTGGATGAATGCTTTATCTTTCTTTTGCTTGATCTCTGTGTTGCTTCAGATGAAATAAAACCAATGTTCCTTACTGGATGTAGCTTCCTCCTCTGCTTTTTTAAGCCTCTCCTTTGCATGTTTCCGCGAATGGGTTATGAGGGAGCTGGAGACAGCGAAAGCCCGACCACATGTGTCACAGACGTACGGCTTTTCACCCGTGTGCCGCCGCATGTGATAGGTCAGCGTGCTGGCCTGGGCAAAGCACTTTCCACACAACTCACAGTTGTATGGCTTCTCACCACTGTGCTTCCTGAAGACAAAAGATGTTGAGAAAACGATAAGACCAGGAATAGTTTTACATAAATTGCAATATTTTCATAAATACTTATGCACATGAGTATGAGGTCATAAACTATATACATAAATTATAATGTAAAACAGATGCTGGCAGCTTAAAAAAAAGGAGCTAAATGTGAACAGACTACCTGGGGTTATTGCTATTCAAGGAAAATATTTCTGATTTGAAATAAGGTGCTCACCTGCAGTGAATTTTGAGGTTGCTGGACGTTGCAAACTGTAGACCACAGTCGTTGCACTGGTAAGGCTTTTCCTCGCCGTGGTGCATGCGGCAGTGGAAGACCAACTGGCACTTCTGAGCAAAAGACTTGTCGCATTTGTCACACTTGAATGGCTTCTCTCCTACAAGGAAGAAAAACAAAAGTTTTACTTGTGCTTTTTTGGCAATATATATTATATATTATCATTACAAATCACTCACTTTGTCACTGAGTCCCAGGTTTACAAGTATTTGGGCCAATATCCACTACTCCACAAATAGACTGGAATAGACTAGGCCAGGTGTCAAAAGTATCTCACCTGTGTGAATGCGCATGTGTGTCTTCAGCTGGTTCCCTTGTCTGAAGGTGCGGTTACACAGCTGACACTCATAGGGCTTCAGGCCCTTGTGGATGCGCATGTGCCTGCGCAGGCTGCTCAACTCCGAGAACTCCTTGCCACACGTGCTGCAGATTGGCCGGTTCTTGCCCAGCTGCCGAGTGCCACCTCCTAAGAGGATATCTATTCCCTCTATCCCCTCAATCCCCACCATCCCCTCCATATCCTCCTCGTCACCCTGCGCCTCTTCCTCTTCCTCGCACTCTCCGACCTCCACTTTCATCACAGCGGCATAGTCAGAGCTCTCCTTCAGCTTTTTGCTGGGGACCCTCTTGCGGTTGCTCTTCCTTACCTCGAATTCACAATCGTCCATGCTGCTGGTGGGTTCCCCTTGTTGCTCAGTTTCTTGTTCATCAACAGGCATTTCATTGCTCGGTTCAGCTTCAACAGCAGGCGCGTTGCTTGCGGGTTCTGCTATCTCCGCCGTCTCCTTTTCAGGAATTTCATTTGTTGGTTCTACAGCGACCTTCTCAGGTACTTCGGTCGCTGGCTCGGCCGTCACTTTCTTTGGAGGACGTCCTCTTCCTCTTCCTCGTCCACTCGGTCGCCCTCTGCCACGTCCCACTCCTTTGGGGGAACTGCTCTCCTCTACCGCAGGGGTCTCAACGCTGGGTTTGGGTTTTGGCTTCGGCTTCCTGCCCCTCTTCTTGCCCGTTAATGCTGCCTGCTCTTTGGGTGGGGATGATTCGCTTGTGGCTGGGGTGGGTGACTGTCTTTCCTGGGACTCACTCTGCTCTGTGCTCTCCTGTTCCTCACTCTCCTCCACTTCAAGTAAAGGTGGAAGCATTTCAACTGGTTCCGGGCTGGGAGCAGAACACTCTGCCATAGCTTCTGCTGCCGCCTCTGCCGCTGCCACTGCATTGCAGGCCTGAATGATTGCCTCCAAACTAGGTTTCTCATCCATCTGGCAGAGCCGATCACACTGGTTCAGCACTTCTTGCATTCCCAAGAAAGAGGCTGCTTTGCGTATGTCTGAAATGTCATCATTGCTAAAGGCAAGGAGAAAAACAAAACGTCAACACTAATGTGAATGTACGAGGTCATAGTGCCATCTGCCAGAGATTGTTTGCCATTGCATTCGGTAATGTTAACGTTATTTACAAGGCAAGTTAGCAGACTTACACAACCAACATTTTACTTCAAATTGTACTTGCCAGTAACACATTTTCAAAAAAGATATGAAAAACGTAGGCTATCTTTGATAATATTCTTCGCCTACTTTGAAGAAATGGCCTAAGATTAGCAACCAACAGTTAGCAAACTCAAGAAAATACACCAAAATTTATGTAGCCTACATAGCTGCTAATCTGGGTTAGTTACAATCATTTTAAAAGTTTTCCTATGTGCACGAAACACATTATGTGGACTTTTCATGAACAGTTACTAAATTAATTATGCAGGTTAAACATTAGCTAGCAAAGCTCACAGCAGGATGGTATGTAGCAGGATGCTTTAAATATTTGAGAAATTTCTTTATGAAATTAGAGTGATTAACTTACATGATCAAAGAACAAAATTCCTGAACATTTATGGATGAAAAGGGGCAACTTCCTCCAAGTGACATTCGAAATAATTACCACTAACTTGTATTATCCGTAACACCTGATAGCATTGATGTTAGACGTTAGCTGACCAAGAACTCAAGCTAACAGGAAATTAGTAAATGTGGACTACACTGCCTACAGGATCTATCAATAATGTAACATTAAACTGGATCAAAGGACACGTGATTTGTAGGCTACACCATGGGTATATTTCTAAAGTTAATTCTGTAAATCTAAAATATAAAAATATATTTTTATTTAAGAAAGCTAAATAATACAATGTATTATTTGAATATGTGATGAAGTCATGTCTCTGATGAAAACAAGCATTTTACCTTTCAATATTTAGATTTCCAGTGTATACAAAGTTCAAAAGTCTCTGACACGTTGCCTCGGTCACCCATTCTGGGTCTAACGTTATAGTTGTGCCGCCGCCGCCTTCACCTTCAAGCGCACTTCGAGAAGCGAAGAACTCACTGAAGGCTGCAAGTACATTCCGGTGAGCTTGATACCGCGACGGACCAATGACAACGGTGCAGTCGCAAAGAAATCCCCGTTCTCTTTGCTTTTTAAGCTGCTCCAGCAGGAGCTCGGCATGAACAAGTGTTGTCATCATAAATCTGGAGAGATGAACAAAACAAACGACTTTGTAAACATACTTTGGTTTGCAATTTATCCTCAGGCCTTAACAAATTGGACAACTTGAATGTATTGTCTAAAATACGTAGCCTTGTTTGGCCAGTGCTGCGCAGCGCGTGGGTCTATTTTCTTTTTAAAAAATGAAATAACTGGAGCAGGAATTCTGATGATTTGCATCCACTTTGATGCAAGAATAAACGAAAAGGGAAATAAAAGTTCCCGCGTCAGATATTGGGTGTGAGCAGTTACATTGTAGCATAATTTGCGTTCTGGAACCAAAATAAGACATGTTTATTTTGATTCATTGCAGGGGGGGAATGCATGGCATCATCGCAACCAAATTATTATTATAAAGCGTAAAACAGAAAATGTGAGCAATCACTGTGTTAGCCAATACAAAAAATACATGTGAACCGACGGTGACAGCATAGATATCGATAAAAACAAAAAGGGCTCTTATTTCGAAAGCGCTGGTCCGAAAACGCAGAAGGCGAAGTTGTGAAGTTCAGAAACATCGGCCTTCATAACAATTATATGTGCTATTAGCCAGTAAAGACTGAAAATAGAACCTATTAAAAAGGAGAATAGCGGTACTAAAATACATTTGCAATACGACATTACCTTTTAATCCTTATTCTTGTTCAGCCATTTTCCCGTGACGTCAAGGGAATTGGATTGATGTCATATCCGTTTCACATGCTTCTTTGTTCGGCTCCCAGGCCAGTGATGATCATTATCACCACCCAATGGACTGGGGTGGCAACAATGAATTTACAGATTCCATAACATTAAATAATATAGGTTATTATATTAATTCGTATATTAACTCCTTAAACCATTTCTTAAAAGTGTCAGATCAATGACCTGATTTGAAGGTGGTGGGAAATCAGGATTCCATCCTCAGATGGTTTTTGACATCAATGCATGGGCCAGCCAGAGACATAGGGAGGGAACGTAATCTCATTGCCACCTACTGGACATGACATTGGAGCATTGGAACGCAACCACTGGGGATGCTGGTTTTCACTTTCCCCTCCCTATTTGACAAATACCAACATTCTGGCCAATGTATGTATGGTAATGTCACAAGGTGCCATTTACAGTTTCATGAAAGTTTTAAAGATGTGTTTATTGTGTTCTCACAAAAACAGTTTGTATATAGTCTTGTATCACCTCATTATCATGTGTCTGAATCTTAATTAGACTCTTACTACCCTGATACATGACTATTTGGGTTCAATACAATAACCTGAGATGGTTATTCTAGTCTTTTCTCACCCCTAAGATTATCCTGTTAAAAGATTGACATTTTCCTTTACTCTACTTATGCATT
Organism: Sardina pilchardus; assembly: GCF_963854185.1. Taxonomy (NCBI): domain Eukaryota; kingdom Metazoa; phylum Chordata; class Actinopteri; order Clupeiformes; family Clupeidae; genus Sardina; species Sardina pilchardus. The sequence goes on from NC_085012.1 coordinate 15,224,959, forward strand.
CAAAGAATGTCCTGTTTACAATTTCAGTTTAGCTGCTTTACATTCACCGCTTATCATCTGACATTCCAAAGGTTGAGGCTGATGTGCATCTCTTCTTCATTTGTAAAGCTCTGGTAAGCAAATGCGTTTTTTTAAAGTACATTTTAGGGTTTTTATACTTTTATTGAGAAAGGACAGCAAAGCGAGTGTGAAAGAGGGATGGGGTGGGATTGGGAAATCACCCAGGTTGGACTTGAAGACCAGGTCACTGTGAATACTTGAACCCAAAAATGGAATGGATGCTGTACCCAATTGCACATGGATAGAGAAAACAGCCATACTGGCGGTAGTGCTGCACTTTTAACTTATTCTAACTTTGTTCATTACTGTCAATGAAATACTTCTGGTTATGGTTATTATGAGCTTGAACAGCCTAGTCTCTTACAGAGGTTACTAGGGATACCCAATCCTAATGCAACAACATACATTATTTTAATGCATACGTAATTCATGAAAATGTTCAGATTTGGTCTTTAATGTGGCCACTGGAACAGTTAGTTGCATGAAGTATATCACAATATGGAGGAACTCAAATTGAAATGAAACATCCCCAAAAATTGAAATTGTAAAATTAAACACCCAGAAGACTAGAGAAATGAAATTATGATATGATACTTGCATTCTATACCATTCTTTTTTAAGGGGGGAAGTTGGGTGCAAATATCCTGTTTACAGCTTATGTTTTCCATTTTTTAAGTAATGTGCCACATGCTTGTTTTAAAACGGTGGCATGTCAATGTGCTGAACAGTGCAGTAAGGCTGCAGGATGTGGCGACCTGTGCTCCAAAAAAAGTCTGAGCAGCCCAAGCCAGATCCACTGTGGTAGGGTGGCATAGCGGCACTGACGACACTCAGAGGCAGCACAACACCCAAGCTGAACGCACTGGCGCTTAGGACTCCTCTTCTGAAGCTGTAGTACGCCTCACCCAGCCAGTGGACACTATGGCGGTGGGAGAAAGGGGGAGAGAGGGACAACATTCCGGTTAGTTACAATACAAGTAGTACTTGTGCATTCCGTTCCAATTTACAGCTGAGCATATAACTATAAGTGCTTCTCTACATACAGTATACATATAGGCACCATGTACAGTCAAAGAAAGCTGGAGTCATGTTGGGGACACATGAATCATTTAGTAGCCTTTACGGTTGATGGACGTGGAAGAAGGAGTACAAGTTCAAGTATAAGACATTTGCACAAGGCACTTAAGAGGAAATTTACATCGATGTCCTAGACAAAGCATAATCAAAATGTATTGTGACTTTACTTCAAATGTACCTTGAACGCTGTGGTGTATCTCCCTGCTCTGAAACACAAAATCCTATCTGCTCTTCCTCCACAGCGTCAGCCTGCTCAACACCTTCCTCATCCAAATATTTGGTGACCTCTTGCATCTTTTGACCAACTTCCCTGTCCACCTCCTCATACTTGACTTCCTCTATGTCATTCTCAAGGCTGACCTCTCTCGGCACTTCATTCTGGTCCTCTGTAATTGCGTGTGGTACCTGCTGAATCTCTTCCTCAAACCTTATGCATTCATCTGGTACCTGCAGAATCTCTTCCTCAACCCTTCTGGGTTCATCAGGTACCTGCAGAATCTCTTCCTCAACCCTTCTGGGTTCATCAGGTACCTGCAGAATTTCTTCCTCAACCCTTCTGGGTTCATCAGGTACCTGCAGAATCTCTTCCTCAGCCGTTATGGGTTTATTAAGTACCTGCAGAATCTCTTCCCCAACCATTATGGGTTCATCAGGTATCTGCAGAATCTCTTCCCCAACCATTATGGGTTCATCAGGTATCTGCAGAATCTCTTTCTCAACCGTTATGGGTTCATCAGGTACCTGCAGAATCTCCTCCTCAACCATTGTGGGTTCACTTGGTATCTGAAGAATCTCCTCAACCTCAAAGACTTTCCCCTCCTCAACTGTTATGGGTTCATCTACTTCCACCTCATCATCAGACTCCTGAAAAGGATGTCCACACAATTACACTACTCTGGAAAGCTGGTCTGAAAATTAGGCACCATCTCACTACAGACATTCAGTCACTTTTAGCGTAATTTGCATGTTTGAGGACCATAGAAAAGTAACAGTTAGGAACTGGGTTCCAAAAACTCACCGGATGTCCTGGCATCAGCCCCAGTTCCTCTGCCAGAGAGACACAGTTCTCAGTTGTAGTTAAGACCAGACCGCCTGAATTCAAGAAACATCCTCCTGCAGTACTGTCAGAAAAATGGTGTATAGATTATTATCTATTCTAAGAAAAACAGCTTTCTTTTTCATGGTAGGAAGACAATAAATAGACTTTTAACAGAAGAAGCATTTAACTGATTATGCATAAGAAAGGCAGTACATTAATAAAGATGTCTGAGAAACAAATTTAAGTCAACTGAATTTTAAAAACATCATCACAGGTCAATTCTCAGACATCTGGGGTTTTCATAACTTTACATTGGGACTCCTACACGTATGAAGTTTATCTGGCAGACTACAGACAGCATGATAACTATGACACATACACCCTTGCTAGTTCCAACTGGCCTTCCAGGTCTTTTACGGCCCTCTTCAATGTCTACATGGTGATGGAGCAAAACCAACATTTTATTGTTAAGTCGTAGGTTCATATTCAAATGCAGATACAATGGTAAAGTCATTTCAGGAATTTGAATTGAATGAAACATGCCTGTTCCATGGAAGCAAACTCCTCTAAGGAAGCTTTTAGTTGGTTGACCAACATGTCTTTCTATTAAGGAAAAAAAAGGTTTGTAGCAGTTGTATCATATACCATGCAATATCATCTGTAGAATCTAATTTCATATTTATACTTGTTGTCGAATTCAGGTTAAATACCCACACTGTTAATGATGGCAGTTTTCTCATCCAGTTGCATTCTTGTTTCCTCCAGATGTTGCTACACCCAGTCGATGAAAAAGTGGCAAAGTTATAATTGTCAAATATTTACATAAGCATATTTTGGCAGTATGTTTGTAAGTGTGAGTGTGTACATTTGTGCATGTGTGTGTGTGACAATAGTGGGCAATTAGTTAATACCATTCCCTAAGTAAGTTTATGAAAAGTTCATGGAGGATTATGGGAAAAGTACCTGCAATGCCTTGATGTGCTGAGTCAGATTTATTATTTTCGCCTTGTCTGATTCCATCTCAGGCAAAAGTTTAGACATCTTTTGAAAACAAGGGAAATTATGGCAGTGAGTAGAAGCATACAGTGGCAATAAAATAAAATCCATTTTAATTGTACCTTATCGGTGACTGTTTCAATCTGATTGATTAGGGCCTTATTTTCTTTTTCCTGTGAGCATAAAAATACAGTGGGGGGCTATTCAATATTTTGAATTTAACCTCAATGTAAGGCATACAATTATTTCAGGTGCACTGTCAACTTTCTCTGCTTAAATGAATCTCACCAGTTTGCTGATGCAGGCCTTGAGGTTACTACGGCCTGCCTCACTGTCAGCTAGTGCTCCCCTAATGCCATCCATCTCCTCCATCAACTGCTCAGCATCCTGAATGGACTGCTTCATACTGCAAAACCACACTTGACATGTATCCTATTCTACTGTGAGCGTCCACTACATTATGGTGGAAAATACCACCTGCTAAATGCCATAACATAACCATAAATAAGAGTGGTTCCCAGTGTGCTGGGTGGATCAACAATGTCTTTTTCTGGCAAATGCATTCCAAACGTTGATCAAAGTTTGGGAGCCAATCCAGTGTGCGGACATTCTCTTTTGTTTCACCTTATCGTATACCTTGTCCTGCACCTGGCCTAAAGATAGGCGGGTTCTGCACACAACCACTCTCCAATATTCAATACATTGCACATTTGACTGTTATGAAATCTCCTGACAACTACACATTGTTATGTTATGGAAGTAGGTCTCAAAACAAAAATGATATTGCCATTTTTAGTCATTCAGAATTTAGTCGTCCAGAAAGGTTGTAGATGTAAATTATTCATAATGTTACTGGGGCACATTATAGTTTTGGATTGGTCACCTTTTGACCTGGCTCTTCAAAGCAGAGTTCTCCATCTCAAGATGAGTGTTTGAGTCCTCACATGCGTCTAGGGCTTTCTGCAGATCGGCATTTCTTTTCATAAAGCGGTTTTTACAATGCAGTAGCTCCACAATGTCTCTTTTCGCCTCCAGAGTCCTGAAGGACATGCAAAAAAAACACTGCCGTTTCGCAACAGTGACTCTGTACATGTGGACTACATAACTGTGACTTTGCGCATTTGTTCTCTCAAGGTGTGACTGCTTTGAAGCATATAACCTTTCTTTCAGAGGGCATACTCACAAGTCAGAGGAGTTCCATACCTCCTCCTCCTCCGCTATGTACACTTCATTACATTCCTCTGAAGCCTTTATCTCTGGTGAACAAAAAAACAAAATACATTCTCTGTATTGAACTTAACACAATATTCCAAAATGAATTTCTAAGAGGGAGGCTACACTGGGCTACACTGGGCACATAACTGAAGTGTTCTGTCTGCGAGGGTCTGCTGCAACAATGAGCTTCCACTGTAATCAGTGTAACTGGCTACACCAGACGTGATGGCGGTGTGTGCTTTAAAAAAAAAAAAAAAAATAGAGTAGTCTTCTAAAACGCTCTGCAAACAAAATACTTCACTTGCAGACCCTGTGTGGCCCAAGCCTAAGATACCTACCATCATTATCGGGTCCTTCATATCCCAGAGCTCTGCAAAAAACACACAAAAATGTAATGTGATACTTAAGGATGTAACTGAACAAAATAAATATTGCAGAGAACATTCCATTAACAATGTGCAGCCTAAAGTATTATAAATAATCAAAACTGAAGCAAGTTCGTCTTGCTAATAGCTTCACATTACCTGCACCTTCCAATGGCTTGCCATCCAAGTTCTTTGACATAAATTAAAAAGAGGAACGTTATAAAGTATAGTCAAGATACACTCACTCACTGATTGACTGCAGTCAACAGATGCGATAGATGCATTCTTCTGAACACTTAACAATGCCATCACAACTGTGCTTTTCTGTGCAAGAAAACAAAACAAATGTAACTCTAACTTACCTTCATTCTCCCACTGTGGACTTTCATGCCCATAGAAGATTGGTGTGCAATCATTGTCCAGCATGAGACTTGACCTGCTTCTAGCAAAAACTGTTGTCAGATTCTGCATGGACGTGTAGGACATGCAGCTGCCAAGCTGGTCAACCCGATCAAGTCCAATCGGTTGAGAGACAGTTCTCCGCAACATTCTTCCTTGAAGGTATGTTCAAAGTATGAGATTAAAACTAATTTGTAATATGAATTAATCAAATGAAATAATATTGCCATCAAACAATGGCAATAAGTAGACTTAAAAACATACGGTTCAGATAAATAGCAGAAAAGCTGCTGTTGGCTTTTCCAATTTAATAGCTAGTTAATGTTAACTAGCTGTTAGCTAATGTTATCCTCGTTAATGTCCCACAACCAATATCAGTGCTACATCGTAGTGATGCTGGTCCAGACGTACCTTATTGGATGTACTATCTGTACAGTTTACAACATTAGGAGTCCTTATGAACACCTTTGGCAGTAGGTAGAGGTTTTAGACAACTAACCTACTCTCCATATGTCTAGCTACCAATATCAGATGCTTGCTGTCTGCTTCTGCTAGCCAAAAGGGTTGCTAGGACTTCCTAGGTAGCAGCTAGGAGTTGGAATTCTGGTTGGAATGAGTCATACCCTATGGTCATAGGCTACCACGTTTCCCTAATGGACAACATGTTTATGGTTACGGATTTTGCTGACATTATGTCCAAACCTACTTACAAATTCAAACAAGTTAACAGTTCAATCATCAGTTTTAAAAATGGATAAACCTGCAATCTGTCGGCATGATGTGTAGATCCTAAGTTCAAACAGTAGGCCTAGCTGCTGTGACGTGATCTCACCATCATATTTCAGAACTATGAACGTGGACAGCTCCCCTTGAGAAATCGTCTGCAAGTTCGGGAAACAGCAAAAAGTAAACGATCTTAAGATGAATCGTTGATAAAGCGTGAACACACGTGTCCATCGGGAAATCCAACCCGATGCCCACTTTTTTGCAAGTCTTGTAAGTCTGGTGATGACTAACTCTCTGTCAGCAGACTGAGCAAGAGGAAAATGACGATGCCAGCTGGTCCAGACAAACATCAGCAGTTACTGGAAATGGCATGGGAAGAGACCATTTTCCTGTAAATGGTAAGAATGAAACCAGGAGAAAAATCTTGCATTGCAACAGGTTGGAAAGTACTGGAAGATTCAAATCACATAATAATAATATAGCCTATAATAACACATTTTTAATGTAGCCTAAAAGGGTACATTTTAGGCCGAAAAAATAATAATCAGATATTAGGCATGGAATCACTTAGTCCTGACTCTCCCATTCCCCATAATATGTACAGTATGGTATTTTAGGATTTGTATTATAATTCATATTTATTCACTTAAATTGTCACATGGTGTGACATGAAAGTTATTGCGTGTAATTTTTTTAAAAAAAATGTGAGTCAGTGTATCATAATCGTCTATCTTTATCGAGATCTAGCAAACATGGAAAGGAAGCAGGAGGGATAGATGTGCAGGTTTCTAGCTTGAGCTGCAGGGCGAAATCCAAATCACCGGCAGATCAGGCAGGGTTTACCCAGCCTATCAACCAATGCTTCTAAAAAAATATCACTCTTAATAAGAAATCCAATATCAAAATACATTAATTAAAGAGTCACTTCGCCCCATAACTCCACCCACTTTACATTTCTGAAAAAGGCTTTCAAAATGGGCGAGACGTTCTGAAATTTGGAGAGGGAGTGCAGCACTGCTGCAACCAATCAACCATGTTGATTTGGTGTCAATCTGGGAATGAGTGCTGCAGACATGGCTTATAACAGGTAGGCTAATCAGGGCAGCAGGTGTTGGGGCGTTTCATTCCTAATTTGTAACGACCCGGTGACGTAGTGTTGGACGAGAGGTACAGGACTTCGTCAGCATTCCAATAGCATTTTGGACCAACATGCCATGGTATGTTTCAACCTGTAGAATGCGCGGAGAGCAATATCTCCAATACAAAATCAGACGAAATGTTACTTTTGTCGAGAAACACTGTCATTGTCAATATTAACCCTGGTAATAGTACAGTTAACCACTTATGAGTGAGTATTTTCAATCAATCAACAGCTAAAAAAAAACATATTTTAGGGTGCAGTGACTCTTTAATGATGAACTAGTATTATTGACATTCCTGGTTAATAATTCAATAATTAGACACCCTAATGTTCAGAGACCTAGTTCCACTTCATCAATAAAGTTAAACAGCAATTGAACAGCAATGGCATTCAATTTGTTTCTCATATTCTTCTTCCAAATTAGCCAGTAACCATAATCTTTGACTAAATATAGCCTAACTGCTGTGTGTTGACATTGACCTGCAGTTACAAGATCGGTTCATTCAATGAATGTCCTTGTGCACACATGTGCACTCTCTTTTGGCCAGACAGAGTAATCAGCAGTTCTGTCATTGGTTGACCGCTAGGTCCTATGGAATTGTGGTGTATAAAAGCCACCCTTGATCAGCACACATCACTGTTAGTTGACAGCCTGACTGGTAAGAGGACTCTGAATTTCTTTAACAACGTGTGGCCCAATGCTTAATGGCTAATTAATGTTTTTCATGTTTTTTTAACAGGAGAATGAGCAGGAAAATGGTTGTGTTCTTTATGCTCCTGGCCCTGATTGTGGCCGTAAATGGTCAGACTTTCCATTTCGGGAGCTGCCCTACACCACCAGTCCAGCAAAATTTTGATGTTGGCAAAGTGAGAAAAACTTGACTAACAAACCCACTAGCCAATAATGGCAGATAGCCTATTAGGGTGTTTAGCTGAATACTTAGGCTAGTCTCCAAAAAGTTGTGAAAAATTTCATTTTAGCTGTAAGTAATTTCAGTCATCCAACTCAATGGTTTCCTGTTGTGAAATAATGCCATGATCCCATATTTGTGTTTGAACAGTATCTTGGTAGGTGGTATGAAATTGCAAGGCTCCCTGCTGTCTTTGAGAAAGGGAAGTGCAACCAAGCCACTTATTCTTTGCTGAAAGAAGGAGTTGTCAAAGTTGTGAATGCTGAGCTACTGTGAGTTCTTTGTTGTTTATGTTTAATGCAATATCATGTAGGCCTATAGGAACTTCAAAGGTATTCTGACCTCTTGTTTGCAGGAAGAATGGGGAAATTAACTCCATCGAAGGACAGGCCACAGTGACAAACTCGACCCAGCCTGCCAAATTAGATGTCACCTTCTTTAAAGGTAATTTTTAATTGTGAATGTGACTAATTCACTGTTGTATGTTTAGTCAAGTTCAAGTTTATTATCATGTACTCATAAATAAGCAATTATCAGCTTTTCAACTCCTTGTGCTGAAGAGCCCATTCAAGTTCAAGAATAAATTAAACATTTTAAGTAAAAAAAATGATGTAGGAATTTCCAAGGACGGTTCAGCATCCTGATGATTTGCGGTAGAAACTATCCCTGTATATGCTGGTACGGGTCGTTATGCTTTTGTATCGTCTGCCAGAAGGCAGATGGGTGAAAAGACAGTGGCTGGGATGACTGGGGTCAGAAACTATACGCTTGGCCTTTCTTGCAGCACTGACTGTAGAGGTCCTGGATGGATGGTAACTCAGTCCTTGTAATGTACTGTGCTGATCTTTGCTGATCTTATAGCGATTTTCGATCCTGGGCAGTGCTGTTACCATACCCTGCTGTTATGCCAATTGGTCAATATTTTGTAGTCCATGCCAAATTTCCGCAGATGGCACAGAAAGAAGAGCTGCTGTCTAGCTGTTTTTGTGACTTTGTCAATGACAGATGAATAGTTAGAAGACAGTTAGAAATTGACAGGAATAGATAGGACAGTAGTTAGAGATTGACAGGAAGTGAGTGGGGGAGAGAGATGGGATGGAATCAAGAAATGATCCAGTCCGGACTCAATCCTGGGTCCCCATGGGCACTTGGACCCCTATGTTGAATGGCTGCTGTGACCAGTTGCGCCACATTGCCTGTGATAATAATCCTTTTCAATGCATCTTACTATCTCCACCTTGTCCTCTCATAGGTATAGCTGATGCCCCCTACTGGGTAATCTCCACTGACTATACCTCCTACTCGGTGGTGTACTCCTGCAGGAATGTCTTCGGCCTCCTCTACGTGGACTTTGCCTGGATCCTTGCACGCTCCCGAACCCTGCCGGACAGCACTGTCTCTCAGCTGCGTGGTGATCTGGAGTCGCATGGTGTCAGCCTGAGAGGGATGACCTTGTCTGACCAAACAGGTTGTGATGCCATGCCTGAAGGGCAAGGGCAATGAGATAAAGCAATGCATTTACTGGAGATCTCATACTAATAGTAATAAAGTTTTTAACAAGAAAACTTGGTTTTGCTATTTGTTTATTTGTGATGGTGTGTCCCATGGGAAATAACTCACTGAAAAGAACACCAATGTAAACCTTGGAGCATCAGTTTCATTTGTCTCCATAGCAATAGCCACTTACATATATGGGAAAGTATTTCACTGTTGTCTAGAATAATGACATGCAGTCAGGAAAAAAAATAGCAGGACAAATAACATGACGATTATTCAAACCAGGCCAACAAAGAACAGGCTGAGGATGTGGAGGATTCATGAGAATAAGGATCAAGTTCAGGTCAGACTGTGTTCAATTTTATTGACCAAATACTAGCCAACATAATCTATATATTTTTTAACTTTATACACATGGGATAAAATAGGCCTACTTGAGTCTGGGAGGAACCTTAACTTTCCCATTTCACATGACCCATATGATCTAAAAAGACAAACAGACCTATTCATGTGTACATGGCTTATTAAGTAAGTTTAGTACGAATTATTTGTAAGTAAATAAAGGAAGCCCTTCTAACAAGATCCTGATCATGTAGAAAACGAGTTTTCATGCAGACGTGATTCACGCACGAGATATCCAGCGATTAGACGCCTCGGTACAGTGCCACCCCTCTTGTCCCAGCAGCGCTATCCCATGACACTTATTTAGCATATCACCTGCCTCGAGTTAGACGCTGTCTGACGACACAGTGTTAGTGTTCATCACACTCATTTTGGAGAGGCAGTCTGCAAGGGAGTGACCGACAGATCGAGTGCTTCACATTCTCTTCTTTGCCTGAACAGCAACAAAGGATTTTCACGCAGGTAAGCATTTGTTGAATGTATAGCTTAATGGATCGTATAATAATAGCGTATATTTAAGACTTTTTTTCACAAACAACGAAGCACTCGATATTCTAGAGAGGATCAGTGTCAAAATGCTCAGACAATTATTATAAGAGTTTTTAGGTCTGTTCCTCGATTAAATTGAAGTTGTAGTAGCCTACCGTATTATGGAACACTGAAGTAACCCACTGGTTTGAATTTGTAATAGCTCTAACGAAGCAAAGTTGATCATGTAAAGAGTTATTTATCCTATGAACTGATGTTATGAAAGATGCACGTGCATGCTTATATGAACAGACCCAGAAATACTAGTTGAGCAGGTGTAGCAAGCAGATATCATATGGATGAGCAGTAAATATGGGCCTTAGGTTACCTTGCACCTGCTGTGTTTTATCTCTCGCTGAAACTTTTTTTTTTGATGTTGAGTATGATTAACATGACTGAAAATAATATTCTCTAAATTGAAAACTACTTGACTATTATGGCAAACAATTGTTGGAGGAACTTAGACTCAATTTGCTCGGCTATCTCTTATCCTTAGTTTCAATTAAACTTCTAATCACTTCTAATCACTCTGTAGAAAAGAATCTGGGTGTGGAAAAAATGGCTAAGATCATCCTGCTTTTGGCCCTGGTCGTTCCATTTATTGAGGCCCAAACACTTCACTGGGGCCCTTGTCCAACACCAATGGTCCAACCCAACTTTGACCTCAACAAGGTACTGTTGATCATTTGACTTCAGAATTCCTGGTTCTGAATGACTTCAGTTTAAGGCACTCCGCTTGAGCGTATGTGCCTAACAGTATCCCTTATCTGTTCTAAAATCAGTGCAACCCACGGCACTCACATTATTGTTTCATGATTCCATTAGGGACCTCAGCCTAATACTTTCTCTCTTTTTTTGTACCAGTACATTGGGAAGTGGTATGAAATTGAAAAGCTCCCTGCAAGTTTTGAGAGAGGAAAATGTATTGAAGCTAACTATGCTATAAGAGCTGACCATACCATCCAAGTGCTGAATCTGCAGTTCTAGTAAGTAATACTGTCCTATATGTCCTATACGCTGTCCTTTGTCAATGATCGTCTTTGTTCATCTGTGATTACAATATGTTGCGCTGCTAATTTTCAGTAAAGGAAAGACGAGGAGCGCAGAGGGAACTGCTGTTATACAGGACACCAGGGAGCCTGCAAAGCTTGGAGTCAGCTTTTCTTACTGTGAGTATTTTCCACCGAACATTTGTATAACAGATGTCCCTGCTGGTCGCCCACTGTTTTTGTTGATGTCACTATTTGGACTTGGGTGGTTACAGAAATCTTATTAAATCAACTTGAGTAAAATCTCCTGACTTGCAGGTACTAAGGGCTTAGTGTTCTATTATGGTAGAAAAAATGCTTGTTTGAAGTGGTCATACACACGTAACTAAATTCTATTTCTTTCCCTTTTATAAAAAAAAACTTTACCCTCTCTCTGTGGTCACAGTTACTCCCTACAGTCCATACTGGATCCTGTCCACAGACTATACTAGTGTTGCTGTGGTCTACTCCTGCACTGATGTCATGAGGGTCTTCCACATCGACTATGCCTGGATCCTTGGCCGCTCACGCATCCTACCAGCTGAGACTGTGTTCCGTGCCAAGGAACTTTTCTTCCGCGACAACATTGACATAAGCAACATGAAGGCAACAGACCAGAGTGGTTGTGATACACTGTGATGCTTTTAAGCGTGTGATCTTGGTTGCTATTTTATTCTATTCTGTTGTTGATGGTGACTGGTGTATGCATAGGCCTTTCTCTTTCTTGTATAGCCCCCATTTACAGGAGATTTCTTGTAGCTTATTCAATGGAGATGTTTTTTTTTTTTTTGTCTTAAATGATCAAATGTCATATCAAGAAGATAAAAAGAGGGTGATGGTACTTTGTTTCTAAAACAGATAGATAGATAAATATTTGAAAATAAAGAATCTGAGCATAACACAAGAATTGTGTATTTCTACTGCCCCCTGTTGTGTGTTGGAGGTATTGACATTTATTAAAGAGTAAAGAGCCACCATTAGTCTGTACAATAGAGAAATCCATTATCTACATCTTGGGTAGGTGTGACACAAAGTGTACAGTGGTTGTGAAGTATGTCGTCAAGTTGGTAACTCAGTGGACAGTATGGCAGACTCATGCAGGGGCAGTCAGGTGAAGAATGGGAAAAGTGCACATTATAAGTGCATTGTATTTTACTGGGGCAATGGCACACAAATTACTTCAGGAATAAACATGTACATCCAGTACTTAAGCAATAAAACGTGTGTGTTTGACTTTGATTTTCCTCCCACTGCAACACTTGATAAAGTTAAAAATTCTCACCACTCTTACATATTGTTAACTCTGAGCATGTGTGAAATTATGTATGTGCTAAAAAGTGAACTAAAATTAAAAAGATGAATTATTTTAGTGTCTTTATTTGTATGGCTAGTGAGAAATCTGAATACATGATGGGATGTGGAAAGGAGCATTTGAAATTAGGAGGGGGAGGGGAAAGGAGAAGACAGAATTTCCCTTATATTTGAGTCTCCTGCTCGGGTTGAAAAACAGCACAGCAATAGTTGCTGCACACCAGAAGTGGAAAGTGGAGTTTGTGAACAGGTAAGCCATGCATGCAGTGTTTTTGTGATGTTCATTTTGTCCATAAATCTTATCTCCAAGGACAAATAGGTTAAATTGTTTATGATATTCCTATTCCTATTTGGTAACATAGAATTATGTTTTTTTTTTCTTTCAGGGAAAATGAAGTGTTTTTTCCAAATGTGTGTTTTGTTTCTCTTTTTCATGATGAACCATTTCAGTGGTAAGTGCTAAACCTCCAAATTGTAACTATGAAAATCAACTTTTTGGTACAAAATGCAACAACAATAGCACCTCAACCAACTGAAAAGATACCCAATGTTGCTCTAATCTGCTCTGGTGTATATGTGTTTATTATTGTCCTGCAAGAAAGGCTTCCACTCATTTATAAAACATAAACCATGAGCTCTGATGACGGTGATGCATCAGTATTTCAAATGAATTTATCCATTATTAATAACATATTTTCAGTGTCACTATATCGCTAGATAAAATTTTACATTTAGAGTTCCGTGCAACAGCAAACCATAATATTTGAGGAGGAAATGGAGTCCCCTCACAGTCCCAAGAGAGAACCCAAGTTTCCTTCAACTGAATCACTTCTTTGTGAGAGCTGCTTGGCAATGCTAAAGCTGTTCCTCTGTCTCTCTCCTCAGGTGCCAGATACATTCCTGAAGGAGGTAAAAATACATTTTCTGTTCATATGGGCTACTTCATTAGACAAATAGCTTTGAATTCTTAATTGCAAATGCTCAAATGTGTGTGTTTCTTGTTCAGTTCCTTATGATGAGCCCCCAGCAGTTCCATACTGGCCCTACTCTACGACTGATTTTTGGAACTACATAGAGTACTTCCGCAGCATTGGTGCCTATAATCACATCAACGAAATGGCTCGGGCATTTTATGCCCATCAACACCTTGGAGACACCTTAGGCTATGAGGTGCCAGAACTGCCAGAGTAGAGGCATTATGCATGGGCAGACATAATTTGGTCAACAAGGTTCAAGAGGTGCAACTGATACTATGCATTAAGTCTAAATGGTATTATTGTCATATATGAGTAGCCTACGTCATCAACTATTTTCTCAAGTGTATACAATAAATGTTAGTAGCCTAAATAGATTATTCTAATTTCTTTACCACCCTAATTGTGGTGGCATATGTAAATCTGTGTTGTCAGATCATTGTACTGTATAGCCTACTAATAAAGTCTTGCTGAAATGAATTTGGACTGAAATAGTTTATTTTGATAACATGCAGTGTATTAACTGAATAAGACTGTATTTGTGGCTGTATAGGCCTATTTGTATTTGCTGCTACATTTTTACATTTTTAATTCATGTGTCTTTATTAGGCTATAATTATTAGATTAGCCTACTTTATAAGATGGAGGGGGAAAATACACATATAGAGGGTTTTTTTTTTTACACACGAATGTGTTGTTCTATTTAGACACAGAGATGTGTTAAAAATAACGGAAGTTGTGTTGTTTTCAACGACAGGGTTTTACAGCAGGTTTAAAGAGTAGGAACACTATGGCTGGGCCGTAGAGTAGCCTATGTCCAATGTTCAAGTCGGAACATTTTAAGTGTAGCAATTTATTGCAGCGAGTTCTGTTGTGAAAAATCCTAAGCGAGCTTTTGTAGCTCAACACCCCATCAACATGAAGCCAGCTGTCGATGAAATGTTTCCTGAGGGAGCGGGACCGTATGTGGACTTGGACGAGGTGTTTTATTGACTCATACTGTTTTAGTTATCTCATGACAAAGCTAACATTAGCTGACATTACCATAACAAAGTTAGCGTCCATTGCTAACGTTAGCTTCTTCATAGCTTATTGCCGTGTGATTCGTGTTAAAAATATCACACTTTGCACAGACAACATGTAGCTAATAGGATATCATGTGTTTTTTCTTAAACTCAACGGTTACAACCGACTACATTAAGAGAACGTATAATACTGTTTTGCCAGTTATCATGTGTCAGCATACGCCAGTTAGCTTCCATGGCCATAATTAATGCTATGATGATAGCTAAATATGATACAGTATAAGTTATTGTTGGCTATTATTATCATGTGACTGCATGTTGGGTTGGGTTGGGTTACGTTAGTATATTCGTACTTTATACTTAACGTTAGTCGTCATTAGGTTTCTATCAACATCCAACTAGAACATGATGTGCTTGTGGAAAACACGCAGTGATTGTAATGTGGTGATTTTCAGGCAGGGGGAAGCAGTGGTCTACTGATGGACTTGGCTGCAAACGAGAAAGCTGTTCACTCTGACTTTTTCAATGGTAAGCAAAACTCAGACGTGATTTTTGCTGATTTCATGAGCCCCTTGTGTGATTAATTTGCATGCCACAGTAAAAGCATAGTTGATTACCTGATGGAAAGAGCCCGATAGTTTCATTGACTGTTGCTTATGTTCAATATATTACTGCATTTCCTGCAAGTGGGAGACTCTTGCCTGACAGGATCAGATTAACAACTTCACAGTGATGTGTGAATGACTTCAAAGCTTCCAAATAAACTGTCCAACTAGGAAATATTGTTGGCTGCTTTGTGTCTGAAACCTGAATTGCATAGCTTACCACAGCATTAAAGTGGGAAAGCAGTGGAGCTCAATACCGAAATACTCCATTGTTGCTATAGGTGCTTGAGGTCACTATTTGTGTTGGTAACAGTAAGGTTACAATGTGCTAGTAGCAGGTAGGGTCTTCAATTTAGTTTATTTGCCCCCCCCCCCCATCTCCTCACATCTATGGTCTTAAGAGAACCCGTTTTGGCACGGCGTAGAAAAACCTTAAAAAAAAAAACCCAGAGCCTTTGAAACAGTTAAGGGGAGGTAAGATATGGCCTCAGTAAAGCTTTTTTATGGGCTTCTGTTGGCTCCAACGCAGCGTGGTTCCGTGCTTTGTAGACAGTTCATCCTTTTTAATGGATAAAGAGGCTGAACACGTGTCACTCTGAAATGACTTTAGCTCTCCCTCTGCTCTAGTATTTGTGTTCAGTAGGTAAAGGAGCCCAGTAGATTGTGGACAGTGCGTCCATGCGTTTCTCTTCAACATCAGTGGTGTCTTCGGTTTGCCTTAACCTACCTCTTTTTTTTCTGCTAAACCGTAATACCCATTCCAGATGTTTTATGTGCAGCAGTTCACGATCCCTTTGAAGATACTTAAGACTCGTTGATAAGGCAGGGGCTGTACATCGAAAAGTGCTATGAGGTGTAGTGATGGGCCATATATGAGGTATTTTTTAAGTTCTTTCAGCACTGTTTGGCTTTTCCTCTGCGCTTCTGAAAGTTTCCACTCAGTTACCTTGGACGGGAAATGTAATGGTGTTTAGCTTTGATTTTTTCCCCCTCCTTGATCAGAAATGTTGTTTTGTACCCCAGTAATAAAAGCATCTTCCTGAAACAAATGTTGAATGAGTGGACTGAGTTGTTAGTCTGTTCTGCTGCACAGCTGAAAGCTGTTTAGGATGTCTAATGTGTTTTGTTCTTTGTAAATCAAAAGAATTGTGACAGATTGCCACTCAACACTGCCCTTCAAATTTCCTAGCGGAACACAATCAGAATTTATCTCTTCTGTTCAGACAGCCAAACTGTCTAACATAGCCACGTGTTTACTTCATGTTCCTCTGTCAGATTGAAATATGGCCTTGTTGACTCATGCCATTTGAAGGGATGTATTGAAAGGTAATCATTTAGGTGCCTGAGAATATACGACAGGTCAGTAATTAATGGGTGCCAGAAGAGGGGAATAAGAGTTATTTTGGCCTTTTGAGAAAAACAGAAATGGTGTCTTTTGATGAGTGCTTGCATGGTTCTTTTATTCATATGTAATAGCACTAACTTCCATTTGAAATTTATTACAGATTTTGAAGATCTCTTTGATGATGATGACATCCAGTGACTGGGGCCCTGGTTGGCATCAGCTCGTGATTGTGGAAGCAAGACATTTTATGGCCTGCAGCCTATATTTTCCTCTGTCTGCAAATATGATGATGTATTTATTATTTCCGTTTGGTATTGCATTGTTCCAATAAATGTTTGTGTAAAAAAACCCAAAGTTTCATGTCTGTCCAGGTGGTGCTGGGGCAGATTCTTAAAAATCTCAAACATTCCAACTAAAAACTTAGCATTACGTTAATCGGTTTTTCATGTTGAAATCTGTTTTTCCAGCCCAGATTGTAGGCTTTTGCACATTCCTGAACACCTGTGAGTGCGCTTAATTATATGTGCGATCTAGTGTTAACATGAAGACACAGATGTTACAGACGTCGTGTCGTTGGGCAGTTGTCAGGATATATATATTTTTCATAGGTGTTTAAATATTTTGCCGATGGCGTCTTTTTAAAGCAGGTCGAGTAAGGCTTTTGAGCCTAGAGTGCTTTTGAGTCAGATGTACATATCAATCAGAAAAGCTTTGTGTGGAAGAGTTCTATTTGAAACATTACATTATATGGGAAGCATCTTTACTTGACATTTCATATATATATATTAGTAATTATTTGTAGGTTGTGTGAAGAGCAGGGATGCTAAACATTGTTTGGAGAATACAATTACAATATCCATATTCTTCCATTGTTGTGGAAATTATTAGAGGGCTCTTATTAACATTGGAAACAAGTTAAAATACATGACACTCTGTGCTGCACAATACCTTCATAGGCTGCATAACTTACTTCCCAAATAACAGTAGGAATGAGAAAATACATCATAATGCTGTATAATAGATCACCTCAAAATCCTCATGATACTGTACACTTCCGTGATTTGAATCACCAAAGGAACAAGCCTCCACATTCATAACAAATGGCAAACAAAAATCATATTGGACTGCTGTAGAACTGAGTGTTGTGTAGGAATCCTCTTGATATCCAGTTGAGACAGGACCTGTGGCAAAAGTCATTACACATTCTCCATTTGTGTTTGTGTTTGACACTTGGGAAGTGCTAACAATGGTCAAGGTAACCCTGCCGCTGCACCTAACCCATTGTTAGTGTGAACATGTCTGGGCAACAGAAGGTGAGAAAACTATAGATTATGAAATTCTTATTGGAAATATCTCCCTCGTCTATGTCTCTCTCCAAATTCTCCCAAAAAAATTGATCCTAGTGCATCATCAGATGAATAGAAATAGAGTGTTTTGTTGAGTGCTTGATCGGTTTCATGCTCCCTTTAAAGGAAATGAAATATAGCAAATTAAACAGACAGGATTTTATATTTATAATGGGACACATTGAAAAAGAAAATACTTGTTGACTGCAACAATCACACAGATGCCGAAATGAATAATGTATCACTCTTTTCTATCATGGTGGCTTCATGGCAGATTATATGTATATGATGAGCAGTGTTCTATTTTCACTCTGGTGTGAAATGGGAGATTTTGCAGATGGAGCGCTGTAAACAGCCCCTCTTAACGAGCCTGTTGATGAGAAATGCTATGGAAGCACATTTCCACACCACACACTCAAGGCCTAGCTAGCAGAACAATGATGCAGACCAGCACATTATTCCCCCAAAGTTTCCCCAACTTTTTCCAAAGCCCCCACCCCCACCCCACCCCCAAAAAAGGGAGTTCCCAGATGCTCTGCTCTTTTCTCTCCACCTCCCACTCTCATCCCTGCTCTCTGTAATTACACGATCCTATTGGTCAGCTGACCAGGTTTGTGGAAGCCAATCACAGGGCTCCCAGCAGCATGCCCGCGGTCCGATGGGACGCACCGTTTGTGTTCTTAATTATCAAGGTGCCGCTTAAAACGAGCCCAGCACCTCAGCGGTGCCACAGTCTTGTTCAGAGGGGCGAGTAGTGACAGAGAAGTGCGACCAGGAGCTTGGAGATCCCCCCCTCGCACATACACCCATCCAGCTGTCCTCTGGGCTGAGGCACCAGACCCCCTCTCTCCTCTCCTCAGGACCTGCCTCCACGCGGAGGCCCCCGACTGCTGCCTCCTCAGCCAGGTAAGGGCCCAATCACATCCCGCACTCAGGGGCCTAACCGCCGGGTGTTCTCTCTGTGATTTTAATGGCAGTGTGGAGATTAGGTCTGCTTACACTGGTTCAGAGTTGATGGAGTTGAGTCCGTTCTTAATTAATCGAGTCACTGAGGGGTAACTTAGAGAGGTCTTGAGGTCTATATTTCACCCCTCAAAATTGTTCAATCTGTGTCTTTATTGGTTTTGTCTAGTGTTTGAGCAAACAGTTGGCCATGACTGAATCAAATCCAGAAGGCAAACAAGCAACATTTCAAAATAATGACAAACCGATAGTATTTAAACTAAAGACTTTGTTTCACTTTAAATCACTTTGAGTGGTCATTGTGTAAGTGTTACCTTCAGTTCCATTTGATCAGATGGAACTGAAGGTAACACTTACACAATGATTTTCTCATTTCTCATTCAATGCCTCTCTCTCCATGTTTAGGACTCCAGAAGACTGAGAATGGCTTCTAAATCAAAGCCCTCGTTCTGCTTGGTGTTTGTGGGAGCACTGCTTGCAACAGTGTTGCTTCCAGGTAAGAGAAATGACCTGCATCACAAAGTTGTCCTGATCAAACTTGCCACAAAGTGTTAGCCAATACCTTAATGAGTGATAATATATTTTCTAAAAATACTTTTTGTTCTGGTTAGAGGTTTTTTTTTTACATGTGTCTAAATGATCAATTAAAACCCACAGCTAAAAGTTTTTAGTGAAAATTCAATAAATAGCAAAATATGGACACTGAACTGCAATATTTCAACAATCTGTTACCTTCTTATTATTGTTAAAGAGATGGAACTGAAATAATTTCCTTCAGTACTCCTGTCTCTGGTTGAATAAATTTGGTAGACGGCAAATTATTATTTACAGTCCAGTCATCCCTGTCAGTAGTGCACAGAGATAAAGAAGAGGTGCTCCCGTGCCTTGCTTTGAGCAGGGGCTCTGTCGCCCCCGTAAAACGTTACTGGTGTCAGCAGCGGTGCTTGTTTCCTTAGCGCTACCGTTTCCAGATGTGCCAGGGCCGCTTTTACAGGCCTGTAAAACGTAATGCTGCGGATACACTGAGGCAGCAGCATTTCTCAAACGCAGCCTCTCACCCCTCCACACTGACAATGAGTCAATCCCCCCCCAAAAAAGTGCTTAGTTGCAACCACCAGCATTGATTTCGAACACAATCCCAGCTGCTTAAAGCGGGATGCCACAACGTTTTGGACGTGGTGTAGACTCTTGCGAGATTCCTCGGTGTTGTGAGATGTCTGTGGTGAGACGCGGCGACACGCAGAGCCGCTTGGCCCCTTCTCGCTCCTTTACAGTGCTCTGGTAATTGGATGTGCCTGCGGGCCCGGTGGATCCTGGCCTTTGTACATTTTATAGCTTTTTTCTGCTCCAGTGGGGCCCCAGCACGAGTGACCCCCCACTGGCCAGCTTCAAAGCGCTGATTTGCAGCGTTTGAAGATTAATCTCACACAAAGCTACCTGCATACAGGCGCCCCCCCCCCCCCTCCTTCCCCCCCTGCAAAACACACACAATAATACACATGTACACACACAATACACACACACACATGCACATACAAACACAAACACTTACACATACACATACACACGCAAGCACAGCTCCCATCCACTGCCAGAACACATAAAACACAACCAACCAACCACTCTCTGAGCCCTCATGGGGCTATTAGCAAAGGTAAGCATTTTTGGCCTTGCCTTTGACACATGTAACATCTGGTTCACACAGCCCCCTTCACTTTACCTCCCCCTCCCCTGTCTCTCTCTCTCTCTCTCTCTCTCTCTTTCTCTCCCTCTCCCTCTCATTCTCTCTTTCTCCCTATCTCTCTCCCTCTCATTCTCTCTGTCTCACTCTTCCGGCCCTATCTGTGTTTCAGAGTTTTTGGTGGCTGGCCCAGTGGCAGACCGGTCGAAAGCGGACGGTAAGTACAGTATGCTGACGCCGTCTTTTCACACCACTTCAAATTATCAGCCTCTGGCCCGGGGGCTCTCGCTCTCTACGCATTAGTCAAGACAAAAAAAAAAAAAAACCCAAAGCAGCAAACCCACAACATTGTGTTTTACTGACCCAGCACAAGGGATGAGGACTTGACAACCTCTCTCGTTGGCCATTACTTAAACAGCCAGTTGCTTGTGTGCTTCAGAGTCTATGAAGGAGAAGGCGGAGGCTGCAGCCTCAGCCAGGAGACTGGTCCGCAACAGGAGGAACATCAGCTGGTACAAACAGAACTCGGACTTCTGGAACTGGTACAAGTACCACACTGACAATGGCAACCAGGACGCTGTAAGACTGCGTATTTATTAGATCGAAATATTGTTTACGTTACCTGAGCGTATCAGGTGATGCATGATCTTACACGATGATGATTCAGGACTCTGTTTTCACATCTGTTTCTGGTTTATAGGTTCAGGAACTCGACCGTATCTACCTGACCTACCTGCAGAACAAGAACCGTGCCGAGGGCCGCCGCTCCTACAAGGCCTACCTGGGGCACCTGGGCGAGATCTACAAGTCCTGCGCTGATTCGGAAGACCCCGGCAAGTGTGTGGCGGCTTACACCCAGAGGCCCAAGCCTGAGCCAGCCAAGCCTGAGCCACCCAAGCCTGCCCCGGTGAAGGCCTGCGACCCCTACCGCGACCCCTACTGCATGTACGGCCTCTACTCCCCCTACCTGGCTCCCCTCGGCGCCAAGGGCCCGGCCCCAGCTCCGGCTCCGGTCAAGGCCCCGGCTCCGGTCAAGGGCCCGTCCTACGTCCGCTCGCACGCCGTGCAGGACCCGCGCACCGGCTACTACTACTACACGCCGGTGCTGGAGTCCTTCCTGTCGGCCGAGCAGAGGACCGAGCTGCTGCGCATCTGCGACGCCAAGGACGTCGAGTGCCTGCAGTACCACCTGCGCGCCGCCCACGGCTACCGCCCAGCGGCCGGGCCCCTGCCCTCCTACGCCCACCTGGGCTGCGACCCCAAGAGTGACCCCGCTTGCCTGGCGCTCCTCACGCAGAAGGCCCCCGTGCACGCGCCGTACCCGTACTGCAACCCCCACACTGACCCCTACTGCGCCTACGCCGCTGCCCTCCAGGCGGCCCAGGGCGGCGATGCCCCGACGGGCCCGGCGGCCCAGGCGGGCGAGACGAAGATGCCCTGCAACCCGCTGTTCGACGAGAAGTGCAACCCGCTGACCGCCTACAAGCTGGCCTCCGGCTCGGAGGACGCCAAGGACGAGCCCGCCTCGGCCGCCATGCGCGCCGCCCCGCAAGCTGCCCCCGCCATGGCGCCCCGCCACGACCCCTACGCCATGTTCCGGGACGCGGCCGCCGCCATGCAGAGACGCCCGGCCCCCCAGCACCAGGCCCCCCAGCACCCCTACAGGATGCCGGCCGCGCCGCGCTTCCAGATGCCCACCCGTCCGTTCCAGATGCCCACCCGTCAGTTCCAGATGCCCACCCGCCAATACCAGCCACCCGCTCACCCCTACCAGCCCCCCGTCCACCCCTACCAGCCACCCACCCACCACGAGCCTGAGCCCGAGCCCCAGGAGGAGCGCCACCCCCTGGGCCCCCGCGGCAAGACCAAGGAGGGCTACGACTGCTTCATCGGCTACGACGAGGAGTGCTACCCGCTGAGAGGCGCCCAGAGCGAGCCAGCGGCACCACCGCGCTCCGGCCCCCACCGCCAGATGCCGTACCCGGCCGAGGCCTACGAGCCGCACGTCCGCGCCGACGGCACGCGCAACGGCGTCGTCGAGCCCGACCCCGACTGCGACCCCGAGTTCGACCCCAACTGCAAGCTGCGGCGCTACGAGCCGGAGGCCGCCGAGCCCGGCACAGCCCAGGAGGAGGCCCAGCACGCCTACCCAGCGGAGGAGCACCCAGAGCAGGCCAGCCACCACCAGGAGGAGCCCTCCCAGCACCAGGAGGAGCCCTACCCCGAGCAGCACGGCCAGGACCCCTACGACCCCTACCCCAGCGGCCAGGAGGACCCCTACGCCGGATACGGACCCCAGGACCACGGATCCCCCAACTTCCAGGACATGCTCCGAGGCTACGGAGACCACTACGGGCAGGATGACCACCGCGCCTACACAGGAGACTACAAGAAGTGAAACAGCAGAGAAGAGCAGTTTAGAAAATAAAGATTATTATTGAAAACAATCATGTGGACTGTAGATTAATGTATGAAATGCACACATTAAACCAATTCAATCATAAACCAAATGAGGGTATAGTCAGTAACATTGTGGTCCATCGCCACATCAGGCCAAAGGAGTCTTCACAGCACTTGTATGGGATGCGTATTTTGGTTTATGTTTCATGAATGTGTGCTCTTATAGTTGGAAGTAAGGAAAGTTGGTGGTTGAGCCCTCCCGATGGAGATCATATAGCTTGGGCTTCATCCATTCAGTTAAGTGACTCTTCACATATGGTCTCTAGAGGAGTTTTTTAGAGTATGGAAAGAGAATGTGAAGATAGATGGTGCATCTTTGACCTCAGCAGTAGATTTGTTTGCTTTTGTCCATATTTTTGTATTTAATGACAATTATTGAAATAATTGTCACCGCTTTGCCGACGTTTAACCATTTAGATTTGAAATGCTTGTTTGTTTTACAGTGTGACTTTTTTATTTGAATGTTCCAAATAAAAAAGCTTTGGGAAACTTTTTCATCACTTGTTTCAGTGAGTTTCTTGTGTACCAAATGAAAAGTAAAAAAATAAATCAATAATGTTCTCATTCAAATAAATCAATAATGTGCTCTGTCAATAAATATGCTCAAATTCTTTTTTTATTATTATCAGACAGATTGCTATAGAACATTGCCTCATCATGTAAAATACAATTTACATAAGCATTAGGGTTTTGCTAAAGATGAATAACATGATCATAAATTATGAATATGAGCAGAACATAAACAGGAACGGAATAAAGATTGACTGATTATAAACAAAGGGGTGGATATAAATAAATAACAATTGTAACCAACACATACAGTGTCTGGCATACCTGCCAATTATGGACAATACTCTGACTTAAATAACTATTTATTAACCATATAGATGTCAATGTCACTTCACCAGCTATGACAACTTTATTGACCCTGTGGTATGGACACCTCAGCTGGGTAAGACAGACAACTTTTTGTATAACCTTGGTCAATGATGTTGAAGTATCTGATGTGTTGGCCATACTTAAGCCTCCCCCAGCTGTCAGAAAAGAGAAGGCCAGTTGGCTCATGGGGGACGCCTCCAGTAGGTCCCCACAGATCTCAGTTGGGGAGGAGGAAGTGAACAGAGAGCCACATCCTCAAGCCAACAAATACTGCTGCTTGAACCAACAATTAATAATGCAACAGTTTGAACAAGTGGGGCTTTGAAAATGTGCTTGACGCTATGGAGGCAGAGCCAACTTAACTAGTTACCCAAGCAGCTGCATGGCTCTCGGGCCCTACATTGAGTAAAGGGGCAGGCCGGTGTCGGTTGCTGGGTGCAGAAGGAAACCGGAGAACGTGGAGTCCGTGTAGATGTCACTGTACACCGCCGCATCTCTCTCGGCCTCCCCGTAACCGTACAGCTCCAACCAGACCTCGTCTCCAGACTGGAGGCTCAGGACAGTCGTGCCAGACGCCTGGTCAAGGTCAGCATCCTGGAACTGGTCCCTCGTGAGGCTCAGCGGGCGACTGTTGCGATAGAGTGCTACGCGGGCCTCGTTGCCGTGGACGGTCAGGTGGTAGGTGAAGTAGTAGATGCCCGGGATCCGGCAGCGGAACTTTCCGGAGAGGTCGTCGTAATGGCGCTGCTCGTTGTAGAACGTCTTGTCAAAGTGGAGCGGGGTGTTGGTGGAGGTGGTCGGTTCCGTCAGAGCCACGCTGAAGGCTGAGCGGTAGGCAAAAGAACTCTCCCCGGTGTCACCTGGCAGCCCCGGTAGACCCGGGAAACCCCGGTAGCCTGCTGGCCCCTGCGCCCCCGGCTCACCTGCCTCTCCACGCGCACCCGGCACACCTGCACAACAGACCAGAGCTCTGTCAACTTCCCTGTCTGGCCTTTTAAGACATCAAAAGACAAAAATACACAATCACATCTGTCCTACACAACAAACACGTAGCTATCCAGGCTGAACATCCTCCAATGAGACGCACAAGTTACTGTAACTTTTTCCACACCTGGATTTCCTGCGTCCCCTTTCTCTCCCGGCTGCCTGTCTTTGCCATCTCTGCCAGCGACTCCATCTGGACCATGGGTGCCTGGCACACCTGCCATCCACCTGGCACAGGCCTCCCTGGCATCGGGCACAGCAACCTCAGTCCCATCCTCCTCCTGGGAGATGGATAGATGAGCTGCCACCAGCAGACAGAGCACGGAGAGGCACTGTGGTGTTCCAGGGGCTAACTTCATCCTAAAGACACAAACCATTCACTGGGAACAGAGAGAGATGGGACGTCAGAGAGACCAACCAAGGAGCAAAGTACTCACCCAGTGAAGCAAAGCAATCTACTTGTAGAAGTGCATAGTTATCCACAGAATTGCTCCAACTCACAGAGGAAGTTAAAGACGATGCAACTTTTACATGTGTTTGGATGTTCCAACACTGAAAATCTATGGAACATGGTGAATATTCATAGTTTTACATGCTACAAACAGCAAAATCTTCTCCCATAGGCTTCCATGGGCCATAAATTCATATCTGGAGAATTACCATGTAATCGCTTACGAGATACGCATCCATTGGTTATGGAGATCTATTTAAAAGTGGAGGCACTGAAGATTCAGTGAATTACAAATGCGAGATATCGAAATACCATAAGTGACATCATATTCTCCTTATTATTAGTATTAATCATATTTCATTTTGTAAACACTAATTCACTGTTATCCTGACACTGTTGTGGAAATTGCCTCTGAGCTCCAGGGACCACTGTGGATACTCCTGTGTCTCTGTACCACCTCGCTCAATTTGCTTCCCACTGTCGTCAAAAGAATGCAGAGCTCTTATATAAATAATCTTTAAAAAAAAAAAAGTCAGATGATTACAAATGTTCAGTTCTTTATGAGGTCTCAAAATGGGATGAAAGCAATATCTCAGCTGCTGATTAATGTTGCAATGCTGCATTGGAGGTACTGTGTCTATATAGCGATGTAATGTATGCCCCTAGGAGGTGTGTTTGTGTTGACTCTTGATCAAGAGGCAAATATCTGACAGAGACACATTTGAACTCTCGATAGGTTTTCCTCAGTTTAGACTAGCTTAGGGTCATTATTTTTCATTTGTTTGTCAGAAGAAAGATGAACTATGCCACCGAAATAACCATGGAGTTTTTTTTTTTTTTCCATTTTACAATATATACAGTTTTAATGGTATTTATTTGTGTGTTGGTTGGTTGGTTGGTTGCTCTGTCTGACATTATGTAAAATAGCAGTTTGCCTTTCCTTCCTGTCCTGAAACCCAGTTAATGTTATGTGGGCACTCCTGCCTGGACAGCGCTCTACAGTGAGTTTGTATTTGATCTCCACATGAGTGAGTTAGTGTTGGTTGGATGCAGACTGCCTACCCTACCACTCCATACCCCAATAACTCTCAACACTCCACATGCTACTTTGATGGCGCAGGTGTTCTGCCTCATGTCCTCAGACACTGCAAACACACCCTGCTGTGATTTCTGAATGAAATGATTATTTGTGACCTAAAAAGAAGAGCAGAATTCTTACCTTCAGTCTCTCTCTCTCTCTCTCTCTCTCTCTCTCTCTCTCTCTCTCTCTCTCTCCACTCCCGGGGATGAGATCTGTGACACAGACCTTGATTCAGGGTGAGGGGTGTCCTTTTACCCTTGTGGAAGCTTGTCAATAGCTGCCATAACAGATTGTCACTCCTAAATATATCACTGGCAGAAGCCAGCTGGTGCTGAGGGAGGGAGAGGCTCTTGTCCAGCCACATCACTGGGCACCAACATCTAATTAGGAGACGCATCGGCCTCGTGTGCCTTTGATCTTTACAAATTAGATGAGCCCCATGCGAACAACAGCCACAGAGGGAAAATAGCAGAACACTTCTGTGGTGCTCAGAACTAGAATGTGCACTCAAATCACATTAGACAGGCTGGGCTGAATGAAAAACCCTACTGGGCTAAAATATCAATGACCATTCAATGCACATGCCCCGTATATACATATGCATAGGAAGAGCAAAAAAAGTATGTGATAATAATAATATTGTTTGTTTTTATATTGCGACAGGCATAACTCGAAATTAGGATGATGTTATCCCTTATCCCATATAGGGTGCCAGTCTTGCTGATGTCTATGGGGTCAGACAAGCTATATGTCACAATTCCCTGAATGTCAGGGGTCAGAAGAACAGCACTTATGTGAGGTCAGCGTCCAGGCAGGCACCACAAAGTTTAACGAATGCAGGGGACAGGTCACACAGCTGATGAGCATACACTACACACCTGGTGTGAACGAGGTGTTACTTTATACAGTAACATAGCTGCTGCTGCTCATCGGGTTATTCAGCTTTGCTTTTCAATAGAACTGCATTTTCACTGCAGTCCCTTGGGGCATTAGTTGTCTTCAAACCACCCCACCCATCTCTGTGTTACAGGAACATTGTTCTCACTGAATATTTGTTGTTGACCTTTGCCGAACAAAGGAACTGAATACCTGGTAACTCAATACCTTATAAGTATTAGATCAAAAACAGAAATATAAAAAAACACAAAAACCGCAAGACTATTTTATGATGTCTCTTTTATGATTTTATGATGTCTCTCTCTCTCTCCCTCTCTCTCCCTCCCTCCATCTGTCTCTACACAGGATCTTCTACTGTTCCCAGAGACATTGTGTAGACCGCACCACCCCTTCTTCACTCTGGGTGTCTGAGACGTGCAGCAGAAAAACTCCCCAATGGCCTCCCAGTCCAACCTCCCTCCTCTGGCAGTCGGGGTAATTACCAGCACCAGCCCTCAGCCGGCAGCCCTGCGTCACCAGCCTACACGCTACACACACCACTACACACACCACTACACACAACACTTATCTTGTGGAAATTACGCTGTTTTCTTACAGACAATTGCGGCTAAATATGGTACAATAGATTGTGCCATGCATTGCTTTCACATTGTCAAATGCTCTGGTTAACTCTTCTGCTCGTATCTGATTGATTGCAGCTGATAGATAGATTGTGCTTTTGCTACAGAAAATGAGCATATTTATCTAGAAAATACATTAGAGTTTTTATCTGAACTTGTGTTATATCGATATATATATTTTTTATCTTGAAATCAATCTGTTCAAAACTATGCAAAACACACTAAAGACTTTGAAAGTCTGCTCCATTTCAGATGAATTGCCTTTGTTACTGTTTAGATTCAACTTTACTTTATTGTCATTGTGCAGAGTACACGTACAAATATAACAAAAATGCAGTTTGTGTCTAACTACAAGTGCAAAAGAGCAGACAAGTGCAATGTGATGTACAAAGTAGAGACAGGTGGTGCACAGACATGACAGGATAGTGGAGTGTAGACAGAATGTGGTTTACATAGTAATATGAAATAAATATAAATATGTGCAGTGTATTAGCAGTAACCTTACGAGAGCAGACTACATGGCTATGTGGTATGAACAACATGTGCACATAAGTGCAGTGTATAATAGTAGTAACATTATGAGAATAATATAAATACGCAGTGTAATTAACAGAATATTTTATACGAAAAACGGAATAAATATGGATATCTAGTATGGACCATTATACAGCTGTATGTACAGTATTGTGTGCAGTGTGGTAACAGTACCATTATAGTGCAGAAATAGTCACATTATACGAGTAGTAAGAATAGTGTATGTGCAGGATGAGTAGAATGAAGAGCAGTAGAATATGTCTATGTGTAAGTGTAATTACAGTATGTACATTTGTAAATATATAGAACACAATAGATGGGATAGCGTAGTGCAATTGTCCGACAATATCCGCAAATTCTTTTGTCCTGTCAAGGTTGCCATGTTCATGGACACCTTAACAGGGAATTGTCTGGGGATGAGGGGGCTGTTGATGGGCAAAAGTCCGCACAATGTCCGCCTCCTTAGTGTCCCTGTCAAGGTAGCCATGGTCGTGGATACCTCAACAGGCACAGGCGGGGGAGGGGGTTGGTGGTGGTTGTCACCGGGATGCAGAGCTAGAGTTCCGTAGGGTGACAGCTGCAGGGAAGAAGGTTCCTGTGAACCTGCTGGTTCGGATGCGGAGAGACCTGTAAAGTCTCCCAGAGGGGAGTCGGGTGAGCAGTCTGTGGTTGGGGTTGGAATAGTCTTTTATGATGTTGTGCCCCTTACGCATTCATATGACATAGACTGTAGTTGTACTATCTCCATGATTAGGTCAGTAGCACATGGTTCCACCATCAGACCAGTTAGATCCCTATTGACATCACATCAATCTTCATTTGACATCTTACACAGGGCAACAATGAGGGCATCTTAATCATATAAATACAGACTTGTAGAGCTAGAACCAACATGAGTTGGGATGCAGTCTAAGCAGCAGGTCATGGCCACACCAGTGTGAAAGTAGAAGACTTCTATCATTGAGTGCTATGCACAACTTTGGAAAGTTAATTTACAACTGGAAACAGACTATTTGTTTAAATCCTTAAATAACAGTCATAAACAGTTATGATGCAGTACATCAAAATTGTAATGCAACAGCACCATCCTGTGGACATTTTAGCCTTGATGAAAAAAAAACCCATTCTGGTACCTACAATGGGTAATCGCATATTAATTGCATCCTGTTGAAGAACAAACTCTTCTCACAGGACAGAAAGGTCTGCACTGGACAGTTTGTGCTTCTGCATTCATGGTAAACCATGTCCCCCTTATAACCCTTGTGCATAAAATGTTTGTAAACATGCTTGTGTTACAGATATTAAAGAGTGGGTCTTTTAGCCGCTGGTAATAAGGTGAGGTTTGCCAATTGACTTTTTCGTTTTTGTTTATGTGGGTCTGGCAGTCTGCGCAGAACATTGCATACTCAAGTGGTGGTCAATATCCTTTTTTCATTTCAACATTCAATATTTCCATTTTTTACTCTGGGCTTTTCTGCAGAGAACTAATTTTGACTTGGGCTGAAAAAAACACGTTATCAGTCACTTTATAGGAGTGGCGATATTACTTTCTTGCTGTAAAATACAATTTTACCTCGATGGATTCAATTTGCTTAGGCCACTGACAGCTGATGACTTCATTTAAAAGGTGAATCCTTGCATGGTGTGAAGTTCAGCAAAGTGCTGCGTCAGGATTCTGAACAATAGATGGAAGCTCAGATGTACGTTCAGAAGTAATGCGCAGAGAAATGAATGCGCTAAATCAGAGTAGAACAAGCATTTTGAACTACTGAGCAATGTAAATGTCCCAAACATTCATCCAAAGGGCCATTCAAAATGATGAGAGCAAAGGAGAGAGAGAGCGACAGAGAGAGAGAGAGAGAGAAACAGAGGGGAGAGCAAAGGAGAGAGAGAGAAAGAGAGCATAATAATTGCTAAAGTATAACATTATAATATTTGGCTTACTTAAACACGCAGAGAAATGCTTAAATGATCCTTTCAAATGGGAAATAGGCTGACGCTAATACATTTCCATGGGTCTGCGGGTGTCACTGATTTTTTTTTGTGAATAAGAAAGGCATTTACATGAAAAATGAGGGCCTATTAATAGTTCAAAATGATCCTTTCCCCTGAGTGAAGAGACTGTGATAAAACAAATGAAAAGGCTAAAAGCCACAGCTCCACAGGCAATTCACTGAGTTCAGGTGCTAACTGAGGAGCAATTTGGCCTTATCTCCTCCCCACACAGTTGGAGTCGGATCCTCCCCTCCTTCCTCCTCCTTCCTCCTGCAGCTGTGTGCGGGGCAGGGCTTTGCCTCTGGTCTGGGATTACCCGAGCTAAAGGAAGAAACATAAACTTCATTACATATGCAGTTAATAATGGGATTTCGGAAATTCCAATAATTTCCTCCTCAAACATGAGCCAGGTTTTTAATGCCATTTGCAAAAATGGGCCGATTTTGAGAATCCTCCCCCAAAATGAGCAAGGCGCTTAACCCTGTTTTCAGACGGTGGGTTGTTGTAGTTGTTGGTTTCTCTCGCTTGTTTGTCTGTCGCACCCTGAAATGCACAGCAGCATCTTTTCTCTGAGACGTGTCTGACAAGCAAGAGTCGGGGGGGAAAAAAATAATAAAATCTCATGCACCTCGGAAAAAGTTTTGCGCCGAGCTGCCAAACTCCTCTGCAGTTCTCCTTACTCTAAGGGCAAGGCTGCGAGCTGAAAGGGAAAGAGATTGGAGACGCACGCAGGCTCCTTAAGTAAACACCGACAGGGACCCCACTGTCCTCGCCCTGCGCAGATAATTAGAGCGGGTGAGGCAGGAGAGAGGCTATAATAAGGATTACAGAAGTTTCAGTGTGTGCCTATGAAAAGATGGTTTGATCAGGCACAGTCAATATCTGTCATGGGCCCGTCCTCTGCCTCTAATAATTGGCTTAATGAAAGTCTTTGTAAATATCCACCAGTGGCCCCTTCTCATTTAAAAGGCTTAGCATATGGGAATGTGGGGAAAAGGGTCGAAGAGTACATTTTTGTGATGAGCCATCACTACCCGTGCAGCCACTCCTGCAGCAGCGCAGTACAACAACTTCCGTTGAACGCATATGGGATGTGTGTGTGTGTGTGTGTGTGGGTGGGTGAACTTTTGCTAAGGTCGCTTTCTGCCCGACAAAAAGCAAGAGTGAAACATTTAATTCAATCCATCTCCCGGGAGAAGGTGAAAAGGCATTCCTTTCATGGCAGCTCAGTGGCATTCTCTGCCTTGAGTTTGAGCCCTTCAAATGCTTTCAGCTCCAATTGGTCATTGCGTTTTTTCGCGTGCCACACACAGCCATCATCAGATGCAGGAACAGCCGTCACATCGGTTTGTCCTCACAGCGCTCTTCCGCTAACGGCGTGTATTTGAGTCGTGTGAATGGAGTGAGCCATTGCTCATACGAACTGGTGAGTGTTCTAAGGTGAGTAAGGTGGCATTGACGAATGATTGACCGTGGGCTTTTAAATTACATGCAGGTGACAGGGGTAGGCCAGGCCAGGCCAGGCTCCTCGAGGGGTGTGTGTGTGTGTGTGTGTGTGGGGGGGGGGGGGGGGGGGGGGGGGGGGGGGTAGGCTAGTGAGACGGCGTCCCTCACCACCCCAGTCCCTCACATGAATCACTGGAGACAACAGATACACATCGGAGGGCAGATAAGTTTGTGTGTGAATATGATGTATAGGTCAGGGCACCACATGGGCTTTTTTTTTTCAAAGTGCATGTGTGCACGACACGTGTGTCTCTCTGTGTGTGTTTGTCTGTTGTGTGTGTGTGTGTGTGTGTGTGTGTCTCTCTCTATGTGTGTCTCTGTGCGTGTGTCTGTGTCTGTGTGTGTGTGTGTGTGTGTGTGTTTCTCTTTGTGTATGTGTGCGTGTGTGTGTGTGTGTGTGTGTGTGTGTGTGTGTGTGTGTGTGTGTGTGTGTGTGCCTGAGGGTAATCTGTTTTCATAGCTTTGCTAACAGCAAGTATTTATTTATGAGAATTCCAGATGATTAATCGTGCAGGGAACATTGTTTTATCTGCTTCCCTTTCTCTCTCTTTCTTCATCCTCCCCTCTTTGCCATAACCTTTAGAGAAAAAGAAAAACCCTCTACTTTTCCGTACAGTCTATTTTTCTCCACTGAATCTTTGAGGCTGAAGCAGCAGGTCTACAGAGCTCATGGAGGAGCTGGGAGAAGGGGTGGGGGGAGATTTATCGGATCGCTCTTTTTGTGCTTTTATCAGGGGCTGAGAGTAAATCCTCTGTGTGTAATGTCAACAGACACAACAGTGACCCAGCCATCACCCCCAAGGGCACATCGCAGCCCTGAGCCAAAACACCGTCCACCTGAGCCCAGTAATCCTCCGCAGCGGTGCCAAGGGCAGGCGAGGTACAGTCGACCATTTTACACCAGATGGTTCTTTTAAAGTCTGGCCAGGTGTGGAGTCATTGAGACCATATGGTATCAAATGCTTACAGTTACTTGAGAGTAGATGAGCATCATGAGAATCCAACACTTCACCTTGGGATGGGTAAAAAACGGAGAGCCACTGGCTGTCGCGCATTATAATCCACTCCAACCCGATCAGCTACAATTTGTAGTGCAAATGCAATAGCTATTTATGCATTGCGACGGTGGAATTTTATCAGCATGTTTTGTAAAAAGAAAAGACAAGGGCATCCGTGACAGATGTGGCGCTTAATGCTCCTGTCCCGACATAACCCTCTGAAGACAATTTAACATAAGCTTAGTATGCCTTTCCCTATGGG
The DNA here is from genome assembly GCF_963854185.1 of Sardina pilchardus. NCBI lineage: Eukaryota > Metazoa > Chordata > Actinopteri > Clupeiformes > Clupeidae > Sardina > Sardina pilchardus. Next base: position 15,258,260 of record NC_085012.1, read on the forward strand.
GCCGCTTGTGCTGACGGACTTATTGATAGCGCGGTGGTGAATTAGCATCTGACAGTCCCGCAGTCTGGGACTCGACTGCGGACAGCCCCGAACCAAACAGATATCTGACGGCATGGCAACAGGTCGTTCAGGCAGCCTTGGCTTGATGGATGGCTCTTATTTCCCTGTCAGCCTTGAACTATTTTGGTGTTTATCTTGTTAGCCTTCCTCACGCGCGATCATTTATCTTGTACAGTCGAGGGCCGGGAGATTTTCCCCACATGTATCATTTAATTAACTATTAATTCGTAATTAGCTTCCAAGGTGGTTAAAAATACACTTGTGAGATACCATCAACAGTGATTTGTTATAATGAATCATTCATAATGTGAAATCTAATGACTGATACTCGCCTGGGCTGTGGAGATAACAGGTATTTATGGACACTCGGGGACCTCTTGTCCTTTACAGGATTTTTCACTGTGGAGAAAAGACGTGACCTGGAAATGCTTCTGGCAACATTCTTCAGGTGCACTGGCAGCAGACAGTAGTCTACAGAGGCAGTTACAATGACTGATCTGATCTTGCACAATCCAAAGACATTATATATGACATTGCTCCTCGCTGCACTCCTTCTAGTGTTCAATGCGCACACAGCAGTACATTTTCCTTAGACAGTGCTTAAAAGAGGGAGAACTAACTCTGAACTCAGGCACTGATTCTGCACAGAACACTGGAACTGGAACTTCAGCAAGGAACATTTCGTCCTTGCTGAAAGAAATCACAGCCTTCTGATGAGGTAGACTACAATTCTGTATCGTCCACTTTGGGCAAATGTTGGAAACATAGGCTACTTTTCTAGAGAATTAATGTTATTTCAACCATGGTGAAACAATTCAGTCACTTATTCCTACAATAAGGACATAAGTACATGTATGTAAGTCCTACTAGTGTGAATGTACAAAAGTTGTCTGTTACACACCAAGCTCATTACATGTTGGATCTTGGAGGCACTCAGAGCAGAGCCAGGTTAAGAGTCAGCTGTAAATACCAACTGACTCTCCTGGGCACTAATTAAAGACTGCCTTTTATACTGACATGATACCTTTGACATAATAACATGACATGCATGGGACATGCTGTCTTAGTTCATTTAATTGTACTGAAAATCAAACAGACTGGTATATAAAAGATTGAATACTGTATAATTACGAGGACCTTCAGTTTATTAATCAATGCGAATTAATATTGAGGTTATCAGAGGAGAAACTCTTATCTCTTGGAGCAATCAGCCCCTGCTCGGAGACTGAGAGTCATTCTAAGCTGGAGAGACAGTGAAGCAGACTGAAAGGACTTGCTATGCTGTCGGGAGAAAGAGGACTTAAAGGACCTCATTTCCTTCGATATACGGCTATTGTGTCCTTGAATGACAGTCATGCCACTCAAGCGTTTGAAAGTTTCATCGCTGTTTGATGACTTAACTTAAGAACTCAGAATATGTCATCTTTTGCCCCATCTGGTTTGTTAATGCTGAGTAAAACAGAGCTATAATCCCACTTCCCTGTCTCTCTCTCTCTCTCTCTCTCTCTCTCTCTCACACACACACACACACACACACACACACATACACAGACACACAGAAACACACACTCACACACACACACATTCTCTCTCTCTCTCTCACACACACACACACACACACACACACACACACACACACACACACACACAGTGCAGATGGAGAGCTCATTCTCTTTTCCTTATTGTCCATGTTTGCATAAGAGACCTAATTAAGGCTCCCATTATTTCATCCTTTCAACTGTCACACTAGAGTTATTTTGGTTTGCTGATGTTGATGTTGATGATTTTTAATGTGATTATTAAGGATTAATCAAATTATGTGTCATTTCAAGCGAAACAGCACCATGTATCCAGCAACCTTTTTTTTTTTTATCTTTTCAAAATTATTCAAGTTTGCAATCAAGGTGATGAGAAAAGCTATTGATAATCTTTGAGATTTGAGAGATGTAATCCTGTTTTCTTTTTTTATGTGTGTTTCGTGCTTGTGTGCACTAAACAGAGGCACAGACTGGGGGGGGGGAGTGTGAAGACACAAAAGGCTTGAGGTGAGGTGAGTGCGAGGAGCGTCGTTTGGCGATTAATTCCCAGCACGCCCCCCCATGGCCCCCCCCTCCCTCTCTCTCTCCCCGCTCTCCGGACTCAGGAGCAGACAGAGTAAGTGAGCCCCATGGCCTCCACCTCCGAGTTCACTCCTGCTCATCAGACCCCAGTGCCTCCTGATGAGCACCTCTTTGGCTCCTGCCCCAGCGCTCCCCCACAACACAACAAAGTAAACTAAGCTGCTGACTTTCTCCGCGGCGCGCTATTACACCGGGGAACAGTAATGTCTGCACTCTGAAAAATAGCCCTGCCGCTTGCCAGAGAGCTGCGTCTGCCTTGCCACTGCAAGCAATGCCTCTGGGCTGAGCTTTATCAACCCCCCCCCCCCCCCCCCCCTCTCTCTCTCCCCCCGACCCCCAAGCCGATTCCACAGCTCCACTGCCCAGGGAGCTGAGCGAGAGTTTAATTATCTCCCTTTATTTGAGTGGCAATGTCCAGGGGAGTGTTTTTCTGGTGCGCTCGCTCTCCGCCTCTCACCCCCCCCCTGCACCGTCTCTTACACCTCCACCACAATTTACCACGTTGGACCGCCCCCCCCCCCCCCTCCTCCCTGAAATCAATCTTGGTTTCAGATGAAAAGTAAACTTTTAATAAATCTTTTTGCCAGGTGAACCCGTGCCGTCTCCCGGCGCAGCGATGGCAGAGATGCCGGGAGAAAATTGAACTTTAGCGGAAGTCCCGGCGGGAGCCCTACGCACAAAATAGAGGGAGTGGAGCAGAGCGAGACTGACGAGCTCTTTTGCGGGTTTGTCTGGTGTGCTGAGGGAGGCTGGGAGAACACACTGAGTGTTAACATGCAAGCAGAACATACCAGAACACAATGTGTCTTTATACAAGTGCCAAACGTTAAACATACCTCCATGTTTTTAAGATTATTATCAATTATGCTATCATTATGACCGCCGCTAGCTAGCATAGGGGTCATATAGGGAGTGTAGCGTAGCATAGTGGTATTCCCCCCCCCACACACACACGCAAACTCTCATACACAAAAGTAAGCTCACACATGCACACACTCATTTATATACACATGAGCTGTAAGAATAGGATATAAATGCATATAAATTGCACAAATAGGAGATACAGACAAGATGACAGGTGTCATCTATTTTTGTGGGGAGAATGCAGAACTCTGCGGCGGTCATATTTTGTACCATCTAGTTCTTAAAACACATTTGAAATGAGACACATATGTGTGTGTAGATATACACATTATCTTAGTTGAAGGTAAACTGAGTCAGTATTGTAATCAGTAGTGTGTGAACACCATGGAATCCATTTCTCTCTGTTAGCGGATAAGATCTTTCTGTTGGGATTCTATCAGTGTTGCGAGTGACTCTCGCTGCTCTCTGGCCAACTACATGTGACTGTTTGGGGCAGAGATTCAATCTGTGTACGGGGTGTGATGTCTATATGGGCTTCTCTATCTGTTCGGGGACCGATTCCTGATTCCTTGAGGGGGAAACTCGATAAGGGGGGGCGCTCTGGACTGGGTCCATGCGGGCACAGGGGCGCGCGCGCGCGCGGGGGGGGGGGGGGGGTTCTATCAGTATGCGCGGTCGGGCAGACGACTGCTGCTGGCCGGAGGGGAGCGAGGCATCTCCGTCTCCGCGGCCGCGCCGCACCTGTGGATGAAGGCTCCACCTCCAATCTGGGCGCAATTCATCAGGGCCGCCGCTGCTGATTACCCGCACTGACAGCTGGGCTTTGGGGCTCGGACTGTCATGCCAGAGTGCCCCTGGCCCAGAGTCAAAACGCCTGGAAATCATTTTAAAAATGTATGAGGGAGAAGAGAAAGAGAGAGTGAAGTGTGTGTGAGTGTGCGTGTGTATGTGTGTAGTATGGATGCTTGTGTGTGTGTGTGTGTGTGTGTGTGTGTGTGTGAGGTGTGTGTGTGTGTGTGTGTGTGTGAGAGAGAGAGAGAGAGAGAGAGAGAGAGAGAGAGCGAGGGAGAGAATGACAGGTAACGTTGGCGAGAGTAGACAGAGATAAAGGGAGAGTGGAGGGCAGGAAAAGCGCTCGGAATGGATCACCGCGTCCCCCCCTTCAACCCCGTCCTTTATCACCCTCCTCAGACCTCCGCAGTGTGGACGCCAGAGGGGCCTGACGGATGGACGGGAGGTGTGATGACGAAAAACGACTCTGTCAGCCCATCTCTTTGCCCAGCCCTTGGACCGTGCCGCCCCTCCGAGACAGTTCCTGCGAGCCCATTGTGTGTGCTCTGCGCATCGTCCCACAGATCGACACACAAATTCACAGGTGGAACAATTTCATGGAAAAAGCTTATCGGACCAAAATGAAAACTTTCGCGTGATGTTTGTGAAGACTATTGGCAGAGCCGCAACGGCGGCGTCTCCGAATTAAATTTCATTGTTTGCCCTGATATGACGGGGGCTGTGATGATGTATCGTCTGTGGGCAGCGAACGCGATACGAGAGAGACACTCGACCAACTCGTGCACGCCACAGTGCCCGTGAAAGAACAACTTTGTTGTAGGAAAATAAAACCCCCCAAACATGCCCCTGGTGTAACCTGCCCCAGAGGATGGATTACCATGGAAAACATGGAAACTGATTATAATAATAGAGCCTTTTGTTTGCACCTTAAGGAGGCCCCGTGGGCATATGAGGCACACCGGTGGGCATAGGAGGCCCTGTGGGCATAGGAGGCACACCGGTGGCTGCTGCGGCCGCGGGCACAGCCTCTCCCACGGGGACCCGCTTTGAGATGGACGGGTCAGCTGAGACCAGATGTCAACGACCGCGCCGTAATAAAAGACAGAGGAGAGGAGGAGAGGTGGTGTTGGGGGAGGGAGGGAGGGAGAGGGGGAGAGTGCAGGCTCTGCTCCTCCCCTGACCTTGTACAATCTGGATGAGCACGAGGGAGCCACAATAACTCAGCGCCCAGGAATGGAGCTTTGGTATTGAGATTCCTTCGCCTGTGTGTCTCGTCAGAGCACAATTTGCCCAGCGAGTCACTCTGGCAATTAGGAATGATGCTCATTACCCAATACCATTGGAGCTGAGCTGCACCAATCACATCGCTGTATCTGATATAGGCAGGGCAGAGGTGAGCTAAACAGATGACGATAGCGCTGCATGTGACGTCAAAGTCCGGAATCAATCCGTAAACATTGCAAGATGGCTACAGATGAACACCAGTTGTTTGAAATGGCTTTGGCCGCTACAATGAATGAGAAACAGAAGACGGTGCTCAAATGTTTCCTTTGCAAGAAGGACGTTTCTGTTGTTTTGCCGACCGGATACGGCAACAGTCTAATCTACCAGTTCGCTCCGCTGGTACCTCACCCTGTCACCTATTGTTCTGATTGGTTAGTGTTATCCAATAATGTGCAGTGATATTTTCAAATGCATGCTTGGTGCCGCCCCTCACATTGGGCTATTTTCATTACTCCTTGTCAGACCTTAAGTCTTTCTAGATTTGGGTCTGGATTTCCAGGCTGCCGCAATACTGTGAAATGAAATATCAGGCGTGGATGCCTGCTCAGGTCAGCCTCCACAGCTTCTTTATTGCCCTCCATGATCCCTCTGCTGGAGGATGAGATCATGGCGGCACAGATCAGCACAAAATCACACATCACCGTTTTAAACTGAACATCGGGCATCCGCACTCATTAACACTCTTCCACACTCTTCCACACTCGCGTCTCTTTCATTCTCTGCGAGATGTGTATTCTCTTATGGCCACAGAGAAGACCTGGACGGGGGGCCACATTAATGAAGGACGTCCATCTTGTCTCATCAAAGGTGTTGACGTTCTGCTGACGTGAGGAGGACAGAGAAAATTAGAGGAAAAATCGATAAAGCGAGGACACGGAGGTCAAAGGTCAAGAGTAGCGAATGGGAGGCGGTCAGGTCACAGACTCTCTTCCGAGCCAGACAACTAATGACCGCCTCTTCACTCTGGTGTTGATTGTGTGTCTCTTTCTCCTGCTTGTCACACACACACACACACACACACACACACACACACACACACAAACACACACAAAACCTCTCTTCTCACCTCTCCATAAACCAGTCCCAGACCCCAGATGTGCCTGAACGTCTGAAGCGAGACCCGCGTAGCCAAACAGCCTAGTGCACATGCTTAATGGTGCAGGAGAACCGCGCTGATCAATAGCAGAGAGAAAGAGAAATCTTTACATTTTACGACCCTGACGTGCTGCAGGGTCCCGAGCAGATGTGCCCAACAAATGTTCCCGTGGAGAGGGAAGCCGTGCATCACTCTGCCCACGAGTGCTTCCCACAAGTGCTCTCTGAAGAGCATTCTAGAAGCTTTTCTCCCCACACTCCTAACAGGGATTTATTCCTTTTAATGCTCCGCATTGGATTCAAGGCCTTCCCTCTGAATGTGTACCTGCCCCCCCCCCCCCCCAAGCCAATCCCACCAACAACACACACACAGACCACAGACACACACATCTGCGGATCGCGTCAAAGAGCTTTTCTGTGTTTTTGTGCCTTTTCTCAGTATGGAGTTGGCTTGAAGTGCCCTCAATAGATGCTGTTGATGAATATTGGCGAGCAGGGTAGGGGTCCTGAAGAGCTCAATCATGTCCTCCTGCTGTGCCCTCGGCATGTACACTTTCTCCCAGGCATTATCAAGTCTTCTTCTCAACTGGTGATTTTCTCTTGTTTATCTAGTTGCCAAAGCCCTATTGTTCTGGCTTGTTTCCTTCAAAACAACTTAGCTAGGCTCAGTAAAAACAAAGCAAACCGAAACACAGAAAAAAGAAACATAAACACAAAGAAATGAACTCACACACACACACACACACACACACACACACACACACACACACACACACACACACACACACACACACACACACACACACACACATTCCTGGGATGTTTAACATACAGTATACAGCACTCTCCACATTTACTGGCACCCCTGGTAAAGACGTGATTTTTAAAGTCAACTGCTACTGCTATGTGGAGAGTGCTGTGCATATGGTCTGTGAATCCTTTCAATGTGTTGCTTATCTGTGTCAATTTGCATAATATCTTTGTTAATGCCTTTATTTATTCCATATTTATTCACCCAATGTCTCTATTTATCTAAATACCTTTATTTACTCAATTCAATTCCAAGCAGTAAGTCACGAGTGAGAGTAGCTTTGGTATATCACCATGGCAGTGATTCGTCTGTAGGCCCGAGTGCAGAGGTAATCACAGCCACGGTGATAGGCTACCGCCACAATCATGTTGATTAAGATTATGCCATATTGATTAAATACAATTAAGCCCCGTGAGAGAGGCTATATGTGCTTGTGCACACAGTCATTTGTATAGCCTACTTACTTTTCCATACATCTCATATTAAAGTGAACATTCACCCTCTCAATTAGAATATTTGTACAAATATGTTTTTTTTTGGAATGAAATGGAATGTTTGCGTCGGAAAATTGTCGGAGTGATTATTAGCTGTAAAGCACTGGAGTGTGGATGTCCTGTCATGATGACACCTGACATGCTTCTCATCCAATCAGAAATTAATGAATAGTTGGATCGTTGCATAATCTGTTGCATAATCATCTACTGTATATGCAATTGACATTGCACCCCCCTGGTACCTCTAGAATCTTCCAGAATCAAAGGCCTGAAGTTCCTCTGAATTTCCTGCATTTCTTTCCATACATTTATTTTTTTTATTAAAGTTTTTTTTTGCCTAATTATAGTGTAGTGAATTGATAGAGGCAATGCATAAGAGAGAGAAATGGAGAGTGGGATTGGGGAATGACAGCTATATTGCGGATCGTATTTTGTGTTTAAATGTTTGTGGGTATGTGTGTGAGTGAGTGAGAAAGTCTCAACAAAACAATTTCCATGAAAAGTACTATATACATTTATGCGAGCATGTGACTATAGCATCTGTGTGTGTGTGTGTGTTTGTGGGCACTGAAATGCACTCATTTAGCTAAGAATAAAAAACAAGAAACTCCTGCTGTACTCCTGCAGCCGTCTTCAGAGGTGACAGGGAGATTGCTTGAACAGCTGTGGTGAAAGCGTAAGCCAGAAGCATCCTCCTCATCTTCCCATCAGTGGTGCTAGGCTGCCTTCATACAGATACGGTCCCGCCTTAAGATATGCCTCACGAGAAGATATTACCTCGGCATTACATCACTTCCACCTTCTCAGAGTATCATATGTCGCAGTTTAAACACACAAACACACACACATTTTTAAAGCTCCATCCTACTGCCCAGTGCCCACTGATCCCCAAACAAACATGTTTGTCTTGAGTGAATGGCTACTGTGCACTTGGTCCAAACCCAAAAGAATCAGCCTCAAATTGAACATTTCCGATCTCGGACATCTCATTTTTCGCTAATTACTGCAGGCGGCGGTCAGCTCATGCTGAAAATGCACAAATTGGGCTCCGTGCGCGCGCTCTGTCTCGCTCTGCTTGCTTCGACGGCTCACGCCCAGACTGTGCTAAGGGCTGCTGCTGCTGGTTCAGAACAGTCCGTCTGCTGAGTAAGCATGTCTGTGCGCTGGATAATGCAAAGCTCAGAGAATAGCTACTCTGCCTACCTCACTCCTCCTCTTCACGCACACATACACACACACACACACACACACACGCAGCTCATAACAGCAGCAACAGTGACAAATATCCGTGGAAGTGCAGTGGGTGCATTTGGGATTCTTTAAAGGGGCATTACTAAATCACAGTGGGCCTCGGTGCAGAGAGTTTAAGAATAGAGATAATGCGTTGGCGGAGGCTTCATTTCGCACTTGGAGCTGGAGGCCAAAGATACTGCTGACCCCTGAGGTCCCTAAGTCTCATATAAGATTAAAAAGAATTCAAGATATAATTATTTATTAAAGTTTGTTGCCGTTTGTTTGTATGCAGCTGCAATTGTCTCCCACAGGATCTTTTTTATTTCCCACTGGCTAAAATGGTCAAATTCTCCGAAAGGTCGCACTTTACACCTCTTTGCACTTTGCCTGGTTGGATTCAACTCTGCATCAGCAACATTGGTGCGCGAGTTCTCTTTTGACTGAAGGACTATGACACTATTAGAACTGACGCACCCGCCGGGCCTGGAGTCGTTGGCGTGATACCCTGTTTGCTCCATACCAAATTCTCCTAATCCCTGGACACTACCGTCTCCTCTCCTCCTGTGTGTGTGTGCGTGAAGGCGGGGGGCCCTGCAGTGTTCTAAGGCCCCGGGGCCCATGTGCTTGGTTGGCATGCAGCCCTCAACTTTGGTCAGGCTCTTGTAGTTAGGCCTGAGGGCATTTCGGAGGCGGGCGCCTGCCCCCTCTACCAGCCCTAGGGGTGATATGCTGGTGAAGCAGGCCAACGGAACAATGCAAGGGAGGGCAAAAGAGTGGTCCTGATGAGAGAGCTGACAAATGGAAATCAAATCTCTCAACCGTCTGTTAATAGCTATGTGTGTGTGTGTGTATGTGTGTGTGTGTGTGTGTGTGCATGCTTGCGCTTGTGCGTATGTGCACGCATCATCAAAGCTCTGACATGGAGCCTCTGGCCTCGGCTTAGGTAACGGGACTGTATCCGCAGAAATCAGGGATGAGTGCTGTCGACGTCCTCACTCTGCCTGATGCTTTTTGTCTCGCCCATACATTATCCCCGGCCCATTGCCTGTTCAAGGTGTGACATGAATACTAAGGGCTGGAGTCAAAGACTACATCTTATTGATTTCACTGGCGGGGTCTTAATACACATAACCCTACTCCCCGGCCCGCTGCCTGACAACTTTCATTTCACTCTTCCATTGTTTTTGTGGCCAAAAGTAATGTGCTGCCGAGATAAGTTTAAGGACCCTTGGGCCCATGTGAATTTCAATGCAAATCACCCCTTTGAATTATGTATATTAAAATGCAAATTTCAGCATCCAGGAACCACTCTAAAATAAGAGAATACTGTATGTAAGATGGACGTGGGTGTGTTTGTTTTTTGCAATATGAGCCTAAGCAAGCGTCTCGTGGGTCTGAACAAAACAAATCAGGCAGGGTAGGGTGACAGGCAAAGGATGGACAAACATTGCAATTACAATAAGACCCCCTTGACTGGGAATTGCTTTTTTTCAAGCACTCACTTCTGAAACGAAGCAGAAAAAATAAGCTTACAGTACAATAACTTGTTGCAATAACAATAATCCCTGTAATAACTTCGGGCAAATAAGTGGGGGGAAAACATACATGTTGTCACCTATGCAGTACACACACTTCCCCACAAATCGTTGGCTCAGGGTGTTTTTCAGCATCAATACAACCCTGATCATCTTGAAGGTTTGTTGACCGAGAGCCAAGTCTGAGATGCAGCTGAGGCAGAAATGAACTAGAACGGAAAAGACTCCCACCGGAGACATTTCCTCATCACTCAAACACACACACACACACACACACACACACACACTCCCCTGCTTCCTCCTCTGCCTCGCTCTGCGTCTCCAGACATTTACCTGCCATCTCTTCCACATGCTGTCCCATCCCCCAACCCCCCTTCCTCTCACACTCTATCTTATCTTTCGCTTCTGTACTCCGCTTCCACTGCACGCCAGATGTGGGAGGAAAAGTAAATGGCAGGGGAGACTCTCTTTGCTTCGCCCACACAAGCCAGCTCCTAAAAATATGCTTCTCCTACTCTCATCCACACATTACCCACTGATGGACAACTGACTGAGGGGGAAAAAAAGCCTCTTCAGATAGAACCTTCAGATCCATTCTTTTTTTTCAATTTCTTATTTATGATTCGTATTTCTTCAAGGTCTTAGTTTTGTGTTTTTGAAGGCCACAGAGGTTTGTGATTCCAACGGCAGCGCAAGTGAACAAAGGACAAGGTAAAAAAAAGTAGGAATGTGGCCGTGACCAAGCATCTACAATTACCTTTAAGATTAAATAAACAAAGCCAGTGGCGGAGTTACGAGTACCCTCTCAATTTCATCACTAATCTCAGTGTTGAGATCTCTAGTGAGGCAAACAAACCCAGAAGTTGAGAAGGTGATAATATGGCCAAAAGAGCCAGACACTGTGTAATGTTCTGTGGAGATGAATTCCCTTCTAAACACAACAACAAACAAACCACAAAAATACACTTGCACACCCACAAGACTTCACAAACAATACAGAACATCCATATCTTGCGTGAAATTAGGGTTCCGTCATTTGTCGTATAAGTTCCTATCAATCCTGTATAAAAACAGTTTCTTCATAATGAAATCTATCTCATTAATCCTAATTACTGTAACAATGAGCACATACCAGCCTATTTCAAAGGCACTTCAACGCATCTATCACACGACCTGTCTTCTGCCCTTACAGAAAAGGCGAGATGCTGTTTTAAGGATGCGAAAGAAAAATGGCTATTTCTAAACAAGACAAATTCATCAGTCAAGGTACACGCCTCATCTTTATGCATCTTGGCTGAAAACTTGGTTTTCATGAAACAAGATGGAGTACACTTTCATTACAGTAGAGGCAAAATATTCCGCTCTTAAATCTCTTGAGCTGGGATAGGTTCAGCACTTTAAAACCAATGCACTGTTAGAGTGGTCATATCTCTCTATGGAAAGTGTTGTCTTGTACTGAGATGCGTTCAATCATTTTTATGCCTGCACGAGAACAAAACATTATAGATAAGAGGTGGAAATGAACACTCTTTGTTAATATCTGTGTTTATGATAAATGAAAGAGGGTTACTGGAGTTTTCATCAGAATGTGCAGCCGCATCAAGAAGGGGCCAATCTGAGACACACCAAGGGGTGGAGTGCCTCAGGCCACCCCACACAGAGCCCAGCTGCAGCGGTATTGATGTCTCTCGCCTTCCCCCTCAGAGAACCAGGGTTATCTTGACAAACCGAGTTGAGTTGTCTATCTATACTCTCACTGGGAATGTCCACTTTTGAGCATGCACACTTACAGTATATTTACAGTACAACACTTTGTTGGCAACTGCTTAACATACTAGTAAACTCTTTTACATACAACACCAACATAAACCTTTGCCAGTGTGTGCATACAGAATTCTCATTGAGACATGCGTAAACTTATGGTGTCCCAGTGAACTGTAGATAGTTCTCATTGTCATAAATCTGGGTAGTAATTGGATGAAAAGAGTGTCTGGGTGAGGGTATTATGGTTATAGTTATGGTTATGTTGCTCAGCAGACGCCTTTGTCCAAAGCGACATACAAACAAAAACAATACAATAATTCAATTTAGCAGTTGATCAGTGTCGACTAAAGAGAATAGCAACATAAACAATGAACAGTATCAATATAAGCAAAGCTAATGAAAATAAACAATGACTAAATAGGATAACTATGGAATAATGAGCAATAATAAAAACAATGTCAATTTAATCAATGGCCTAATGAAAAAAAACAACGCTATAAAATACAAACCATAATCATAAGAAACGCTAATAGACTAAGTGCATGCATATTGAATAGACATGCCTTAAACCACCAAGACTTTAGGAGAGGACATTAACTTTCACGGTTTGACCCTATGGACTCAGTGACCTTTTAAGACCCAGATAACCTTTTCAAATGATGTGTGGAAGAAATCCCTATATTGTTGCGTTTCTTCTGCATTTCTGCAGTATATGCCAATGATATGGGAACCGCCACTATGGATTCCATCTCTACTTTTAAAGGATGCACTTGCAGAAACAGTCCGACATTTCTCACCAGTGCAGAAATATTACCCGCACCTGTACAATTCAACCTAGGCCACAATTCTGAAGTGATTGACGACTGGCTGACTACTACAGCTGGATTTCCATTGCTCTTGTCACTCAAACGGCCTAATTGTCTTTTGCAAACGAGTGAAGGATATCCTCCAGAACACCTGAATATCATTACGAAGTCTAAGTGAATGAGAGCATAATGCATTACAAGACCTGGGAGTCGGTTTCTGCATTCATCAGATTGCTCACTGGCCGAAACTGGGCATTCGGCTGGCATCAAGCGACGTCGGGTCCTGTGCCAAGCATCAGTTTGCACCTCCCCGAGTTAGGGCCTGAAAGCATTGGGGAGAAAAGTTGAGCCTTTTCAGATCTCGCCGAGGACCAAAGGGGGCACACAGACCAGTGAGCCGCAAAATGAAGAAAATCACTGTGACTCATTGTCTCAGCTTATTAGTGTCCCTGTGGCCAGATAAAGGCGGGATGGAACCTATGCAATCCACAAGTGACAGCATGAAAGAGGTGATTTAGTGGCTGCGATGCTGCACACGGCTCTAGGTGTCGTCTGGCTTTGGCCCGTTACTTCCGCCTGACATGCTAACCTTCTCATTGCCAACCGAAAGTGTCCTTTTCATGCACATGGCCGCAGAATCCTCCTGCCAGAGACCAGCAGCGAGAGAGAAAATTATACCCCTCAACACAATGAGGGTGGGAATGGAAATGTTTGAGAGGAAAGGATTTGCCGTTATGCTATGGACTGTGTTTGAACATGTGTGCGCAAATGGGTGTGAATGAGTCCATTGCTTCAAATCAACCTGTTTTTGTTTCAATGTTTGTGGTTATTTGTCTTATTTAATTACGATATGATAGGAGGATGGAGGAACGAAGTAGCTACCGATATGAGAAATGAGATGTCACTTTTAAGAGACGTCCATTACTGATGATGCAGTGCATTACCTCTTAGGCTGAAATGAAAAAGAAAAACAGTTTGCATGGTAGTTCATGATAATTACAGCATATTTATTCACTCTTAATGTACAAATTCACTTGTGCTGTGTTTTTCACCTGTTGCAGTCAGTCCCGATCCTCCACCAGTCCAAGCTGCAGAGTGAAACAGCGCCTAACAGAAATAGAGGAATAAAGAAACTGAACTTAAAGGTGAACTATGCAAGTTTTTTTAAAAGCTTAATTTACCTGAACTAAATAGCTTCGGAGTCATTGGACTGGTTATATGTCTTTTTTCGGGTTGAATGGTGACCGTTTCGCCTCCACCTAGCATCTCTGAGCGGAAAAAGCACCCTTGCAACTTTGGGCCAGCGGGTCGGTGCACTGACAAACACAAAGTCTCACAGTCTCACAGCCTCACAATCATGCTCCTGAAAAGGCAGACTGACCTAGCCTGATTACCATCGACTTTCAAAGGCTCTGCGAGACTTTAGTCTGACCAACAGCCTGTTCTAACACGGTTTCTTGCCAGCGCTGGTTGACCCGCCTCCTTTAAGTGCCTCGGTGCTACTGGTAGATGTCAGAAAGCTGTTTGCCGAGTTTAAACCAATAACAACACTCTTTTCGCTGCCTTGAACACGCCTCTACCCAGAGCCGTTGGAGCTGCTCAAAGTTGATTGGTTCTCGACCAAAGGGGGCAGTTCCGCAGATTTCGGGAACTCAGAAATCCTTCTCAATGAGCAGTTGACCAGACCAGCAGCAAAAGCCTGAAGGCGTTGCGTCACTGGGAGGGCGTGCCAGGCTAAGACTGACCAATTGAGGAGTGTAGTAAAATATACAACTTTAGCTCTAGTAGGGCTTTAGCTCTATATACCTACCGAGACTGCAGAGTAGGCTAGGCTAACCTAGCCTGACTCTCGCCAGACCCTTGTAGTTCCGCCATGCTCCACCAGAGGCGTTTCGCTGAGCTCCACACAAGGGTCTGGACGCGAGGGCAATCCAAACCCCTGCCAGTGATCAAAAAATGAGCAACCAATCAGGAGCGCCGAAGCGAGTGTCTGCTTCAAATAACAATGGCGGCACGCAGCGAGGAGTCTTGTGCTGACATTGCTTCTGCTATTACAACCGTTTTGTCGAATCTATCGAGTATTCATTCTTTAAAAGATTAACAGAGAATAGTTTTGAAGACATTTATTGGTGGCAAGGATGTTTTTACTGTTCTTCCGACCGGGTTTGGCAAGAGCTTGAAGAAGCCTAGCACGTCATTCAAGATAACAGGCAAGTGGTTTATCAAATCACATGCGAGGATGTTCTACAAGGACCCGCCTTCATAAATACATCTCCTATCGAGAAGTCCCAGATCCTTGTGTGAAGCAGACAGCGAACTACAGGATCTGGCGAAAGTCAGGTTAAGGCTAACCTAACATTAATGATGATGAACTTCCATAATGTTTAACATTAATTTAACAACAGTTAAGGGGTAACATTGTTGACCAACAGGCTACCTAATTTATAAGTTAAACTGCAAAATGTAGATAGACTATAAACATGTCCAATATTACTACAATTTAATAATTAATAATAAAATAATATATTTCTTGGCGGAAGATTGATTATCTATGAATACATTGTTACTTTTTCATTGCTGTACTGTACCTTTGTTTCAGGAAATCTTGCTAGATCGACGTAGTAACCGTTTTAGAAAAGCAATAAGCCACTCGAGTCTTTCGCTCCGTCGCTCCACGTCGTGCCTAACAACGCCCCTTAGCTATTCGATTATACAGTATAAACCACAGCCTCTCGGGGCTTATTGCTTAAAATTACTTTAGGTTACAGGAATGGCTCAGAACAGTAGCCACCACGTCCAGTTGATTCTCAAACGTGTCTGCAATACCACGTTATTGAACTGCTTTTGCGGCGATCAGTGCGCTATGCACAATGTCATCACAACGTTGTGGTGACCTGTAGGCCTACGGTACATGCTCACAACATTGTCACACACTGCATACCACAATACTCATAATGCTATCACAATGTTTTTAACTGCTGCTGCACAGATATCTTTCAGGGTTCGCACGCATCTTACAATATCAATGTGTTCTCTGCTCGAGAAACTAGGAACAGACCAGGCGTAAAGGTTCACCATCGCACAGTAGACGATGCTGATTACGCTCATGCTTAAAACATGAAGATGGGAATAAATGAAGTTGTGGATTTGCATGTGGGGTTAACCATGAGTTCCTGTCTCTGCACTCTGCAGACTAAATTAGTTGGGTAGAAATGTAGATCAGAGAAGGCCATGCTTTTGCTAAGTGAAGGAGAAAACACCAGGGAATGCAATTAATGGTTTCAGTACTACTGCTATAGGTAACATTAGTGCCAGAAGTCTCTATTAATCTTAGGATTACGTCAGCTCAAAAATAGGTCTTCCTAAAAATGTCTTATTTAACAAATGGGGAGACTAAAGAAGAATGAGCCTCCAACTGTTCACTGTGTGTAACAATCCAGAAAGCATCAGGACAAATGGCGCACCGTGGTCTATTCACCATGGAGCAAACGAAAATGTGGAGCAGCATCATCTTTTTTTCTGTGAGGAGAACTTCATTAGGGGGAAATTAAGGGGAATTTGGAGGGAATTTGAGAGCTTCTTTTTGCTTGAGAGGCCAGGAAATGCTGAATGGCGAGTTTGTCAACAAACTCACAAACAAACACTGCATGTGAGAGGAGATGTCTTTGGTACTATTGGTTTGTGTGACACTTGGGCTTTTATTGTGTACAATGACTCATCTGTTTAGTGCCAGTGGGATGACACAGAGCCACTCTTCCTTTTGATGTGACAGTTCTCACAGACGTAATTGTCGTAATATACACCATAGAGACATCTTGTTCCTTCTCATGTTCTGTTCTATTACTTTAAATGTGTCACCAAGAGACTAACATCAGAATGGTAATAGGCGTCTTTAACAATATAAAATGAAATACACATCTTAAGAGAGAGAGCGAGAGAGAGAGGGAGAGGGAGAGTAGTGGAGTCCTGTGGCTTTTGCTAATCTGTCTCCAGGAGAGCTTTCCCGCTGCCTCTTACCTTCTTGTGTCCAAGGCTGTGTGGGTAGCGAGAGCAGCAGCTGGGGCGGTGAGAGTGCTTCTGGAGCACGCCTGGGCCTGCTCTCCTCGCCCCTTTCCTTGCCAGTGCGAGTCATCTGGGGGAGCGCATAGAGGCCTGTGTGAATTAATGAAGAGGACCCACAACTGTCATCCATCGCGACTGGCGTCCTTGAGGCTGTTAGGTAGTCTGCATGACACCCTCAGATTTGCTACCTCCTCTGCCGCCTCCTCCCTCTCTCTCTTTCTCTCTCTCTCTCTTCCCCCCGCTCTCTCCCTCCATCTCATCTGTTCTCCCCACAACACGCCAAAGCCCCATATGAATAAATCATCGGGCAAAGGCTGGAGTGGGGATTCACGGACTTCAAATTATGGGAATTGGTGCGAGCGGAATTCGATTTCATGTGGCGCCATCTGCACCCATCACTTTTGTGGCCATGCACAGTAATTCAAGCACACCGCCACCTCCTCCTCTTTCTGATACAGATGTAGATGGGGGCATATATATGTACTTAAATTGCACAACCAAAAGAAAGCAAAAATAATTTAATCACTCCTGGTGCACGTACCATTGGCCAAAACAGGAAGGGCTTGTAGGGGATGGTGGTGGAGTGAGAACTCCTGCAATCTTACCTGAGAGCTGTGACTTGAGAGCTCCGACTCGAGAGCTCATGGATAAGCTGGCTGGGAGCCCCAGTGACTGAGGAAGCCCACCGCAGCCCCCGTAGAGGACAACGGAGGGTTCATTAGGAAGCACCACTGCCATGAGACCGAGCACTTCCACGCTTCACACAAAGACAGGTAAAAAGGCCAAGGGACGCTCCCTATTTCCCCGATAACTGGAGCCTTTTACCTCCCTGGCCGTTTGTGTCCTCCATTTGCACAGCAATAGAAATCTATATAGACGAGCAGGTTTTTTTTTTTTTTTTCGATTTCCATTCCATTGCTCACTCAGATTGCTGTCTGCTACCCATTTTCTATTCAGGCGGCCTTCCATAGCCACAAGACGAACTTCTTTGAATGTAATTCAATTCTTTGATGTATCAAAGTCGATCTATGAATATTTAAAATACTGTTTTCTGGGAGAGCGGGCACAAATGTAACTGCAAGCAGGACCGCCTCTACCAACACGGGCATCAGGCACCGTGCGTGGGGCACCAAGGGACAGAGGGGGAACCAAAATGTAGTCAGAGTAGCATTCCTGCCAACTGCTTTTCACCTTTCACTCTTCACGTTTACAATGTCAAAATGCACCAACATCATCTTACATAAGGATGATGCTCTTTGGGTCCTCTCTTAGTCTCCATTATGCAACATAACTTGAACGTATATATACTGTGTGTAGGCTATATACTCCTTTTAATTGGGAATGTGTCTGAGCGCTCATGAAAGGGAAAATAATTGATTTCTCATTTTTAATATAAGAAACTTTTAAAAGGACATCACGCAGACAACAAAGACATGGCTGGAGGAGATTGCGGAGTTATCCGGTTTCCACTACTGACTTTTTATAAAATGTAAGAGGGCACTTTGACACAATTCTGCTTTGGGCACCCAAATGGCCGGCAGCGGAGTTGCCTGGAAGCGACCAGGTACTTTGTTGCTGGCTATTCAGCATAGGCCATCTAATATATATAAAATAATTATTGCTCAATGAAAAAGAATTCTTTTAACTGGATTCAGTTGGCAGTGATTCATTTAGGCTACCAGAGGCAGAACCTAAAAATTGGACGAAGTTGCTAGGCTATTGACAGAACTTGCAACAGTTCTGCTGTTTGATTGTCTGTGGTGCCTCATCAAACAGTCCAAGGTCTCGGAATTGCATCAGTTTACTGCCAAACCTCTCTGTCGAGTGTAGTCACACGTAAAAGCCTTTAAAATTCAGACAGAGTTGCCTTTGGGCTGTTTCACAGAAACTTCAGTGGTAAAGCAAGTTGCAACACTGCAGAAACCTCAAATGTTTATGCTTACAAATGACCATAAACGTAAAACCTCTTCATCATTCGTCTTGACAGCTATTACAGCGATCTATATTAATCACTTTGAGTAATTAATATCAAAATCACTCACCGTGCCTACAGAGGAAATCCACGTCTGCTTTGAAGTGACAATAAAGCACAGGAGTTGACTGGAGGTCTAAAAGTCAGTACACCATGCTCTGTAGCGGAGTCAAGTCATCTAACCAAGACACAATCTGATAGTGTTGCTTTTCTTTACTCTCGTTGCTAGAAGGCTGATTTTGATAAAGGGAAAAGCAGGCAAACTCCCAACATTTACTCACTGGATCAAAGATGCCCTTTATTTGCTCAAACTTAAAAGTATTAGATACTCTTTGAAATGTTCAGCAAATAAGTACAGTAGAATGGGACCTTTCAACGATTAGGTTAGGGAACAAATCACTCTACTGCCTGACTCCCAGTAATGAAGACATGCAGACATTGTATTTATTTATTTTTCATGTACGAATCTACCTGGAAGTTTCTTAGTGTATGTGGCAGTGTTAACCACACTGCAGTGATGGTTCTCTAGACAGTGGTCACTCCATTCCCTTCCCCGCAGAGTGTGATATTTGTATCGGTGGGGAGACCCAAGGCCAAACCAAGACAAGGAGTGAGTGAGGAGTGAGCACTCAATACCTTTTAATGCTTTAATGGTGCAAAGTGACGTTTCACTTTGCACCATTACGTCCATACGTCTTCTCTAGAGTCAGACTGAGTGCTACGGTCTCGCTCCTTGGTCCTAGTTTGACCTTGGGTCTCCCCACTGATCCCTGCGTCCTGTTCCATGAGCACCAAGTGCAAAAGCGCAAGTGACCTGAAGCGCAAGTGACCCCCTGCTGCTGTGATTTTTGTATATTTTTCTTTTTAAATAATTATCCTTTCCACGCCCATCCCCTTTTTTTCTCCCCTCTTATAGTGTATAATGAAAAAAACAAAACAAACAAAAAGCCAGTAAAGCCGTTAAATTGGGCGATGTGCAGCAGGTAGGAGGCTTTTTGACCCACTTGTAATGGTGGAAATATACAGTACACTGATGGGATCCATATATGGAGTAACTTCGGGTCGAATGAGAAGTCAGAACGGAATGTTTTTCATCTGCTCAATTTAACATTATACCCAAAGTGTCAAACATTGTCTCATGCATTTCTATGTAAAAAATTAAAGAGCCTTCCGTAGGCCTACAACTTGCAAGGTTTGCTCCACCAACGTGTCTCTCCTGTTGCAAACATGACCAGGAGCAAAGAGAAGAGTATGAGCCAGCTGCAGCATCCAATTCAGCTAATAGATCGTTTCCAATTCATTGACAGCCTGATATGAGTCAATGTCTGCAGGCATCTTATTGATTAGGTATTAAGTAGTAGTTCAATTCATCTATACCAGCTCATGACTGCACATAATCCATCTACCATGATTGCATGCGGTCTATCCAGAACCTTAACCAAATCAATAATATGTGATTTTAGGGTGAATATGTTTGCTAGCTCAGTGGGACAAATGGAATGCTATAAGTGCATCAACAGTCTTAGGGTGACAGAGTTGTAGGCTATCTAACCTATTTCATTAGGCTACATGCAAAATACACCACTCTATGATGATGAGATGACGTAGCTGCATACTTTAATATTTTCACATTTTTTCTTCTTTTTTCGAAATTGGGAACCTGATGCTTTTCTTCTCGATTGGTTGTATAGATCCCCCACCTCCCCAGATGAGGACAATAATTGTTGGAAACGTGAGGATGGGCAGAAGTGGGAAGATGGCAGTTGAGGCCTAATAATATGTGATTATTACTGTGAGGTCAATAGATAGGCCATGCCCTGGCTCATGTAGAAATCGGGGTAATTCTGTCCTATATTGTGACATTGGCAGGTTCTCTACTCTAGAAGCCTATAGATCAATAGTTAAGGATTCCTGTTCCTATTAATTCATCCAGTTACTCTGTACTGGACAGCACATATTTAAAACTACAGATACTGACAGCGATTTCCATTCATTTCATCACATTTTGTGACACTTTCACTGTAATGAACATGGCTGGGGACATCAGGATGGTGCGAATGACTGCTCCTGCAGCATCACCCTAACAAAGGATTGTCTAAGCGATGTCTGAGTCTGATTATTAACCTCTGTATTTTGAAATTCCAGCCACTATCTCTGTCTCGACATCAGCGAAGCCATTTCCAGCAAATTGGAGCAATTTTGAGCCAGAGAGCAATTGAGCCTGGCAAGTGCCTGTGGTACATTGTTCTCATCTCCCTTTCTCTCTGTGTTCACAGACGCTCAAGCACACACACACCTACACACACACACACACACACACACACACAAACACACACCTATACACACACACACACACACACAAACACACACACACACACACACACACCTACACACCTACACACCTACACACACACACACACACACACACACACACACACTCACAAACACACTCACTCACTCCTCTTTCTCCCAACCCATCCAGCTCCATTGCTCCCTCACGCCTGCATTTATGTGAGGGTCGCTCAAAGGTCTCCCTTCAACTGTGTGGCAGCATGTTGCGCACAGGCGTAGGAGGGGAGCACGTCCGCAGGCACAGCGCAGCGCATCATGTCCCATGTGGGGGCGCGGGTGGGGGTGGGTCGTCTGGGGCGTGCCAGGGTGGAGGGGTGGTGGCACTAACCTCGCGGGGCCAGCCGGCTGCGGCCACGGCGGGGGCACGCCAACAGATGGTTCTTCTGCCGCGTTAAACGAGCAAAAGATCAAGCGCGGGGTGTGCGGGGCGAAACGTCTCCGAGGGTGAATACAAATCAGGCGTCAAGATGTAGCGAGAGACATGGGCGAGGTAAAAATGACGCGGGCCGACCCGTTGGGCTTCTCACGTTCATCCGTACGGACTCATAAGCCAGCACGTTCACCCTCTTCAGATCACACTCACTGCGCAGCCAGCGCTCTCGTAATCACCACCACCGAGAGACACTGTTGTTTACCGGCCACACACGAACATAACAGTCTGGCAATAATCGATTTTCTTCTCCACAACGGCCCACGTGTATGAGGAAGACATTTGTTGTGCCACTCACTGCGACACTAATGCCTTCCCCTTAGGTTAAGTATGTGCCGTACCGATGGAATAATCAATCCCCCTTGCTTGTGCCTTGTGTTCCCCCACTTTGCTCAGCGGTGAGACTCCCAGGGGTTGAACAGACAGAAGGTTCCCAATCGTGACAGTTTTTGTAATTTTAACCAGTTCTGTTGATTGAGCCAGAGGGCGGAACGCCCGTCGACCAGCAGCCAGTTTTGATCCTCATTTATAGAAACGTGTCCTAGAGAGTGCTTTATCACTCCACTCCCCCCCCCCCCCCCCCCCCAGGTGCCTGACCAGAGTCCAGGTTTAAACGAGAGTGAGACAAATACACAGAGAATGTGTGATCGTACATACCCACTGTAATTAACAGATCCTGTCATTATCCCCCAGACCCTCGGCACCACAACTATTCCCAGGTGTGTGTGTGTGTGTGTGTGTGTGTGTGTGTGTGTGCATGAATGGGAAGGGGAGCACCATTTGGGCCATACATCACTGCCTTGCTTCCATAAATAACCAGGAGCTGTCAGCAGCCGAATCACACTTTGCTCTCCCTCTATCAGTCTTGAATTCTCCTCCTCTCACCTAAGACACCTTCCTCCAGTCAGTCAGTTCTGACAGGAAGGACACCTGATTGAAAGCTGCTAGCCCAACCTGACGGTAATGGATAAATGCACACATATACTGTGTATACACTGTGAAATAGAGACCCCTATGATTGTCAAGTTTTTCAGCTCACGGGTTTGTACACATACATACACACACTCACACACACACACACTTGAGAGCGAAATAAACAAGCTGTAGAAAAGGGGAAACATATATCCCTTTATGTGGCCTTCTGTGGACATATCATATCTCTATATGTCCGTCCACTTACACAGTCCATCTCTCGCTAAGAGGCAGCTGCAGGCGTGTGTGCACAGTGCGTTGCCATGGTAGGCTTCTCGTCGACGCCTCTGTCCAGCTCAGGCGAGAGCACTTCACTTCCTTCCTTTCATCACTGACACATTTGCACACGGAGTCTTTTGTGCCCATCGGAAACCTGTGCAGAGAGCCTGAAGTCAAGGTTAAGACTTGACTGGCGTAATTGGCTGTATGGATTTCCACGCGTATAATGCCTGGAAAGGAGTCGAACATAAAAGCAAAAGGAATCAATATTTGGTATGTCTCTCTGTAGAAGATACAGCTACCCCCCACCCCCCCCCCCCCCCATAATCTTTAGGCTTCGTCATCCATCTCGGCCCCCTCTTTGCGTCTGACTGCTGATGCTTTGAGGAAATGGGGGGCCTTTTTTTCCCACCCCGTACCGAGTAGGTGGGAGGGCCAAACACCTGTTTTGGAGTGTGGGCCATGCCAAGGTGTAATCATGCCCTAAACACCCCCCTCAGAAGTCTGTGTACCAACTTGTTTTTTGACACTCCTCGATCACACTCGACAGTGTAACAGTATGTCAGCAAAAAACTTCAAATACAGGAAAAACTAACTTTTTGTCTTGTATGGAGTGCACTTGTCATTTCTAAAGTTATAATTACTTATGTCCTGTCTGAAAACAAGCATACAGAAAAAAGAGGACATAATGTATTATGTTATGTTATGTTTTCAATTATAACTCTACAACGCAAGCACATTGTAATGCATCTTTAATTTGACACAATGACATCAGAGAATTCCACATTCATTAGAGAAAGCACAATGTTTTTCTTTGTCAAGTTGCATTTTAATGAAGGGCGATGTCTTCTACTGTACATCTGCAGATAATTCAGCTTTGGTAAGAGATAGCGCAAGCACATACCTCCAGTTTCCCTGCGTACTGTAAGTGAGCTGTCAACTGACTTGCCTCCCCTGAGACATACCCCTGCATGCCTACAAACTGGTCCCAGCAAACGGCACAGAACAGAAGTCGATATGAGGAAAATGCCAACTGCAGCTATCCTCAGTGTCATAAACTCAAAAACCATTTTAATACTTCATAAGAGCATTTCTGACTGAGAGAGTTTATACTGTCAACATACTGACAAAACCTCTAATCCAGCTATGATTTCATTTCAATTTATTACATTGAACATATTTGATATTTATCACCAATCTGATTCCGTTTTACAGTGAATGTGTGACTACAAACAACACTTGAATTGACAGCATGAATTCAAATTAATCAAATTAATGCGGCTTTGCATTTTCAAATGAGTTTCAATCAAATACATTGGAGGCATACATAATGGATCATATCAAATCAGTACCCCATCCTTCTTCACAGATTATCCTGTCATGTGCAAGCATATATCTACAGCACAGACCCATTTGCATAAGATGAAAAACAGTTCCTAAGCCAAGACATTCTAATCATACTTGTGCTCAAACAGAATCATTTTTAGATGCCCTAACATAAGTACATTATGCAAACCGTCTACAGCGAATCAATCCAAATCAAAGGCAAATCCTTAACTCTTTTTGTGCTATTATTTCCATCATGGGGATATAACATGCTGAATATTTAACAAATGCGAACACGCACATTTTAAGACAGTACTCTCATGCACAGCCTCTAAAATGAACATCAGTTTACAGGGCAATAACAATAACACAAGTATATCACAACTATGGGAACTAAATCAGAAGTGACTTAAGTGTGAGCAAATGAGATTGGGTTTGAGGTTTGAAAACTCATTAACCTTAATCCGTAATTCAGAAGTGAAGACCTTACTTAAGTCTTCTCCCATATAACCTCAACCACTACAGTTGGTTATTAGCTGATGGGTGACATCCACTGGATGCACTGGTGGGCTGAGAGCATGGCTACACTTCATTTCCGGGCTCTCGCATAGTCCACCTCTATGTGAAGATAACATATGCATCAAGTAGAAAAAAACTGGCTTTATTTATCTGTACACTTTTAGATGTATCACAACATTCCCTTTTCACAACCATCAAAGTATGCAATGACTCATACAAAATAGATTCTTTCATTTATGCTTCTACTTTTTTTCGCAGGTCAGCTGTAAACGCGTTCACAAGGTTGACTTATTAAGAAACTTCAATAAGTAAAAATCACTTTTCTGTTTGTGTGTGACTGTGTGTGTGTGCTTGTGTGAAAGCAATAGAGACACATTCTTGTCTGCATTCATTATGAAAAAAATGTCCAAGCATTGCAGCATAAATGCTCTTTCAGTCCATCCTGAAAGGTGCAGATGGGTAGCAGTTAAGGCCTGCGCAGATGACCAGGTCAGTGGAGGAGTCGGACAGCTCGTCCTCCACAATGATTCAAGTAAAAGTGTCATGTGTCAGCAGACTGCCTCTTTTTTCCCCCATTATATACAAGAACTCGCACTAGAATGCACTTTAACAAGACTACAAAATGCACATGATTAGAAACAATTCACATGGTTAGGCGTCACTTGATGCGAGCATGACTGTACACAATCAGGCTGTACACAGTTATGGAAAGTCATAATTTTCTATAGTCTCGACCCAGAGAAAGGACTTCAACAACTATCTTCTTCAGGCCAAAAACGGTCAAATGCTTCATTGTGTGCAAAATCTTTCAGTTTCTTCAAAACTGACACAAAAGTAGGCCATGTCTTTCAGATACACCAAACCCAAACTGCATGGCTCCATGGCAATCTCCAGTTCTAATTTTCATAAAGTAATGTACAAGAAAGACTGCTGAAAATATAATAATTATTCACAGGCATATTTTTCAGAGAGAACAAAAAAATTCTCCGGCAAGGCCATCTTTATCATCAAGGACACCGTGTGGTCTTTAGTATAAACATTGTGAATAGACTTGTGCTACAGCATTACACAGAAACGCAAGCTGCTGCTTAAATGTTCCACCAAGAGGTGCTCCTGCAATTATAGCATCCCTCCAGGACAAAAGAGACATATATATTATATGTATAGAGTGATATAGGCAGCGTGTCCTTGGTCATTATAAAGCGATGGCTTCATTGGGATTAGCATAACCTTTTATGGACAGACATTTGCATTCATGTCGAAAATACTGTTTTCCCGAGCTGTAAGGGTCTCCTTGTTGACTTCCTGCCTGAAGAGAGTTGCTGCTCATCACCGTGTGGCTTAAGTTGTGAAAAGAAAATGACGTGCCCTCTTCCGCCACGTCTGTGAACACATCTGACCCTCATGTCCATCCTCTTTGTCCACACATTGTCCATGCCATGACATTGCGGGGGGGAAAAGCATGCATTCAGCAGCTGAAGCGTTTGCACGGAGCCTTCACCCTTGTGTGAGGGTCGGGCCACCTTCACCCAAGACAGCTACAGACTCCCGGCGGCTCCTCGCTCCGCTCCTTTCTCTCACTCACGTCGCGTTAGATACGTCTCCTCTCGCCCCCCCCCCCGTCACCCTAGCGCCGCTGACAGGCCACCCTGTTTCCTGTCACAGTCAGCAGTTTTGCTTCCAGCCTCAACGGACATCGGTGTGGTGTGGCTGTGTGCCCCCCCATAAACACACACAAACACGGCCACACACACGGCCACACACACACACACACAGACGCACAGGTCCGTCCTGCTCAGCCGTTGTAGTGGGCTACCAGAGAGAGGGTGGGCTTGGCTGGCGCGGGTACGGGCGCGGGGGTCGCCAGCGCCGGGGGAGCGGAGGCGGCGTCGTTGGCCTCCAGCGAGTGCCTGTTGCTCTCGGGGGCGTAGGTGGTGTTGAAGCCGGCGGAGGCCACGGCGAAGGTGATGTGGACGTTGTGGCCGTTGGCGGCGCGGCGCACCATGCGCAGGGTCTTGGTCGCCCGCGACGACGCCTTGACGCTGGAGCCGCGCTCGGGAGCGCTGCACTTCAGCATGGCCTGGAAACACCTGTAGAACTGACCAACGGAAGAGAGGGGGAAGGGGAAGGGGAAGGGGAGGGGGGAGGACACACAGGCACACAAACACACTCACGCACACAGACAGACAAGCGCACACCACAGAAACACAGAATCACACACATGCACAGACAAACACACACACACACACACACACACAGTTGTCTATCAAAATAAACCCCTCAAAAGCTCATGTCTTAACCGACTACTTGCGTGCAGCTTTCCCGACGCTAAAAGACAGCTACAACGCTACAGAAAACGGGTGCATTTACATTCCAGACTGTACTGTTCTGCGCTCTCGTGGGGAATGCAAAGCCTGACCTTGGCTTGGCTTGGTTTCGCACCACCGACGGCGCCGCATGCGAGGCAGCAATGTAGCAGCGGCGCAATAACTCTCGGCGCGTTCGCTCGGCCTCCCCTTTTTGTTTCCCTCATTAGTGAGTCCTGCTTGATGTCACATTTGTGCTGTATGTGCAGAGTCTCATGCAGAGCCACACAATAGACTGGAGGTGTGGCGGAAAAAAACAAATAATTAAAGCATTCACAGAGCTGGACTCTTTTGTCTCTAATAGGTCCTGGATCCATTTTTTTTTTTTTGCAAATTGAAAGCCTTTTTTTTTACGTTTGGAGAAATTCATTAACTTGTGAGAGACCTCGCCGCGGGGGGTGTGGACAGTGATTATCGGAGGGGGAAAGAGACGCCTCGGTGGGGAAGGCGCTTCGCCCCGCCTCGCCTCGCCTCTCTCCCCTCGGAGTCGGACACCTCGGGGGCTGGCGGGCGGCTGACATCTCTGGCCACCCCGGGCAGATATTTTCGGAGGCGGACGCCTCTCTGATTGCGCCACTAATCAGCGGAGCGAGTCGAATGAAACCATTGTGGAGAGTTTTCAACCGACCGCCTTCCTCCTTCCAAAAGCGCACGGCGAAGCTGAATTGAAAATGTCATGTTGACTGCGCAACTGCTGGGAGATACCAGCAAATGAGAGGCCTGGGGAGCTGCATTGTGGTCGGCGCTGGGCCATTGTTTCCCAGGCCACTCACTTCATTATAGATAAAGTTATCATAATTAAACTGTCTGAGACTCCGGCACTCGAGCGGAATACATTTCCCCAGGTGGGGGGCACGTCATGACAGTAAATCTCCAGTGGATGTGCAACAGATATATTACACCCATACCACAACATGCGCACACGCCCTTGACCCATCCCTTTGAGAACATCCTTACTCAGTACCACATTATTGCTTTCTTGACAGTTTTTTGGCATTTTGAACAAAGGCACTGTGCCAATTCGACAAAATCAGCTTGCAGGTTTTTCTCGCAGAAGAAAAAGGACAACAAACATTTAAAAATGCTGTTCACTCCTAAGAAGGAAGGGCTCTTTCAACCTTTCATGCACAACCCCCCACTCAGGGTCATGTATAAACTGACAAATCACATCCCTTGCGAAAATGTAGTGTACTTAGTATACTCCTCAGTTCCTCATGTATACGTATAGTCAACTACATTTTCACAGGAAATGCAGCCATACGCCCTTGTGTTGTCATTTGCTTTGGGCTTTTCTCCGCGCGATGCCAAACAGGAATAACAAACTCTATCAAACACATGCTGATGACATCTGCTGCTGCAATCTGCACACATCAGACAAGCAGAGTAGGACAGACATGGGAGACATTAATTTTGTTCACTTCATAATCAATCAAACAAATGTTGACCGAATCATGACAAAACATTTACTACAATTTTGTGTGGGTTCCATGAGTCTATTACATTTTTAATAAATCTATATTAGCGTCATATACTGCCCAAGAAACATTACCCTAACCAATGACATCCTATTTCTCAAGGGCTTTTTTTTGTATGAAATAGACGTAACAGTAATAGTGTAAATATCCCCCATTTTAACAAACAGCCAAACTGCCTAGTGTCTGGAGACTCGAGGGAGGATCGCCAGGCCACCTCTTGGAGTCGTTGCGGAAATCAGTGAGGACAGCTGGAACGGCCGAGAGAGCCAGGATGCACTGGAGGTGGCAGCGAGCCTAATCCACCCCCGGCAGCCAGCACCGGCCACTTCCATGCTCGTCCAATCAGATGGACTGCAACGAAATTTGGGACCTCGGCCCCACTCCCCTGCCAGCAGGTAAAGCCAAGAAAAGCATCACGTCTCACATTAGCCATTATCTTCCGAGTTTAAAGTCTACTCTCAGCCTGCCAACATACTTTAAACCCGTACTGATAAACAGGTATGAAGTCACAGATCCTCATTTGGCAGAACAGATTGCGGGCATTATAGCTCTGCTTGTGGAGCTGTGGCCTACATTAGCGTCATGCTAACAGCACGTGACCTCACCAGCGAGAGCCGCTGTGTCCGCAGCCTGGAGTGTCAACTCCCCGCCTCCTTGACAGATGCTCTACCCTCGCAAGGGCTCGGAGGGTGATCGGATGAGCTCATTGGCTGACGCAAGACGGGGGGCGGGACGGGAGGCTATAAATGGACTCAGACGCTCGGGCTCATTACGGGAAGCCGCGGGGTGGCCGAGAACCTCCCAGAGCTTCCACCGGTGCTAGCCGAGCAGCGAGCCTAATTGAAGTGGGCCTCTGGGAGAGCGCTTCACCTCCGCCGGCAACACCACAGCTAGACCCCAGCGGGCCCTAGCGCACTTCAAGGTGACCTTGTTTAAAGCGGTGACCCTGTGGTGAGCGCTTGATATCGGGCTCAAACGCCCCCCCCCCGAGCAGGACGGCTCTGGCGCCTCCGAGATGAGTCAATGGACGATCACCACCCATTTACAGCTCTGATGCATCAACGCGTTGAATGCAACACCACTGAGGAGTCATACTTGGGTTTCGCGCTGAATAGTTGAAACGGGCACTGGCCTGCGATATTTTTAACACAGAGAAAGTGTTCAGTGCTGCATAAAAAAGCCCCTTAATGGCACAATTAACGGGAGACATTATCCTTAATGGTTGTATCCATCTTTTCAGTCACATCATGGAGCTGTATAAATGACTTAAGGCAAACTCTTTAAGCACTACATGCAGATGTTTACTAGATGTTGCAAATATTTCGCTTTCTCTGACTGCAAGCAGTTGTCATTTGACCAGATAACTGTCAGTTAATGAAGGCATAATCAGTCTGTTAATAATAAGCCCTGATCTACAGATGAACTTTATTTTAACTTCTATTTCTAACTTTTCAATCTCAGTGAAAAACATAATGTGATAAAACCATTATAAAAAATGTTTTAGCAGTGCAGATCCCACTGACACTGGGATGACAACTGGTCCAGACATCCATAGTGTATGACTTAATATTTAACTGAATAGTGTATTCTCTTCCGCAGCCCCTGGGCTTGCTGGAGCACTGTCAGACTAATGAGCTGTGCAGGTTCTGCCAGAGAAATGATTGGCCCATGGAGGGTGTGTGTGTGTGTGTGTGTGTGTGTTTGTGTGTGTGTCTGTGTGTGTCTGTGTGAGTGCGTGCGTGAGTGTGTGCACGTACGTATGTGTGTGTGTGTGTGTGTGTGTGTGTGTCTCTCTCTCTCTCTCTCTCAGTGTGTGTGTGTGTGTGTGTGTGTGTGTGTGTGTGTGTGTGGGTAAGGGGAGGTAGCTGAATTTCCACACCCAATTATCTTCCCAGTGTTACAGGTGTGAGTGGGAGAAAAGAGAGGGAACAAGGCCAAGCTTGACTACAAATGACCTGATTCAACTCCTAGCCAGAACCCAGAAACTCTCTGGAATTCTGAAAAAGGAGAAAAAAAAGAGAGATAGAAAAAAAAACATGGAATAGTGAAAGTAGACAGGATGTCCCAAATCTCCGTGTCACCACACAGTCACTCACGCTATTGTGTTTGTGCGCGCTCGCCCGGAGACCAATAACTAAACGGTGTTGTTAGCTACCCGCAGGCTTAAAGCCATAAAGCGCGCCTTGTGTGCATGTTAATGGCGTGAGGCGTGGGGACTCTCGGGCTCCCTGAGGAGGGAGGGAGGAATCAGTAAATGTAATTATCTCACACTGCGCCGGCCCAAGAGAGCTCAGCCAAATGAGAAGCATCCCTATTTAGTCACCAACTCCCAGCTTTTGAAGCCCCCCCCCCCACCCCCCTCTCTCTCTCTCTCTTCAGGCACACACTTACTGTACTCACTTACACAAACACACACACACAGACACACACATGCACACATTCAAACACGCAACCAAAGAGAGAGAGAGAGACGAAAAACTCACAAATACAAACACTCTCTGGTTTTGTGTCTATCAACGTCTTTCCTCCTTGTCTTCTGAAGGGCTTTCCTCCTCTGATTGTCTTCGATGGCGATCGATACTTGAATCTGTACAGCACTTTAAGTCTTCAACTCGCCTCAACTCACAGTTTCCATGGTTACGGGCTGGGAGGAATTGAAGACTGAAAATGACATACAGGGCAGTGGTGTCTTCTGGTGCAACTGAAGGGCCAAACTTTTCCTTGCCAGGGCCTCTTCTGCATAAAGTAATAAGCACCATCCGTTTTTTTGGAGCAAACACATATCCCTGTTGTCATTTGCGTTACAAAACAACGGATCATCTCAGGCAGACATAACAGAGTTGTGAAATAAAAAGGACAGGGTTTAAAGTCGTCATAAAAACACAGAGAATTATGCAGAGAAAATAATGAGCGGGCATCTGAGGAAGAAGAGACAGACATAAAGAAAGGCATAAAGAAACTTCAATTTGCTGTGCCGGATACACGCACAGCCAGTGGGACAAAGCAAGATTGGCATGCAGTGGAAGTGTTTGTTTTATGACTGGATGTTCGTCTCGCCCCTTTACAGACAACATAATGGACATAATAAGTGTGGAGGTCCTGAGCATCTCCGGGAAGTTTCATTGTGTTGGTGTGGCCCATAGCTAGAGAGAAGAGGAGAATACAAACCAGCCACCAAGGCCGTCAACCAGTCTGACAGGATGGTCTCAAAACACACCCACCCTTACACACACACACACACACACACACACACAAACACTCAAGCAGACACAGAGAGAGAGAATTACAGAGAAAGAAGAGGTCTTAGGTAGTGAAAGCAAGGTAGAGAACAAAGGAACAAAGCGATAAATAAATGATAAAAGACAGAGAAGAAAGGAATTGGAAACATCTATTTTCTGGAGTTGCAGAAACCACATTCACCTCTGACACACTATCAGCTCTTCAGCATCAGGTTTGCTGGTTAGATTACAAATTACAACATTCCAGCCACACTACTGTAGCATTAAAATAACTGTATCTTTTGATACTGTCGTCCTACAGTTACATTACATTCAATTGGTCAACATCTGAATATCACATCTTTCAACAGAATGAGATGATTTCTATAGAATTTACGTCTTACTACTTTTCTCCTTTAAACCCACCCCACACGATCTTCATTAAGATCAGCCCAAGTTAAAGGATGTTCTCTCCTTGGTTACAAGCAGAGCCATAGAAGGAGAGAGTTGCGACACTCTTTGATGTCGCCACCATGCGATCAAAAGTTCCAAAAAACCTGCGCTGAATGGCTGAATCGCAGGAGGGTGGGATGTACTTCTTGATGCTGGAGGGTGTAATTAACTCATTGACTACAGTACTGACCAAGAGATGGGCTGTTAATAGTTCCAAAAGTCCCATAATGAAATAGCCTGGAAAAAACACTGCCATTTTTTCCTATGGGGGTCTATGGGAGTGTCGCCACTCTGTTTTATCCAGTAGACACAGTTACAACCACTGTGTCCTTAAGTTCACTCTTTCTTTGGACCTTTCTAGCCATTGTCAAGTAATCATGGGGTCCAACGTCATAGCTTCATAGCAACGTCATAGCAACGTCTTTTTGAACTACCGCTCCTTTGTCTGGTGTTCTCTTCTGTCAAATGACTCATTGCAGCTTCATGGAGTTCAGTCCGAAACTTGACCGGCTCTGTCCAGTGGATAATTTGCGCTGTCTAAATAGAGACTAACCCAATTCCTAACTGTTACGTACCAAGTTTTCACAGACTCTCCCAGGATATTCTTCAAAGAAAGTGAAAAACATTGCCACAAAATGCTTTTGACTTCATAGCAAATGTGTGGCAGTCAGGTTAAAGTTGCTGCATGGGATGCTGATTATTTAGGGATTTGGCTTTATTATCTCATTATCTCGTAGAGACAAATGTCCTTTACCTTTGATGTTAAGAAAGCATGTGTGAAATCATGCAAGTGCCTCCAACCTCCAACACAAACACTGTATATGCACATAAAACTCAAACTAATTCACAGCCCACTATCACATGAAGCTGTGCAGTGTGCCTGTACTTCTTTAACCATCTCATTCACTGTGTCTCAAACCACCTATATGTGCACACTTAAAAACCTTAGTTTAATTACATAGATAGTGTAGATATTGGGACAACACTAACCATCTAGAAGTGGGCACAATGCAAGTAAAGCCTACCT
Source organism: Sardina pilchardus (assembly GCF_963854185.1). Classification (NCBI taxonomy): domain Eukaryota; kingdom Metazoa; phylum Chordata; class Actinopteri; order Clupeiformes; family Clupeidae; genus Sardina; species Sardina pilchardus. The sequence goes on from NC_085012.1 coordinate 15,291,509, forward strand.
TACACTGACAAGATTTGGGAAAGATTCTTGAAAGATTGTAGTCTTTTAACTAATGCCCCTCATTCAAGCTTTACTCAAAAGACTACAATCTTTCAAGAATCTTTCCCAAATCTTGTCAGTGTAAGGTAGGCTTAAGCAATCAAAGTGCTTTGAATAAGTGTATGCGGTTTGAGATTAAGCCAGCACAGATAGATGTCACTTCCTCTGGCAAGACATTCTGTAAAGGCAGTGAGGAAGTTCCATCTCATTAATTTGAACAAAATGTTGACTGACATTGACTTTCTCTCTTCTTCATCTGTTTCATGTCTGTCATTGACCACTCACCTGATTGTTCATGAAGATGTAGATGATGGGGTTGATGACTGTGCTGAACTTGGCCAGGATGGAGGGGATGATGCTGGCCTCCGGGGTCACCAGGCCTGGCCGCCCGAACGTGGCCACCAGGGCCATGACTCCGTAGGGCAGCCAGCACAGCAGGTAGGCCACCACCATGGTGATGACCATCAGCAGCACGCGCTGCTCCCGCTTACGGCTCACTGCCGTGTTGATGCGGCTCACCTTCAGGACCACAAGGGAGGGGGCCAGGGGAGAGGAGAGGAGGAGGAGGAGGAGGAGGAGAAGGAGGAGAGGAAGGAGGGGGGGAAGGAGGAGGGGGAAAGGAGAGGGTGGGGGAGGGCAGGATGGACAAGAGCAAGATCGAGAGAGGAAACATTAAAAAGGCTATTTGTGAAAATTGCATAACCTAGATAAAGTAGCATCTCAGACAAACAGCCAAGTACCAGATGGTAGCACATTCTTAAATATGGCCTCTGCTACCAATTATGTTAATTACGCCAACAATGGAGTAACCAATGTCTCAAACAGCAGCTCCGACCAAGTCTGTCCAGCAGAGTTCCAAACAAAATTGGAGTAAAGAGCGTCCATTCAGAGCAAGTAGTCTGACCTGTTCTGCTGTTGTTCTGGAACTCTTGCAATCTTAATTACGGCAATGGAGTGCACCCGCACCGCATAAAAAATCTACGGCACCTTTGTTCTTCAAGACTGCTCACATCCTTGCTCCATAAAGAGACTGGATTAATGCTGTCAGCTGAAGTCAATCATCCCTGCCAGTTGTCCTGGAAAGCCACTGCCAACTTTTTGGAAAGCAGAACTGGCACTCGCACGCTCTGTTCCAGCAGGTAGATAATGTCAACGCAGCACGACGCATGCTGTTACAGGAATTCATCTGTATGGCTATTCAGCTCAATTGGGAGGACACATGTTCTGCTGTCATGTGGCATGCTCGCCACAGCTCTAGTGTCAGCTTTGCTGTCTCTCCCTCTCTCTCTCTCTCTTCTATCTCTCTCTCTCTCTCTCACATCTCTCTCTCTCTTCTGTCTCTGTTTCTATTTCTCGTCCACCATTACTCCACGCTGGGCGTTCAGCGCCTCGCTTTTCATGGTCCAGCTGGGCTCCAGCTGTCTCCCGCTGTCCGCCTTGATTAAGCAGCGTGAATATGCATCTCTATTTGGCCAGCGCCGGCCCCGGCCGGGTCAAATGATTGAACCTGCCAGGTGATTACTGGGGCGAAATCACATTAGCTGCCTCAGAGACTCCTTCCCACGTGCCGCGTGTCTTTTCATTCGGTCTCTGCTTGTCACCGAGCGCTTTTATTTTTGTGAGTGAGTCGGGCCTGCTGGAGACTAATTGAGGTTAATGAGGTTTGTCCTCGTTCTGACAGGGGAAGCTCAGAGAGAACCCCAGCCTGCATGTGACTGATGACCCCTCCGCTGGACTCTGGAATGAATACACCGCGCCTCTGCTGCAGTACAGTAAATTTTGTGACTCTGCAGAGATTCAATCAATAGTTCCCTCTCTGTGTCTGATTAAGCCCCGCAAAGAAATACTGTAATAACTTCTTGATTTACCTCACTAGATTTGAAATAACTGTTTTCTCACCTGTTTCGGAATTTTAATGTTTTTTTTTTTTTTTTTTCCCAAACATAATTAAGGCCAGTAGACCAAAACATTTGCAGCACCAGTGGTTCTCTGTAAGGTCATTTTTGTAATTGTGGAGGTAAATAAATAAGGCAATCAGAGAGCTCTTCACAGAGTCCTTTCAGGGGCAACAGCACGCATCAGGGATTACAGCCTGATTTCACAATTTGTTACTCAACACGCTGATTGACGGGCTTTTAATTGGCTCCCTGTTGATCCATGCATAGGCTTTAGCTATTATTTACAGGTAGCTGCCGAGAGGGCATCAAGAGAGTACAGGGAAAGGTGTGTGTGTGTGTGTGTGTGTGTGTGTGTGTGTGTGTGTGTGTGTGTGTGTGTGTGTGTGTGTGTGTGTGTGAATAACATGTCAGAAGGTCGAACGCTGCTTGATCAGCCATTTTCACCGTGGTACGAAAGAACAAATGCCAATCACTACTCAGCATGATCTCCTATGAGTGATCACATGCACCTTTGTAAAGCAAAGCCGAGGTAGGTAACAAAATAGTAGATCCAATATACATGAAGTGCATGTTTCTTCAAAACCAAAACTTCTGGATGGATGTACAGTACAATATCATTTCTCCCAGCATCTCCTGTACAGCTCTTTTAGGCTTGGTTTTCAACCTGTTTCACCGTGATGCTGAGTGTGAGCTCACCTTGCATTCTGTTTGGCTGACACCGTATGTCCCCCAAAAGAAGGTGAGGCAAGGCTTTACTCTAACTGCTTGCCATGGATGCTTATATAAAAATAAAAATAGTATATATTATAAAAAATAGTGACAACTACAATGCCTTATAGCTTTGTTTTTAAAGCTGTACATGAGCTACATATTTTACAGAATGAACGCGTACTGTACAGCCTCACTAGAACATTGAGGTCTTCTGTCAAATTGTTGCTTTCTATCCCAAACACTGTAGTAACCGTGTCTG